>NC_140367.1:11155000-11270000 GCF_054491055.1 Hypomesus nipponensis
GTAAGGAGAGAAAGAGAGGGATGAGGAGGGGGTGACAAGCAAGATTGATTCCTGCTCTCTAGAGAGTCTGTAAATATAACAGGCTGTCCCAGAACCATTTAATCTAACTAGCAAGATGGAAGTGTGTGTGTGCGCGCGTGTGTGTACGTGTGTGTGTGTGCGCGTGTGTAGAATGTAATCATTATTGACGGCGGGGGAGGCCCACGTCTATATTTTATTCATAAGAAGAAGACTCATTCACCATTTTCTTGTCCTCCACCTCTCCTCTTCCCCTCCTTCACCCCACCTCTCATCACACCGTCCCCTCCTCTCTCCCTGTCCTCTCCTCCATCCCTCTTTACTTCCTACTGTGACTGTGGATGACTCAGCATGTCATCCGAGTGCGCATACACACACACACGCACGCACGCTCGCACACACTGCTTTTCTGTATTATGGGCATCATAGGAATTTGAGCTTTGAGTAAACAATCCTGCAACCTTTTAAAGCAAAGCTCATTTTAGACGTGGTACCTATTCATATGTCTTCACACACACACACACACATACAGACACGACACAAACAAATATACGCACACATGCAAACTCGGATATGTAAATGATCCCTTTCATGTTATCGCTCCATGGAGACCCACCCTATGTGTGTACATGTGTGTGTAAGTATCCGTGTGTATGTGAGAATGTATATATATATATATATATATATATATGTGTTCACATGTGTGTGTTAGTATGTGTGTGTATATATATATGTGTGTCTCTATTCCTTCATGAAGGTTCTGTGCTGCACTCCTCCAAGTCTGCAGCTGCTTCTAATAGAAAGGGCTCACAGACACACCCAGCCCTCTGGAACATTCTAACAGGGCATTTGGCTCTGATTTGTGAGTGAGTGAGTGAGTGTGTGTGTGTGTGTGTGTGTGTGTGTGTGTGTGTGTGTGTGTGTGTGTGTGTGTGTGTGTGTGTGTGTGTGTGTGTGTGTGTGTGTGTGTGTGTGTGTGTGTGTGAAATAGTGAGTGTGTCGGTATGCAAGTGTGTGTAGGTGTGTGTGTGTGTGTCTTCGTGCCTAAAGGGGGCTGAGACTTGAGGAACTCACAAGCATGGGGTTTCCTCAGTTGGAGTACTCCGCTACTAACCTCACACACACACACACACACACACACAACGTTTGTCCATGGATTGCATCACTGGCTCCAATGCTTCCTAGCCAGAACACCACACACTCTTAACATCTGACATCACATTTTCCCTCAACTCAATCCTCTCCTCCAGACTCCTCCAATATGGCTCTTCTATACACAATACACCTGGAGGTAGCATAGACACACACACACACACACACACTCTCTGTCTCTCTTATTTATGCACACATCCCCTCACTCTAACCAATGACATAATTCAGCAGGAATTCAGTCCTACTGCAGCGCCACCCCTCACTCCAACCTCAACATGTGGAGCGTAGGCAGTACTGGAGTCAAACACACACTCCCTCTCTCTCACACACACACACACACACACACACACACCAACACACTCACATACACACACACACAAACACACTGTCTCACACACAAACTCTGGCACACATACACAAAAAGGTCTACAAAAACATCTGTTTCTAATAACATGGCTTACCAAAAGTCACACACACACGCACACACACAGAGAGGTTTTTGAGAGGATTTCTCCCCAGGCACATTCTTGTGACATTTCTCTCAGTGCTGGAGCGATCCCTCTGCTCTGTGCGACCTGCCCTTTAGCAGCAGTGTGTGTGTGTGTGTGTGTTTGTTTTAAGAGGACAGCAGGACATCCATATGGTCAGTAGTGCTGTCTACTCTTGGCTAGATTTCCTTGTAGAGAAACAATTTATTATGAATCTTTAGTCTTTAAAAGGTCTGAACAGGAACCCTATTCAGGTCAAAACAGCCAGAAGGACAGCCATACTGGACAGTACCTTCTGTGTGTGTGTGTGTGTGTGTGTGTGTGTGTGTGTGTGTGTGTGTGTAAGTATTTATAGACAGATATGTGCATCTGTGTGTGTCTGAGTGTGTGTGTGCGTCCCACACGCCTCGTCATCCAGCTGGTCCGTAATGATGTGACCCGTTTCCAGAGCCGGGCTGAGGTGATCAGGGCTGTCTGGCACAGACCCTGCAGCCCAGAGCTGCTCTACCCAGCCCGACTCTGAGTCACTGTCCCTCACCGCTGGGGGGGGTCAGGGTTTGGGGCTGGAGATGGGGTTAAGGGGGAAGCTGGTTTTGGGGGCTGGTTCTGGAGCTGGTTTGGAGATGCCGTCTCTGCCCCTTGTTTCTCTTTCTCACTTGTCCCCAAAGTTTCTCCTCTCTGTCTTTTCCACACCGTCTCACTCGGCCTTTTCCATGATCTCGTCTCTCCTCCACTCATCTTTGACCTTCTCCTCTGCCCTCCATCTCTCCTCTTCACAGCAGGGACTCTGGGGGAGAAGCGCACCCCCGGTTTCCTTCCTCCCCTCTCTCACCCGCTTCCCCCTTTCATCCATCCCTGTGATGACACGCCCCCCCCCCCTCCTCCTCTTCCTCCCCCCACCGTATCATTCTCTTCCACACGACACAACCACTTGGCTGGCTCTCTTCATCTCTCCCTCGCTGCCTGTCTGTCTCCATCTCTCCGCAGGCCCTTAAAGCACCGGGCTTTGTTCCCCGTCCTCCTCCGCTGAGGCGGAATGATAATGTTCCTCCGCACCGAGTTAGCATCCAATCCTGGGCTTACGCATCAAACGAGTCAACTTTGGAGCACGTTCAGAGAGTCCTGTGTGAAGTCGCAGGAGCGAATCAGGAGAGCTGTCCTCGGGGAGGGAGGAAGTTATCGGTTATACTGTGTGTGATACCATGTGTTGCCCTTGAGAAGCCATTTGTGTGTGTGTGTGTGTGCGCGAGTGTGTGTGTGTGTGTGCGTGCACTCACGGCCTCGGTGTGGATGGGGTGCACGGCGAAGAGGAGAGCGGCGAGGAAGGCGAGGCGCGCGTCCTCGAACACGCAGCGTGCGCACGTGTGCATGAGCAGGCAGGTGACGGCACAGTGGAGACACACGTTCACCATGTGGAAGTAGAGGGGAGTCATTC
The DNA here is from genome assembly GCF_054491055.1 of Hypomesus nipponensis. Lineage (NCBI taxonomy): Eukaryota > Metazoa > Chordata > Actinopteri > Osmeriformes > Osmeridae > Hypomesus > Hypomesus nipponensis. The sequence continues at coordinate 11,158,094 of NC_140367.1, forward strand.
CTCCCAGCAAGATGTTCAACCTGGGAGCGGGAGAGGGAGGGGGCGAGAGACAGAGGGAAATAGAGGGAGAGACGGGGAGAGAGAGAGAGAGAGACAGAGAGAGAGAAGTCATTAACTAACACTTAAAGAAAAGGCCCATAAAAGGTAAGACAATGACAGCCCGATCCACAACAACCACTTAACACATCTCTCAGCCAATTCTGAAAGGAATCCTGGATTCTAAATTGCCAATTATTTTCCTTTTCTAGACTTGTGATCTGAATTTCAATTTAGTTTCTGAAATGTCCTCGATAATTAGACTTGCAAAAGCTCAAGGTATGGGATTCCCAGCGTAATATGGCACTGTTGCCTTTCTCTCCTCTCACACACTCTCTCTCTTAGACACACACTCTCTCTCTCCCTCAATACAGCCGAACCGTAGATACTGAATACCCTTTACACACACACAAACACACACTCTGTTACTCCAGCTTAGACCTACATATCGAATACCAGTCACACACACACAATGTACACCGACTTACACCGTTTCATAATACACCTGTCCTAATGGGCTATTCTCATTTCTTTCTTCCGCCCACGGCCAATTAGGCCGGCTCCCCTGCACCCACTCAGGTAGAGAGAGGGAGCCATTAGTAAGGCTTACATTAGTGCTCTCCTCCACTGTAATTGACCCCCACCCCCCACCCCTCCACCCCCACATCTCGCCAAAGCGGAAGCAATTCACGACCACCGACCCTCGATTGCCGATTTGAATGACAACACCCACCGACATCCACCATCTGCTCCTCTGCGCAGACACCACAGCAGACTCTTACGGTGAGGAAAAACACAGCCCGTTTGAAGATGAAAGACTGATGTGAATGAGAGCAAGGCCACAAAGATGAATGGGAGAGCGACCCCCCCCCCCCCCCATTTTTAGAAGAGCTTTTTATCCCACGTTTTATAGGAGGCAATGGTATGTTTCCTAAGCTAGTACCCAATCCATTAACCGCTCATCCAGAACAAGACTTTGCCCTTTTTTTACATCCTTTCCTAAGTCCTAAGTACTCTGTTCTGATTAGAGCAGGTCGTTTAAGGAGATTCGGAACCTCTTTCATGTCATAGAGTCGGTGGGCTATCAGCTTATACGAGGTTTGTCTGAGCTGTGGTAACTGCTATGCTCTGTAAGGCCGTGTTAAACACATTTGAATGGGAGGCCATGCCTGTATAGCGGCCCTGGAGGCCATAGAGAGAGAGGAGAGAGAGGAGAGAGAGGAGAGAGAGAGAGAGAGAGAGACAGAATAGGAATGAGAGAGAGACAGAGAATAAGAGATGTATCCAGGCTAAGCAGGATCCCCCCCTGGCCAGGAAACAGAGCCACTGTTCCCCTGTCCCCTTCTGCTGTCGGTGTCCTTGTCTCCTCATCCCCTGGATCCATCCCCCCCCTCCCCTCCCCCCTCCCCCCATAGTCTGCAGGTTAGTGAGCAGGAGCAGCATCTTCCTGGCCCCCCTCCACACACCCCCCCCCCCCCCTTCCCTGGAGCTCATTCATCCACAGGGCTGTTGGTCCAGTCCTAAGGTATGATGTCACACCCCTCCTCTCTCCTCTTGTCTAGTTCAGTTCCTTCATCCTCAGTCAGTCAGTCAGTCAGTCTGTCTGTCAGAATGTCCTTTTCCTTCCTGGGCACAAATCCTTCCCTGTCTGCCCATCCGCCTCCTTCTCTCCTCACTGCCAGCATTACCATCCAACAGTGTGAGTGAGTGGGTGGGTGAGAGTGTGCGAGCGTGTCCTTCACCTTGACGATGTCTGCGAGACAAGCCAGTGATCGCTGACACAGAAACTCTGCTATACTGAGCACACAGGGTCCCCACAGGCATGTGTGTGTGTGTGTGTGTGTGTGCGTGTCTATGTGTGCGTGACAGACAGATATACCTAGCGGCAATCCCAAGGACACAGGTGTGTGTGTGTGTGGACTGCATGCACCTAACATTGGCCCCAAGGGCAAAAATGTGCGGAGAACACACAAGGTTGGAAACACGACTGTGCCTGTGTGTGTGTGTGGGTGTGTGTGTCAGTCAAAACCCCTATTCAATAATACTGTATTATTTAATGCAAGCCGGGACTAACCCACACTGGGCCTAATAAGGACAAAGCAGAGGTAGAGAACAGTGAGGTGCAACCTGCCACACACACACTCACTCATGACTCACCCCTCCCTCTGCTGTCTCTGCCTGTTAGGCTGACTTATGCCTCGGAGCCACACTACGTGCGTGTGTGTGTGTGTGTGTGTGTTGTGTGTGTGTGTGTCATCCTACGTCCAGAGGTTCCATCTGGCTGGCTGGGGGCTGTGCGTTCTCCCTCAGGAGGTGAACTCCGATGCTCTGTGAGTTCCACAACCGGGGCTCCAGAGAGAAGCATGTCCACCAGCAGCTGCACATGTTCCCTCAGACGGAGGACAGAACGTCAGCCTCTCAGCCTTTCTCCTCTCAGCCTCTCAGCCCTCCTCCTTTCAGCCTCTCAGCCCTCCTCCTTTCAGCCTCTCAGCCTTCCTCCTCTCAGCCTCTCAGCCCTCCTCCTTTCAGCCTCTCAGCCCTCCTCCTTTCAGCCTCTCAGCCCTCCTCCTTTCAGCCTCTCAGCCCTCCTCCTTTCAGCCTCTCAGCCCTCCTCCTCTCAGCCCTCTTCCTTTCAGCCTCTCAGCCCTCCTCCTTTCAGCCTCTCAGCCCTCAGCCTCTCAGCCCTCCTCCTCTCAGCCTCTCAGCCCTCCTCCTCTCAGCCTCTCAGCCTCTCGGCCTCTTAGCCTTCCTCCTCTCAGCCTCTCAGCCTTCCTCCTCTCAGCCTCTCGGCCTCTCAGCCTGTCAGCCTCTCAGCCCTCCTCCTCTCAGCCTCTCAGCCCTCATCCTCTCAGCCTCTCATCCTCTCAGCCTGTCAGCCTCTCAGCCCTCCTCCTCTCAGCCTCTCAGCCTCTCAGCCCTTCTCCTCTCAGCCTCTCAGCCTCTCAGCCCTTCTCCTCTCAGCCTCTCAGCCCTCCTCCACCTCTCTCTGTCCTCCCTTCAAGCTGAGCCTCAAAGGCATCTGACAGCCTTCCTGGTTTCTATCACCCTGCATCTTTCGTTCTGAACAGGCTCTGGTTCAGGCTTTTGTTGTCTCCCTGCTACCGGGGGAGACACAGTGCAGAGGAGACGAGGGGGGAGGAAGGAAAGGAGCGTCTCTGGGATGGGTTTCCGTGGCGGCGGTGGCGGTGGGAGGAGCCGAGTGTCGGCTGTGCCCAGGCTGTGTGACAGGTCACAACAGCAGGCTGACAGAGGAGCTGATGTCTCACTGACGCTGGGGGAATCAAAGCACTTTGTGCTGATCAAGTCACTGTACGTACAGGCGGGCCCACACACACACACAGGTACACTTACACAGCTTGAAAAGGTACACACTCATGCACTTTAACTCCTGCTCTCTCTCTCTCTCTTTGTGTGTGTGTGTTTCTTCTCTGTCACAGCCTAGGGTGCATAGCTGAGGATCTGTAGCAATCAAAGAATCGGTCTATTCTTTGCATCTGCCCATGTCTTTCTATATTCTCCTTGAATCCTCTGTAAAAACGACTTTATAATGGCAACTAATAAACTTATCCTACTTTAACATATTGGAACTTTCTATGGAATATTTAACTACCGATTTCTGAGGTTGTGTTCGCTCTCCAGGCTTCATGGCTTGGAGACAGCAGGTTTACAGGAGGTCAAAATCTTTTCCCGCACGCGCCCCTCTGAGCGGGGACACGCCCCTATTCAGAGTAGACTTCCAAACACAGATTCAGAGCCCAACTTGACAATCGTTGGAAAAATGCCATGCTGGTTTAGAATTGTTACATTTGTAGAAACACTGCAGCTAGAAATGCAAAGTATTCATAACAATTATTATGTAGAAAGCGGTGACATGTTTGACTGAAAAAGATCGAAAATGCCTACCAACGGTTCCATTCTGATCTGCGCAACAAGTGTGCTTATGTAAAGCGCGCGCGGGTCGCACAAGGGTCAACATCTGGCTTGTCGTGCCGACCGTAAAATAACGTCTCAGCTCCGTTTACTGAGTTTTTAAACTGCATAAAAAGTTTATTTTACTAGTATTTTAAGGCAGACAAAATGTGCGGACGGGCGGGTAAACTGGTTTAGACGTGCTTCGTCAGCTGTAAACGCGCAGCCCTGTTTAGAAACTCTTAAAAGGATGTTTACGATAGAAGCTGAAGTGCATTCACAACCGCTGGCGACCGCAAACTCAATCCAGCCAGGAGCAAGAGAAAATCTAGTCTGCTGCATGACGTCAGTCTGGTTCGGAGATCATAAACAAATTACATAAAAGCTGTTTGAATAGAGGACAATATCATGGTAGTGTACTTCGGCATTCGAGTTCAAAGAACCAGCAGTTTGTGACCGTTACTTTATATCAAGCAAAGGGCAGAACTTACTTGAAGGTGAGGATGCATAACGGTCTATAAGACTTGTGGCTCGTGTTATCCGACATCCTCTTTCCCCAAAAGTCGTTGGTGAAAATGTTTCGGAGGCTAGAACCGGGCCGGACGTCAGGGTTGTTAGTGATAGCCCACACATCGTCGTGCACGAACTCCCCGTGAAGAGAGTTGCTGTAGCACAGCGCACAGAGCGCGACCAGCACGGCATAGCGACCCACTCCTCTCACCGGTCCGAGCTGGACCGATAAGCGGAGAGGACGCGGGGTCTTCTCTCGTCCGTGCGCTGTCATGTCGGTCCTCGCCTTGCGTGCCTCTCAGGGCTGACGAGAAGCCGTGGGTAGGAAGCCATCTCCGTTACGTTAGACAGACAGGTAGCGAGTGTATCCTGGAGACTGCGGGGACTGAGTGTAGTTGAGAAGCAGCGATGGGAAACCGCTTCATAGCGCATGCGCACGACTGGGACTGCCTCCCGGAGCCAGAGATTCATTAGCACTACCTAGACCAGAAATCAATAACGCGCGGCGGAATGTTTCATCCACATGATTGCGATGGCACCGACAAGCACTTTGTCTTCAGACGTAGCTAATAATAAACAAATGATTCTGTCTGGGCGGGGACGCACTAATAGTGTTAGGGACGGGCCACGCGCTGCCACGGTCTGGGAGAGAAAATAATCATGCCACCTGTCTGTCACGGAAGTTCAATGGTCTCACTAAACAATGTCAGGTTGATAACACGAACACAAGATATGGCCGTACCATAAACATTCACGCCATTATACTGTGTAAACTATGCCCAATGTATGTAGGGTAATTAAAGATCACCATAGTCCAAAAGTCAGTAGGCCTACCCACCAGTAAGGTGAGGCTTCTAGAAAGCTCTAGGCTACAAAGCGATTCAAGTTTCTACTTAACTGAACACCACAAACACACATTACTCCTCCTTCAAAGCTTGGGTTTAATAATTCATAGACAGGCCGAGGCTACGGTGTTGGATTGGCCCTAGCAAGACAGTACCTGTCCCTGTAAGTGAGTGTTGTGGGTTTGTGTGTGTAAACGAGCCAGCCATAAACAGGCTAACCATCTGCCATCTGCAACAGCGCACCTAACCCCCCGCTCTACCACAGAACCCATCTCTCCCTAACACCTCAATAAGGCAGTATCTTCTAGCAAACAGAAATGTATCTGTACGTCAAAAGAGAGACAGAATGTGTATGAGCAAAAGATGCCTTGGGTAGCTGTACACCCTGTGGCTGTAAACCACAGTTACAGGAGGAACGTCTGGTGGTCCCTCTAGTGGACAAAACAGCTCATTACAACGCCTGTCCTAATCTGGCTGACTGAGAACCAGTTGGCCTGCTGCCTGCTGCCAGCTTGTTTTGTTGTGCTGAGCACCAAAGAGAGGTGTGTACCAGGGTAGGGTTAGGTCATATGGACGTGTCACACCTGTGTGTCTCAGCATAGGAGAGGGAACAGCCTAGCATAGCCTGGCCAGCAAAGCAGTTCAAGTATGAGTAGAGTGACTAGCAGCAGTACCGGTCCTAGCACATTTGGCACCCTAGGCAAAATTTATCACCAGCACCCCTCCCCTGCCCCCGGAAGCGCAAATCGGGGTGCCGTCCACCAACCACAACACGGACATATGACGTGGCGCCGTTGGCGCCCTTTGCTGGTAGTGCGGGAGGGTTAATTCATGGATGCACTTTGGAAAATGCCGCCCCCCCCCTCTTCATGCCGCCTTAGGCAGCTGCCTATGTCGCCTATAGGAAGGACTGGCACTGACTAGCTGTGACGAGTGACAATGGAAGACCTGTCGCATTCCAGCCTGTGTTGTGTGTGGTGTGTGTGTCTTCGTCTCCCCACCACCACCAGCAACCCCACTACCACCACCCAGAATACACACCACCCTTGCCGGTGTTAGGATGTTGTTTAGCTCTTGTCCTGACTTCATCTCCTGTCCACAGCAGGAAGAGAGCGACTGGGCCAATCGGAGGGCGGCGCTCGGCAGGGCTGTGAGCGAGGAACCCCTCGGCTGTGGCATCTCTCTGAAGGACGAACACGCGTCAGGAGCAATGACAACGCTGCCGTGAGCCCCTTTCATGCAGGGAACCTCCCACACGCACTGCATGGAGACATCCCTGCCTTCACAAAACACTTCCATACAGAGAGAGACCTCAGACTAACACTGAAGGACTCAGTCAAGCCCAGGTGAAACACAGTCCCTCAATAGCCTCCGGCTCCAACGCTTCGTCTTATTGTATGTGTGTGGCTGGAGGGGTGAGGGTGGGTGGGAGAGACAGAAAGAGACCTTGACGGCGTGTGCTCGGGTGAGGACGTTGTGCAGAGTCACATTCTGCCTGAGGACAATGTGCCGGCTCCCTGTCCTTCCTTAGTGACGAGGGCGCTGTGCGTTTGTGGGAGAGAGTATGTGTGTGTGTGTTATCCATGGGTGCGTGTGAGTGTTTTTCTACGTGTGTCTGCGTGGGAGAGAAACAGAATATGTGTGTGTGTGTGTGTGTGTGTGGAAGTGTACGGGACAGATAAAGATAGAGAGTGTGTGTGCATGAGTGTGACAGGCAGAGAGAGGTTGACACTCAGTGGCTGCGACAGGCAGGTCAGCAGGTACAGGAGGACCAGTGGGAGAAACACAGGCCGACATGCAGCCTGACAGCCGTGACAGGTGGCCCTGCAAAACGGTGACACACTCATCTCCATCTCGACCTCCACTCACACACACACACACGCACACACACACACACACACACACACACACACACACACACACACACACACACACACACACACACACACACACACACACACACACACACTCTTTCTACACCACAGCATTGTCTCTCACCCACTCACACACACACACACACACACACACACACTCTCCACCACAGCATTGTCTCTCACCCACTCACACACACACACTCTCTCTCCACCACAGCATTGTCTCTCACCCACTCACTCACACACACACACACCCACATTCACACAAACAGCATTCTCTCTCACTCCCATACTCACACACACCTCATTAGGGTCTATCAGGTCCAACTGAGGAATATTTCCAAATTAAGAAAAGTAGTGTCAAAGGGTGAATTGGAGATGATTATTCAGGCTTTTATTTCTTCTCTTTTTGATTAGTCTTTTTGTAATAGTCTTTTTACCTGTTTGAACAAGAAGGAACCCGACTGTCTCCAGGCCGTTCAGAACTCTGCTGCGAGACTTCTAGCGCACATTAACAAAAGTGCACACATTACACCTGTTTTAGCATCACTTCACTGGTTATCAGTCCAATACAGAATTCAATTTAAAATCCCGGTCCTCACCTTCAGAGCCCTGCATAGGAGAAGTTCCTCCCTTCATTTCTGATTTAGTACAGCTTCATACCCCAACTCGTAATTTGAGGTCAATGGGTCAGAAGCTTCTAGTGGTTCCCTGTACCCATTTTAAAACTAGAGGGGATGGATCATTCCGAGCAGTGGCCCCTAGGTTGTGGAATATCTTGCCTCCCTTTCTACGGTGTGCAACTTCTGTCAAAGCTTTTAAAAACTCAAGACTTTGCTATTCAAGCAGGCTTTTAGTTAGTTGAGGGTTTATTTATGGTTGTCTGTCATGTTTTTCTATTTCCAATGTTCTGTATTCTTAATTTGTAGTGTTATATTGCATTTTGTTGTGAAGCACTTTGTGATTTTTATCTGCGAGAGGTGCTATACAAATAAACTTTACTTACTTACTTACTTACTTACTTACTTAAAGGTGGGGGGTGAAGGGAAACATTATGGGGTGGGGGGGGCAGGAAAACAGGCACAGTGGGAGGGGGGGGGGTGGAAGGATTTGCGGCCAAAATAGATGTCAGAGCTGAACGCAGACGCCACGGTGAATCAAGACTGCCCCTCTCTCTCTCCATCCTCTCTCCTCCCCAGTGTGTGGCCAGCCAGCTTCTACATCATCATCATCGTCATCGTCATCCTCCTTTTCTCCCCATGATGAAGGCTCCTCCTTTGGCCTTGATGACATCATGATGACATCCTGGCTGCAGCCTCCAGCCAGACGGAGCATCTGTCAACCCCAGAGAGCCCAGCTGGGTCTGGGAACACCTGTTCCCTGGTAGACCCACCAGGCTACACCCACGCATATCAAGGTTGGGCAGGCACACCCCCCCCCACCACCCCCCTCCCCTCTCCCCATAACGACCACATCAGATATTCAGCCTCCCGCAAGAGCATTCAGCGGAGACCCGTGGAAAGTCAAACGAACACCTGCCGTCTCTGACCGGTACGCTGGGTCGGGTTTCCAAGACGAATTCTAAACAGTTTTGCCGGGTCCGTTGAGGGTTAGCGATTCGTATTCCGAGGACCCTCCCTCTTTTGTCGAGGCCGGTCGTCATCTTTTCCACTAATCACTCATCAAAGGTGTGCTGAGCGTGTGCCTGGGCTCCCCTCCAGCCTGTCAGACGAGGGCTCAGAGGCACGGCGTGTCACTAACTGAATCCCACCTATCAGTGTGCAGCCGTGATGCCGGCTTCCTCCACAATAGCCTCTGATTTCATTATCCGGAGCCTCAACGGCTGATTGGTGTTAAAACGCGACCGTTGGTTTGGCCACGATAGAGGGAAGCTAGGTCGGCTGCAGATACCGTGTGGAATCTCACAAGTGGCTCTTGAGGATGAAAAGGGCCATTAGGGGACAAGATGATGGAGGGCTGCACTCGGTTTGGAAGAGAATGAGGATGTGTAAGTGTGTGAGTGTGTGTGTGGGGGGGGGGGGGCTATCTGTGACTGCAAAGAATACCTTCATGAGCGAACGGAGGCTGATCACCTGACGAACAACGAGGAAAACGCATCAAGATGCAGCACGAGTACGTAAGACAGCGTACAGGATATGATGTCATTTTAGAAACGTACGTCTTTCCCTGTCACCTACGTAAAACTTCCTTTTATCTGCCATTTTGAAAAAATTCTCTATCCAACCCATAGACAGTCACCCTGCTGAGAAGAATTCACTGAAGTCAGGTAAAAGCTTGTTGGTGCTTTGAGGTCAAGTCCACCTGACAGGTTTTTTAAAGACGTAAAGCTTTGTTGGTGTTTGCAGCTATTTGTCGGCAAGCAAGCAGCTGTCGATTGAAGGGGATGCACAGGGAAGATAATGGTTGTAGGAGTTGTGGATGATCACACAGTGCTATCGGCAGTGGGACAAAAACCATGCTGTGTGTGTTGGTGGATGTCAGGTGCAAAGAGATATGGATCACTAACAAGTCCAGCTGAACTCCATCTACCCACTCCAAGCTCTCCATGCAGGTAAGTGGGTCACTGGTTCTGACAGATGCACTCTCCTCAGAGCAGAGCAGAAGATGTTCTTTGCCTCTGGGGAACACAGAGCACAGAGGTCTACCCAGTAGTTTGAAGCTTCGACTCTGACTGTCTACCAGGGTGAGGGAGAGGGGGGAGAGACTGAAATCAGTCTGCTCATTCTGGTCTTGTTCTGATTTTCAACCCGAGAAACGTCCTCTCCTCCAGATCTCTCTCTTCTCCATTTCTTCTGAGCTGGAGTGGGGCTGTGAGGCTTCATGACATGGCCTGGTTACATCGGCCAACACCACCCAGCACAGACAGTCACTCAGGTACAGGATGGTCGATGACTCTTCAGAAATTCACATGTTTCGGAAGAAAGGAGGAAGGGAAAGAAGGAAAGTGGGAGAGGGAGGGTGGGAAGGTGATGAAGATAGCGGCAGAGGCATGAAGTCAGACTGTCACGATGAGCATTCTGGTAAAAGAAAAAACGTTATGCTTGTAATATTCACCACAATAACAACACTGTGAAGAGATCCCTTTCCTCTCTTCTCTCCCTTCCTGTCTCCCTCCTCTCTCCTGTCTCCCCCCCCTCCCTCTCTGCTCCCATCTCCTCCCCCTCTCTCCTCCTCTTACCATCCTCCTCCCTCCTCCCTCCTCCCTCCTCCTCCCCAGTGAGTCCAGAGGCTCAGTAAAGTCAACATGGCCTCAGCGCTCCTCCACCTTCTTGGACAGACTCAGAGAAGCTTCTGTGTCTCAGAAGGACGGGCTGCAGTAGAACACACGCTGCAGCAGAACTCAGACTGAATACTAACGGGGAGAGGGACCGGAGGGCTGCACCGGAACTCAACCGAGCGTCCCCGTCCCATCTGAGGGCTTCTCTCCCAAACCTGCAGCAAGACCTTCTGGCTCCACCTGGTCTCTGACACACCACACACACATACATTCATACATGCACACAGTGTAGAGTTGCAGAATCACAGATTCAAGGACTATACTGAACAACAAGATAAAAATGTTGGTCAGCAATTTTGAGTTCTTGAAAGACACCCAGACCAGGATGGACAGAAGGAAGAGGAGAGTCCTCATCATTACAGAACAGGAAGCATCCAGCAGTTTCTCTGCTTGGTTTACCAATTAATATAAAAATATAAAATTATCAAAACATTTAGGAATTCACAGCATCCACTCTCACTTTTAGACATGGCATCCTGCGCCTTTTTGATGGCTGGTAGAAGCTATTATAATTGTTAAAGAAAGTAAAGTGTTTTAGCTCCTGTTTCTAACAAAGCTTCAAATCATAACTAAATGTGTAAATAGTCATCCAAAAGAATGAATGTATTTTGTTAGCTTCCACTATTGCACTTGTATTTGTGCACAATTTTAGAAGGGGATTTATTTCAGTCATGTGAAGAGTTAACTACAGGTAATGACCATAGACGTGGAGAAGCATACCAACATCACCTCAAGGAAATGAAACAAAACGGATACTAAAGTGAAGTGACAGTGACAAAACATTCTCAATCATACCGTAGAAAAGTAGACAACAGTTATATTCACACATATACAACTTACATTCACCACCATGGTTTGTCATTCTTTGATCCTCTCACGGTCTATTTTTATTTAGCTGTAGTAAATATGCTAATCCTGTAGTTCTCAAACTTATCAGACCAAGTTCAACGTATTTTCAAACTAAACCGTCCAAGTTTCACCTACAACAATCTACCATGTCAGAGACGCCACAGAAAATGAAATGACCAATGTAGCCTCTATGTACGGACGATTTACTGCTTTAAGATTGTTCAACTATTTACTTTAAAACATTTTGTTTAATTTAGAAACTTGTCTTTTTAACACCAGACTGACCATGTGGAAACAGATCCCCTCCAACTGCTGAGTGATCCGAGAGGGAGGGAAGAAGGGGGAGAGAGAGAGAGAGAGAGAGAGAGAGAGAGACAGAGAGAGAGAGACCGACAGAGAGGGAGAGAGACCGACAGAGAGAGACAGACAGAGAGAGACAGACAGAGAGAGACAGAGAAAGAGAACACGTACACACCTTCAGCAGGAGTTCAGCCAACAAGCCGGTGATGATGTGCTGTGCCCCGTCCTTACTGCTGGGGTCAGGGTAGCAGAGGTCAAAGGTGAAGGGTCAAGACACTGAGGTCAGTGTGTAATTCTGGAACACACAGAGACCACGGTCAAACTCAGGTCACTCAATCAGTCTAGAGAACAATCCAACACTCAGTAGAGAATACTTGTCGTGTTAGGTATTCACCACTAGATGTCCCCCTAGATCAACACATTTACAGTATACTGTACGCTTCTGTACCCTGAAACTGTGTACATTTACAGTTATGCATTTAGCATACGCTTTTATCCAAAGCGACTGCCAAGAGAGAGCTTTACAAAAGAGCGTAGGTCACTGATCATAACAATGAGGTAGTCCCAAACATTGCAAGCAGCCAAAACATGAAGCATACATTGTGAAAAAACAAATAAGTGCCAAAGGGAAGAACCATAAGAGCATGCAGTTAAACAAGTTACAATTAAACAACATGAAGCTCAAAAAAGTGCAAGAGTGTACCTGTACAAGATCAATCAACAGTTAAATATAGCGAGTTCAAGGGTTTAACTAACTCTCTTGTTCTCTGCTATTTAGCCCTCGATCATTTAGCAGGTATTGTGTTAGAAAAGTAGTTAGAGGGACCAGCTGAAAATCTGATTAGCAGTAGATTTGAAGTAATTAAAGCCCTCCTGTTCAGCTGACTTGCTAGATTGAATTCAGTCATGACAGGGTTAACTTTGTTCAGGACAGTGGACTGGGAGGGGAGTTGCCTCCCATAATTATTTCACTGAAACGAAACTAAAGAGATTTGAAACTCAGGAAAAGAGTAAAGAGTGATTTGGTTATTTTATACACGAAGATCATAGAAAACAACAGAAGTGCCAACAGGTGAGAACAAAGAATCAATCAGGTGTATCCAATGATGATGTGGTTTGTAAAATACAGACTGCTGCTTGACTTTGACGTTTGAAAGACTATAGAACTATGCTCTTCTATATGCAGTATTTCTGTATTGTACTATTTCTGTCTGCGCTATTGCTTCTTAAATGAAATTACATTTTCAACAAAATACCATTATTGTTTTGTTCATGAGTTCAGAGGTTCAGAGGATTAATAATTTAACTTCTGGTCTTATTCTAGAAATGGCTTCCTGCAGCAGTCTCCTGTCTGAAGATCAGTTCCAGTGTTCTATCTGTCTGGATGTGTTCACTGCTCCTGTCACTACTCCATGTGGACACAACTTCTGCAAGGCATGTATCACGAAGTACTGGGACAACAGTGACCTGTGTCAATGTCCCATGTGTAAAATGACTTTTGATAAGAGACCGGATCTCTATGTCAACACTTTCATCTCTGAGATGGCTGCTCAGTTCAGGAAGTCAGAGCCACTGAAAGCAACCATCAGTCCAGACCTGCGTCCTACTAAACCTGAAGTGTCATGTGACATCTGTACAGGTACCAAGCTCAAGGCCCTGAAGTCCTGTCTGGTGTGTCTGGCCTCTTACTGTGAGACTCACCTGGAGCCTCATCAGAGAGTTGCAGCCTGGAAGAAACACAAGCTGGTCGACCCTGTGGAGAACCTGGAGGACAGGATGTGTCAGAAGCATGAGAGACCCCTGGAGCTGTTCTGTAGGACTGACCAGACGTGTGTTTGTCGGTTCTGCACTGAGAAAGACCACGAGACCCATGACACTGTTCCTCTACAGGAGGAGTACCGACAAAAAAAGAATGATCTGGTAAAGATGATGGCTGAGATGAAGCAGATGATGGAAGAAAGATCTCGGAAAGTTCAAGAGATCAAACTCTCAGTAGAGACCAGCAAGAGAGATGCAGAGAGAGAGATATCAGACAGTGTTCAGGTCTTCACTGCTCTGGTGCGCTCCATTGAGAGAAGCCAGGCTGAGCTCATTGAGGTGATTGAGGAGAAGCAGAAAGCAGCAGAGAAACAGGCTGAAGGGTTGATTCAGTATCTGGAGCAGGAGATCACTGAGCTGAAGAGGAGAAGCACTGAGCTGGAGCAGCTCTCACACACTGAGGACCACCTCCACCTGCTCCAGAGCTTCCCATCTCTGAGCACCCCTCCACACACCAAGAACTGGTCTGAGATCAGTGTCCACAGTGGTCTGAGTGTGGGGGCAGTGAGGAGAGCTGTGTCTCAGCTGGAGGAGACACTCAATAAAGAGATGGAGAAGCTGTCTGACACTGAACTGAAGAGGATTCAGCAGTATGCAGTGGATGTGACTCTGGACCCTGATACAGCATGTCCTGATCTCATCCTGTCTGAGGATGGGAAACAAGTGAGACATGGAGACGTAGAGCAGGATCTCCCTGACAACCCAGAGAGGTTTAATTGTTATGTTTATGTCCTGGGAAAGCAGGGCTTCTCCTCAGGGAGGTTCTACTATGAGGTGCAGGTTGAGGGGAAGACTGACTGGGATCTGGGAGTGGCCAGAGAGTCCATCAACAGGAAGGGGATCATCAGACTGACCCCTATTAATGGATACTGGACTGTATGGCTGAGGAATGGAGATCAGTACAGGGCTCTGGCTGGTCCCTCTGTCCTCCTCTCCCTGAGCCAGAAGCCCCAGAAGGTGGGGGTGTTTGTGGACTATGAGGAGGGTCTGGTCTCCTTTTACGATGTGGAGGCCAGGTCTCATATCTACTCTTTCACTGGCTGCACCTTCACTAAGAAACTCTATCCACTCTTCAGTCCCTGTCTGAATGATGGAGGTAAAAACTCTGTTCCTCTTATCATCACTCCTGTCAATGACTGAAAAAGATCTGGGATTGCTGCAGTTACAAATTTCTGATTATCATACATAAATCTAGAATCAGAATCAAACAAAATACATTTCAATCAGGAAAGACAAGTGAATGAGTGAAATGATTGTTTATTGTACAAATTACAAGATATGATTCAGAATGACAGTGTTTGGGGTTTGGACCGTATGTGGAGATCAGGTGATCAATGGATGTTTGCAGCATGAAGAGAGATCCCCCATGGAGTCCAGACACTGGTGGTGGGGCTGACGACCCAGACAGACAACAAGCAGAGGAGGCAGACAGGAGACGAAGCCAAGAAGACCAGGCGGTGATGGGGAGGTGGAGGGTCGCGCACAATGATAGCATGGACGAATGAAGGCAGGGAGAGAAACATATTTAAAGGCAGGGCAACAGTATGATAGGCTAGAGGAGAAGGCTTGTCTCTGATCTATTGGAGAGAAAGGAGCAGTTGATGGAACAGCTGAAACCCTGGTAACAGCCCAGGCTTTGAGGTTGAGGAAAAGGAGAGAGCACCTATAGTGGGGGGAGTGTAGAGAGACAGAATGCTCTTACTGACTGAACTAGGGCTAAGCTACATTATTCCAATGTATATGTGTAATATGATTCACTCTGAAATGGATTTAAAATATAGTAAAATAATGAAATGAAAGGTAACCTATGTACGCATGATATGTTTATTGCTACTGTTAGTAAAATGCCTGTTGCAGAGAAGGACAATGGAATGAAATGACAAAAATTCATAATAAAGGAACATACAACATAAAAGTCTTGCAGTGCTCTATTCTGAGTTTGTTTGTTTCACTTGGTACAACTTCTGACAAGGATCCTGAAGTGGTGAAATTGTCTCACAGCCACACAGTGACAGAACTGCACAAGACAAACCTTGTCAATCATTAGATTAATTGTTCTGTTGTCATATCTCTAGAGCAAAGGCAGCACAATTGACGAAGTGTCTCACCTCTTTATGGTCCTCCATGACAGTCTTAGGAGCATCAATGGTACTGAGGATGCCTTGAAGATGTCAGTCTTCTCTCTCACACACACACACACACACATAACAATTTAACATTTTCAACAGCCGGAGTTCAGACAATGAGCTGGTGATGTGCCGGGCCCTGTCCTTACTGCTGGGGTCAGGGAGAGGTTACGTGGCATGTTAGGCATTCACCACTAGATGTCCCCCTGCATCAACAGAATTCTATACACTGGTAAACCGTGTAGTTCTCAGCGGAACATGATTCAGGTCAAATAATTGGGTATTACACTACACAAGCTGCTGTCTTGGTAACAACATCTAGACCACCATAATTTGTAGTACAATATTTAATGATTGTACAAACAACTACATGGTGAAACTGGGTATCTTGTGTTTGGATGATCTAAGTGAATGTTCCTATGGTATTTCATGATAAATTCATTATTTAAACTAATGCATGCGCAAGGTGTCTTTAAAGTCATGAACATACAATGCTATGCTTTGAACATGTGACAGTCTGTTACAAGTAATGACTGTTTCAAGTTTTGTATCTAGAGTTTAAAAAAAGGACATCAAGGTTCTGAAATGTGTGTCAAAGTGATGGTAAAAAACTGCAATGCTCTTTGAAGCCTTCTGACTTTGCTTGTTAAAAAGTCTAAACACTAATTTTGATGTGCTAAGATTGCGCTATTCTAATTTCTACAAGGCAGGATGTTCTCCAATTAGAACAATTGCCAAAGACAAATCTACAGTATTCCATGGCAACACATGGTTAAATCAGTACAAGAGTATCTTGACCGAAATGTACAAAACATATGCATACTCACACTGCACACACACACTTATATTGACACAACATTCCGTTCAACATGTCTCTCTGACATTCTTCCCTCATCACACACTATTGTTCTTTGTTTCTATCTCTATCAATCTCCCACTCACTTCAGAGTAATACAACCCTTCCTGTCAGCTGACTTGCTAGATAGAATTCAGTCATGAAAGAGTTAACTTTGTTCAGGACAAAGGACTGGGAGGGGAGGAGCCTCTTATTGTTATTTAACTGAATTGAAACCTAAGAGATTCTTAACTCAGGAAACACGTTCTACTTAGTTTAGGTAGAGAGTGATTTGGTTATTTTATACACAGAGATCATAGAAAACAACATCAGTACCAACAGGTGAGAACAGAGAATCAATCAGGTGTATCCAATGATGATGTAGCTTGTAAAATTGCTTGACTCTGACGTTCTAAAGACTATACAACTATGCTCTTCTTTATGCATTATTTCTATATTGTACTTGTTCTGTATATGCTATTTCTTCTGTAATGAAAGTACATTTTCAACAATATACCATTATAGTTTTGTTCATGAGGTCATAGGTTCACAAGATTCATAATGTAACTTCTGGTCTTATTCTAGAAATGGCTTCCTGCAGCAGTCTCCTGTGTGAAGATCAGTTCCTGTGTTCTATCTGTCTGGTTGTGTTCACTGATCCTGTCACCATTCCATGTGGACACAACTTCTGCAAGGCCTGTATCACCAAGTACTGGGACAACAGTGACTTGTGTCAATGTCCCATGTGCAAGGAGAACTTTGATAAGAGACCAGATCTTCGTGTCAACACTTTCATCTCTGAGATGGCTGCTCAGTTTAGGAAGTCAGGGCCACTGAAGGCTACCATCAGTCCAGACCTGCGTCCTACTAATCCTGAAGTGTCATGTGACATCTGTACAGGTACCAGGCTCAAGGCCCTGAAGTCCTGTCTGGTGTGTCTGGCCTCTTACTGTGAGACTCACCTGGAGCCTCATCAGAGAGTTGCAGCCTGGAAGAAACACAGGCTGATCGACCCTGTGGAGAAGCTGGAGGACAGGATGTGTCAGAAGCATGAGAGACCCTTGGAGCTGTTCTGTAGGACTGACCAGACGTGTGTGTGTCTCATCTGCGTGAGAACAGACCATAAGACCCATGACACTGTCACTTTAGAGGACGAGTTCAGACCAAAAAAGGAAGATCTAGTGAAGATGACGGCTGAGATGAAGCAGCTGATGGAAGAAAGATCAAGGAAGGTTCAGGAGATCAAACTCTCAGTAGAGACCAGCAAGAGAGATGCAGAGAGAGAGATATCAGACAGTGTTCAGGTCTTCACTGCTCTGGTGCGCTCCATTGAGAGAAGCCAGGCTGAGCTCATTGAAGTGATGGAGGAGAAGCAGAAAGCAGCAGAGAAACAGGCTGAAGGGTTGATTAAAGATCTGGAGCAGGAGATCACTGAGCTGAAGAGGAGAAGCACTGAGCTGGAGCAGCTCTCACACACTGAGGACCACCTCCACCTGCTGCAGAGCTTCCCATCCCTGAGCACCCCTCCACACACCAAGAACTGGTCTGAGATCAGTGTCCACAGTGGTCTGAGTGTGGGGGCAGTGAGGAGAGCTGTGTCTCAGCTGGAGGAGACACTCAATAAAGAGATAGAGAAGCTGTCTGACACTGAACTGAAGAGAGTTCAGCAGTATGCAGTGGATGTGACTCTGGACCCTGATACAGCATGTCCTGATCTCATCCTGTCTGAGGATGGGAAACAAGTGAGACATGGAGACGTAGAGCAGGATCTCCCTGACAACCCAGAGAGGTTTGATCTTTGTCCCAATGTCCTGGGAAAGCAGGGCTTCTCCTCAGGGAGGTTCTACTATGAGGTGCAGGTTGAGGGGAAGACTAAGTGGATAGTGGGAGTGGTCAGAGAGTCCATCACCAGGAAGGGGAAGATCCCACTGAGTCCTGAGAATGGATGCTGGATTGTAATCTTGAGGAATGGTAAAATATATATAGCTTTTGACCCTCCTACCGTCCTCTCCCTGAGCCAGAAGCCCCAGAAGGTGGGGGTGTTTGTGGACTATGAGGAAGGTCTGGTCTCCTTTTACAATGTGGAGGCCAGGTCTCATATCTACTCTTTCACTGGCTGCACCTTCACTAAGAAACTCTATCCACTCTTCAGTCCCTGTCTGAATGATGGAGGTAAAAACTCTGTTCCTCTTATCATCACTCCTGTCAATGACTGAAAAAGATCTGGGATTGCTGCAGTTACAAATTTCTGATTATCATACATAAATCTAGAATCAGAATCAAACAAAATACATTTCAATCAGGAAAGACAAGTGAATGAGTGAAATGATTGTTTATTGTACAAATTACAAGATATGATTCAGAATGACAGTGTTTGGGGCTTGGACCGTATGTGGAGATCAGGTGATCAATGGATGTTTGCAGCATGAAGAGAGATCCCCCATGGAGTCCAGACACTGGTGGTGGGGCTGACGACCCAGACAGACAACAAGCAGAGGAGGCAGACAGGAGACGAAGCCAAGAAGACCAGGCGGTGATGGGGAGGTGGAGGGTCGCGCACAATGATAGCATGGACGAATGAAGGCAGGGAGAGAAACATATTTAAAGGCAGGGCAACAGTATGATAGGCTAGAGGAGAAGGCTTGTCTCTGATCTATTGGAGAGAAAGGAGCAGTTGATGGAACAGCTGAAACCCTGGTAACAGCCCAGGCTTTGAGGTTGAGGAAAAGGAGAGAGCACCTATAGTGGGGGGAGTGTAGAGAGACAGAATGCTCTTACTGACTGAACTAGGGCTAAGCTACATTATTCCAATGTATATGTGTAATATGATTCACTCTGAAATGGATTTAAAATATAGTAAAATAATGAAATGAAAGGTAACCTATGTACGCATGATATGTTTATTGCTACTGTTAGTAAAATGCCTGTTGCAGAGAAGGACAATGGAATGAAATGACAAAAATTCATAATAAAGGAACATACAACATAAAAGTCTTGCAGTGCTCTATTCTGAGTTTGTTTGTTTCACTTGGTACAACTTCTGACAAGGATCCTGATGTGGTGAAATTGTCTCACAGCCACACAGTGACAGAACTGCACAAGACAAACCTTGTCAATCATTAGATTAATTGTTCTGTTGTCATATCTCTAGAGCAAAGGCAGCACAATTGACGAAGTGTCTCACCTCTTTATGGTCCTCCATGACAGTCTTAGGAGCATCAATGGTACTGAGGATGCCTTGAAGATGTCAGTCTTCTCTCTCACACACACACACACATAACAATTTAACATTTTCAACAGCCGGAGTTCAGACAATGAGCTGGTGATGTGCCGGGCCCTGTCCTTACTGCTGGGGTCAGGGAGAGGTTACGTGGCATGTTAGGCATTCACCACTAGATGTCCCCCTGCATCAACAGAATTCTATACACTGGTAAACCGTGTAGTTCTCAGCGGAACATGATTCAGGTCAAATAATTGGGTATTACACTACACAAGCTGCTGTCTTGGTAACAACATCTAGACCACCATAATTTGTAGTACAATATTCAATGATTGTACAAACAACTACATGGTGAAACTGGGTATCTTGTGTTTGGATGATCTAAGTGAATGTTCCTATGGTATTTCATGATAAATTCATTATTTAAACTAATGCATGCGCAAGGTGTCTTTAAAGTCATGAACATACAATGCTATGCTTTGAACATGTGACAGTCTGTTACAAGTAATGACTGTTTCAAGTTTTGTATCTAGAGTTTAAAAAAAGGACATCAAGGTTCTGAAATGTGTGTCAAAGTGATGGTAAAAAACTGCAATGCTCTTTGAAGCCTTCTGACTTTGCTTGTTAAAAAGTCTAAACACTAATTTTGATGTGCTAAGATTGCGCTATTCTAATTTCTACAAGGCAGGATGTTCTCCAATTAGAACAATTGCCAAAGACAAATCTACAGTATTCCATGGCAACACATGGTTAAATCAGTACAAGAGTATCTTGACCGAAATGTACAAAACATATGCATACTCACACTGCACACACACACTTATATTGACACAACATTCCGTTCAACATGTCTCTCTGACATTCTTCCCTCATCACACACTATTGTTCTTTGTTTCTATCTCTATCAATCTCCCACTCACTTCAGAGTAATACAACCCTTCCTGTCAGCTGACTTGCTAGATAGAATTCAGTCATGAAAGAGTTAACTTTGTTCAGGACAAAGGACTGGGAGGGGAGGAGCCTCTTATTGTTATTTAACTGAATTGAAACCTAAGAGATTCTTAACTCAGGAAACACGTTCTACTTAGTTTAGGTAGAGAGTGATTTGGTTATTTTATACACAGAGATCATAGAAAACAACATCAGTACCAACAGGTGAGAACAGAGAATCAATCAGGTGTATCCAATGATGATGTAGCTTGTAAAATTGCTTGACTCTGACGTTCTAAAGACTATACAACTATGCTCTTCTTTATGCATTATTTCTATATTGTACTTGTTCTGTATATGCTATTTCTTCTGTAATGAAAGTACATTTTCAACAATATACCATTATAGTTTTGTTCATGAGGTCATAGGTTCACAAGATTCATAATGTAACTTCTGGTCTTATTCTAGAAATGGCTTCCTGCAGCAGTCTCCTGTCTGAAGATCAGTTCCTGTGTTCTATCTGTCTGGTTGTGTTCACTGATCCTGTCACCATTCCATGTGGACACAACTTCTGCAAGGCCTGTATCACCAAGTACTGGGACAACAGTGACTTGTGTCAATGTCCCATGTGCAAGGAGAACTTTGATAAGAGACCAGATCTTCGTGTCAACACTTTCATCTCTGAGATGGCTGCTCAGTTTAGGAAGTCAGGGCCACTGAAGGCTACCATCAGTCCAGACCTGCGTCCTACTAATCCTGAAGTGTCATGTGACATCTGTACAGGTACCAGGCTCAAGGCCCTGAAGTCCTGTCTGGTGTGTCTGGCCTCTTACTGTGAGACTCACCTGGAGCCTCATCAGAGAGTTGCAGCCTGGAAGAAACACAGGCTGATCGACCCTGTGGAGAACCTGGAGGACAGGATGTGTCAGAAGCATGAGAGACCCCTGGAGCTGTTCTGTAGGACTGACCAGACGTGTGTGTGTCTCATGTGCATGAGAACAGACCATAAGACCCATGACACTGTCACTTTAGAGGACGAGTACAGACCAAAAAAGGAAGATCTAGTGAAGATGATGGCTAAGATGAAGCAGCTGATGGAAGAAAGATCAAGGAAGGTTCAGGAGATCAAACTCTCAGTAGAGACCAGCAAGAGAGATGCAGAGAGAGAGATATCAGACAGTGTTCAGGTCTTCACTGCTCTGGTGCGCTCCATTGAGAGAAGCCAGGCTGAGCTCATTGAAGTGATGGAGGAGAAGCAGAAAGCAGCAGAGAAACAGGCTGAAGGGTTGATTAAAGATCTGGAGCAGGAGATCACTGAGCTGAAGAGGAGAAGCACTGAGCTGGAGCAGCTCTCACACACTGAGGACCACCTCCACCTGCTGCAGAGCTTCCCATCCCTGAGCACCCCTCCACACACCAAGAACTGGTCTGAGATCAGTGTCCACAGTGGTCTGAGTGTGGGGGCAGTGAGGAGAGCTGTGTCTCAGCTGGAGGAGACACTCAATAAAGAGATAGAGAAGCTGTCTGACACTGAACTGAAGAGAGTTCAGCAGTATGCAGTGGATGTGACTCTGGACCCTGATACAGCATGTCCTGATCTCATCCTGTCTGAGGATGGGAAACAAGTGAGACATGGAGACGTAGAGCAGGATCTCCCTGACAACCCAGAGAGGTTTGATCTTTGTCCCAATGTCCTGGGAAAGCAGGGCTTCTCCTCAGGGAGGTTCTACTATGAGGTGCAGGTTGAGGGGAAGACTAAGTGGATAGTGGGAGTGGTCAGAGAGTCCATCACCAGGAAGGGGAAGATCCCACTGAGTCCTGAGAATGGATGCTGGATTGTAATCTTGAGGAATGGTAAAATATATATAGCTTTTGACCCTCCTACCGTCCTCTCCCTGAGCCAGAAGCCCCAGAAGGTGGGGGTGTTTGTGGACTATGAGGAAGGTCTGGTCTCCTTTTACAATGTGGAGGCCAGGTCTCATATCTACTCTTTCACTGGCTGCACCTTCACTAAGAAACTCTATCCACTCTTCAGTCCCTGTCTGAATGATGGAGGTAAAAACTCTGTTCCTCTTATCATCACTCCTGTCAATGACTGAAAAAGATCTGGGATTGCTGCAGTTACAAATTTCTGATTATCATACATAAATCTAGAATCAGAATCAAACAAAATACATTTCAATCAGGAAAGACAAGTGAATGAGTGAAATGATTGTTTATTGTACAAATTACAAGATATGATTCAGAATGACAGTGTTTGGGGCTTGGACCGTATGTGGAGATCAGGTGATCAATGGATGTTTGCAGCATGAAGAGAGATCCCCCATGGAGTCCAGACACTGGTGGTGGGGCTGACGACCCAGACAGACAACAAGCAGAGGAGGCAGACAGGAGACGAAGCCAAGAAGACCAGGCGGTGATGGGGAGGTGGAGGGTCGCGCACAATGATAGCATGGACGAATGAAGGCAGGGAGAGAAACATATTTAAAGGCAGGGCAACAGTATGATAGGCTAGAGGAGAAGGCTTGTCTCTGATCTATTGGAGAGAAAGGAGCAGTTGATGGAACAGCTGAAACCCTGGTAACAGCCCAGGCTTTGAGGTTGAGGAAAAGGAGAGAGCACCTATAGTGGGGGGAGTGTAGAGAGACAGAATGCTCTTACTGACTGAACTAGGGCTAAGCTACATTATTCCAATGTATATGTGTAATATGATTCACTCTGAAATGGATTTAAAATATAGTAAAATAATGAAATGAAAGGTAACCTATGTACGCATGATATGTTTATTGCTACTGTTAGTAAAATGCCTGTTGCAGAGAAGGACAATGGAATGAAATGACAAAAATTCATAATAAAGGAACATACAACATAAAAGTCTTGCAGTGCTCTATTCTGAGTTTGTTTGTTTCACTTGGTACAACTTCTGACAAGGATCCTGAAGTGGTGAAATTGTCTCACAGCCACACAGTGACAGAACTGCACAAGACAAACCTTGTCAATCATTAGATTAATTGTTCTGTTGTCATATCTCTAGAGCAAAGGCAGCACAATTGACGAAGTGTCTCACCTCTTTATGGTCCTCCATGACAGTCTTAGGAGCATCAATGGTACTGAGGATGCCTTGAAGATGTCAGTCTTCTCTCTCACACACACACACACATAACAATTTAACATTTTCAACAGCCGGAGTTCAGACAATGAGCTGGTGATGTGCCGGGCCCTGTCCTTACTGCTGTGGTCAGGGAGAGGTTACTTGGCATGTTAGGCATTCACCACTAGATGTCCCCCTGCATCAACAGAATTCTATACACTGGTAAACCGTGTAGTTCTCAGCGGAACATGATTCAGGTCAAATAATTGGGTATTACACTACACAAGCTGCTGTCTTGGTAACAACATCTAGACCACCATAATTTGTAGTACAATATTTAATGATTGTACAAACAACTACATGGTGAAACTGGGTATCTTGTGTTTGGATGATCTAAGTGAATGTTCCTATGGTATTTCATGATAAATTCATTATTTAAACTAATGATTATGCATGCGCAAGGTGTCTTTAAAGTCATGAACATACAATGCTATGCTTTGAACATGTGACAGTCTGTTACAAGTAATGACTGTTTCAAGTTTTGTATCTAGAGTTTAAAAAAAGGACATCAAGGTTCTGAAATGTGTGTCAAAGTGATGGTAAAAAACTGCAATGCTCTTTGAAGCCTTCTGACTTTGCTTGTTAAAAAGTCTAAACACTAATTTTGATGTGCTAAGATTGTTCTATTCTAATTTTGCCAAGGAAGGATGTTCTCCAATTAGAACAATTGCCAAAGACAAATCTACAGTATTCCATGGCAACACATGGTTAAATCAGTACAAGAGTATCTTGACCAAAATGTACATAACATATGCATGCTCACACTGCACACACACACTTATATTGACACAACATTCCGTTCAACATGTCTCTCTGACATTCTTCCCTCATCACACACTATTGTTCTTTGTTTCTATCTCTATCAATCTCCCACTCACTTCAGAGTAATACAACCCTTCCTGTCAGCTGACTTGCTAGATAGAATTCAGTCATGAAAGAGTTAACTTTGTTCAGGACGGAGGACTGGGAGGGGAGGAGCCTCTTATCGCTATTTCACTGAAACGAATCTTAAAGAGATTCTGATACTCAGGAAACACGTTCTACAAAGTTTAGGTAGAAGAAAACAACAAAAGTACCAACAGGTGAGAACAGAGAATCAATCAGGTGTATCCAAGACTAGAACTATGCTCTTCTATATGCAGCATTTCTGTAATTGTACTATTTCTGTCTGTGCTATCACTTCTTTAATGAAAGTACATTTTCAACAATATACCATTATAATTTTGTATGTGATGTCATTGGTTCACAAGATTTATAATTGTAACTTCTCGTCTTACTCTAGAAATGGCTTCCTGCAGCAGTCTCCTGTCTGAAGATCAGTTCCTGTGTTCTATCTGTCTGGATGTGTTCACTGCTCCTGTCTCTACTCCATGTGGACACAACTTCTGCAAGGACTGTATCACCAAGTACTGGGACAACAGTTCTATAGGAGACCTGAGCTTCGTGTCAACACGTTCATCTCTGAGATGGCTGCTCAGTTTAGGAAGTCAGTAAAAGGTAAACCCAACAGCCAATACCAACGACCAGCCAGATCTGGAGAAGTGTCATGTGACATCTGTACAGGTACCAAGCTCAAGGCCCTGAAGTCCTGTCTGGTGTGTCTGGCCTCTTACTGTGAGACTCACCTGGAGCCTCATCAGAGAGTTGCAACCTTGAAGAAACACAAGCTGATGGACCCTGTGGAGAAGCTGGAGGACAGGATGTGTCAGAAGCATGAGAGACCCCTGGAGCTGTTCTGTAGGACTGACCAGACATGTGTGTGTTTCATCTGCATGAAAACAGACCACAAGACCCATGACACTGTCACTTTAGAGGACGAGTACAGACCAAAAAAGAATGATCTGGTGAAGATGACGGCTGAGATGAAGCAGCTGATGGAGGAAAGATCTAGGAAGGTTCAAGAGATCAAACTCTCTATAAAGACCAGCAAGACAGATGCAGATAGAGAGATATCAGACAGTGTTCAGATCCTCACTGCTCTTGTGCGCTCCATTGAGAGAAGCCAGGCTGACCTCATTGAGGTGATTGAGGAGAAGCAGAAAGCAGCAGAGAAACAGGCTGAAGGGTTGATTCAAGATCTGGAGCAGGAGATCACTGAGCTGAAGAGGAGAAGCACTGAGCTGGAGCAGCTCTCACACACTGAGGACCACCTCCACCTGCTCCAGAGCTTCCCATCTCTGAGCACCCCTTCACACACCAAGGACTGGTCTGAGATCAGTGTCCACAGTGGTCTGAGTGTGGGGGCAGTGAGGAGAGCTGTGTCTCAGCTGGAGGAGACACTCAATAAAGAGATGGAGAAGCTGTCTGACACTGAACTGAAGAGGATTCAGCAGTATGCAGTGGATGTGACTCTGGACCCTGATATTGCTCATCCTCACCTCATCCTGTCTGAGAATGGGAAACAAGTGAGACATGGAGACATAAGGCAGGATCTCTGGGACAACCCAGAGAGGTTTGATTGTTGTGTCAATGTCCTGGGAAAGCAGGGCTTCTCATCAGGGAGGTTCTACTATGAGGTGCAGGTTGAGGGGAAGACTAAGTGGGATCTGGGAGTGGCCAGAGGGTCCATCAACAGGAAGGGGAAGATCACACTGAGGCCTAAGAATGGATACTGGACTGTTCGGCTGAGGAATGGAGATGAGTATGAGACTAATGCTTCCCCCCCTGTCCTCCTCTCCCTGAGCCAGAAGCCCCAGAAGGTGGGGGTGTTTGTGGACTATTAGGAGGGTCTGGTCTCCTTTTATGATGTGGAGGCCAGGTCTCATATCTACTCTTTCGCTGGCTGCACCTTCACTGAGAAACTCCATCCTTATTTTGGTCCCTGTGTGAATGATGGAGGTAGAAACTCTGCCCCTCTGATCATCACTCTTGTCACACACTGACAAAGTTGTGGAAATCCTGGAGTTCAAAAGAAAATGTCATTACAAAATATTACTCGGAATAAAACAGGTGTGGGTTTACTGGAGACAAAGCAATTTAGATTTTCAAACATTTGTAACATGTCTGTGTAATGCGTGTAATATTGTAATGTCTTTCTTTTGATTAACGATGCCAACAGGGAAAGTGGGTGGACCACGGCCCATCCAATAGCACGCACACCTACTACCGAGCCTCCAGCTCCTCCAATGGGCGGCCAGCTTTCGGGACATTCACAGCCGTGCCTCCGGTTACTTCTAGAATAGACAATCAACGCCAATTAAGGACAAACCCTTTAAGGACCTGTGGCGTGAAGACGAGAGAGAGCCTTGGTGTTTGTTGTATCACAAAGCTGTGCGAACAGCGTGACGTTGGCTAACACCAACTGGTCATATTGCTATCCTAGTTTTTATTGTATCTTTTTAGCCTATGTATTGTTGGTCGGTTGTAATTGCAGGTGTACAGGGCCCTGATCAGATAGGTTGTATTCATGTCCAGCTCTGTTTAGACCGGAGGGATTAATTGACGTGAAACCTCACTGCCGTTTTGAGTGCGTGTGCTCACTTATTGCATCGTGTTTACGTTTTGTGTGCAATTGTTGTGCCTATTTTGCAGTGTTGTTGTTTGCTGGCTTATCTAGGCATCCTGTTTCAGTGGCACCAGACCTTGAACACCTGCCGTATGTTTTATTGGTGTATGTAATAAACTGACTACTCTTTTTGATAACTTGTGAAGTCTGCCGGTTGTTCACTGAAGCCCCATTCCAGATCCTTAGTTCAGCTGAGGACCTCAGAAACTAACCATTACACACACTGCACATGCAAACATGAACACAGACTTCTCTGGGGTGGTAATGGAGTAGTACAGCTTTTATAAGCTAGTTTTTCTAAATGTGTGATGTTCTAAAGGGCAAAGGAGGTCTGTTTAATGTAAACAGGTTCTGCAGGCACTCTAGCTTTCTCTCTTGAGTGAAATGAAACAGGCAGATGTTAGACGTCCTCTGTAGTCCATCTAAACCAACTCAAGAGGATCTGTTCATGTTGTTGGGTCTATTATTTTAGGCATCAGGAACAACTATTGATGTTGAAGTGTTCCCCCTTTGATACCTAAACCCCAAACTGTTGCAAATATGCTGAACCTGTAGTACTTATCAGACCAAGTTCCAACGTATTTTCAAACAAAACCGACCAAGCTTCGCCTACAACAATCTACCATAAGAGATTAAGATTGTTCAAATATTTACTTTAAAGCATTTTGTTCAATGTAGAAACTTGTCTGGAACACCAGACTGATCACGTGCAAACAGATCCCTCCAACTGCTGAGTGAACTGAGAAGGAGAGAGGGAGAGAGAGGGGGAGAGAGAGGAGGGGTGAGAGTGTGATCCACAGCAGTTTATTATCTGAACATGTTTGAAATAGTTAATACAGTGATATTGAAACTTGAGTAAAGGAACATTGCCTCTTGTTTGCCAAGGGAGAGAGAACAAACAAGCAGCTCCAGTATCAGGAGAGAGGGGAGGGAACTACACATGCTGATGTGTCACCTCTGTGTGGTCCTCCATGACAGTCAGTGTAGTATCAATGGTGCTGAGGATGACCAGGACCATGACAGGCTAGTCTCTCCTCATACTCCTCACTCTGTAGAACCTTGATGAGGATCTCACCCTGCACACACACACACACACATACACACACACACATACACACACACACACACACACACACACACACACAGACACACACACAAACCTACACAGTTTAGACTTATCTCTGACCATTTAGTAAATGAGTTGCAGACAGTTCAGAAATACCCACACCGACAGCAGATATATTGAATAATAATAACAACAGTCAAATGACACTTGGGGTCTAATATTATGGACTGCAGTTACACAAAAAAACACTCAGTCATATACACACATGCAGTAGAAACACAACCAGAAACACAACACACAATCATAACACAAACCTGACACACATTGTCACAAAGACAATGATATGACACAGAGACAAACACAAACAGTATTATATCCTAATATAGATTTTATGCCACAATCAGGCCTTATCTAAAATAAACCCTTTTACAATGTCAGTAATACAAGGTTTATTAATGTGTCTCTTACATTGTTCCAGCATAATTTCTGGACAGCAGGAACGTTTAGAAACAGAGGAACAACTAAAGTTGTAGTGGTTGTCACATGCCACATGCCCTGCAGTAAACTGTACAAATGTACACACTGGGAGTCTAGCCAATACAATTCTCCGACATGATCCCACTCTCGATCACTACTGTACTTCCAATGCATCTAGCCTGGTCCTAACCAGACCCTCGTACATTTCATTTGTACAGAGGGTCTGGGATCGCTCCATTGACAAGCGTTAACTTCCTTGAAGGCGGGTCCTCTGTTGAAGTTTAAAACTATTGGATCTGCCCAGAGCCACTCTGATCTGCCATAACCAATTGCTAGCGTTCACCTTCACTCCTTCACCACTGCTGTAACGGAGCTAGCTGCCGTAGCTAGAAAATCAAAATTTTCCCAAACCCCGTGGGGAGGAGGGCCACAACATCATGGCCACCAACAAAACTCAGTAAGAAATGTTATTGCTCAGGCTTTAACTTATGGATATTCGGCAGCGTTGCCACAACCGCAGAATAGCTTCGGTCGCATCTTTCTCCACCGCCATTACTGAACTTCAACTCAAACTAGTGCACAACCTTAGCGTCATCGTTCTCAGCCACTCCCTCTGTTCGCTGATTGGACCTACAAAAAATGTGTTTCTTAAAACCGACTTCAAAGCCAAACTCCCAGACCAAGTACAGAAGCGAAATCCAAATTAAGCGGAAGTCTGTAGGAGGGCAGAGCCAGGCTACAATGCATCAGCTATCAGAATTGTGCTAAAATGTGATTTAACTCCTTAACATTAATGTTTAACATTGACCCCAGGCCTTGAACATGAATGCATCCACTGATGCTTATCTAAGCAGACACTCTCTTGATCCGGAACCACTTAATGAACACTCCAGACACAAAGCTGTAATGGACTCAGAGTTGGGAAGTAAAAGGTAAATAGATACTAGGGGACTACAGGTCTGGGACTGGTGGACTAAAGATCAAGGACTAGTGGACTACAGGTCTAGTACGAGGGGACTACAGGTCTAGTACGAGGGGACTACAGGTCTACGACTAGTGGACTACAGGTATAGGATGAGGGAGACTACAGGTCTAGGATGAGGGAGACTACAGGTCTAGGATGAGGGAGACTACAGGTCTAGGATGAGGGGACTACAGGTCTAGGATGAGGGGACTACAGGTCTAGTACGAGGGGACTACAGGTCTAGGACGAGGGGACTACAAGTGTAGGACGAGGGATGGCGTACGTGCTCTCCTCTGCTAGGGAGGGCGTGACATTTGACCATCTCCTTGTAACAAATGCTCATCTGCTCCTGCTGCTGCGTACGCTTTTGGTGAGATGGGGAATGGGTGAGATGGAAGTTAGGTTAGAATGGTATTAGGAGACTACAGTGTTTATTTTGCGTTGTGGCAACCAAAATTGGGATTGTAGATAGTTTTAGTGCGCTCATGTGGTAACAGTGAAAGTTCTATACATGGGAGGGTCAGGGACGGGAGGGGCTGCTGTGTTTACCTGTCTCCATGTGGGAGGGGCTCCACAGGAGTTGGCTGAGACTGGGGGGCTGGAGATGATGCGGGGGCAGGCAGATTGGGCATGGTTTCCCCCTGGTGGTTAGTACAAGATGTTAACGCTAAGGACAGACAATTGAATTTGTATTGGAGAATCGAATGCAAATTCATAATAATTTGTATCAATTAATTCCGTATTTATAATTTCAGTTGTGGATACAATTGTGAAATTAGGTGCTTTTTCAGAGGTTCTGTACTTATATTTGTTCATATTATGCCATTATCTCATAGTCCACAAACACCCCCACCTTCTGGGGCTTCTGTCTCAGGGAGAGGAGGACGGGGGGGGGGTCAGCCAGAGCCTCATACTCATCTACAATCCTCAACCATATAATCCAGAATCCCTTTTTAGGACTCCTTGTGATCGTCTCCTTCCTGTTGATGGAGGAAAGAAAAATAGTGGGGGATGAGGGAAGAATGACAGAGACATGTTGAATGGAAGTTATGTTAATATAAGTGTGTGTGTGTATGGTGTGTGCGTGTGCAGAGTGAGAATGCGTATGTTATCTGCATTTCAGTCAAGATACTCCTGTACTGATTTAACATTTTAAATAGACTTCAGCAATTAACATAAACAATGTTATTTTGTTTAATTGTTTGTTCATCATTGGGATCTATTTTATTCTAAATGTATCCAGAATCGTGTATCTCTAATACATAGCTTGTGTATGTATCATTTTGTTCTATTTAAAGTCATGTATAGAAGGTAGGGCCTGAAAATGACTCAAGCCCAGGGGAACCCACTGCAAGCCAGGGGCACCCACCCAAGTCCTGCCCTTTGAACATGGCATGGGCAGCAGGAACAGACAGGTCAGATGTGTATAATAATGAATCCTCTGTATATAAAGACAGTTTGTGTACTTCCACTATACCCAATCAACTGCTTTCTCCGCATCTAGGGATGTCATTACCTCAGAGGATTATAGTGAAAAAGAGATTATATGTGATATTAAATCATCGTAAAGATGTTGCAGTATTAGTCTCTGTTTTTAATACATTCTGTTTGGTCAGGCAAAATGATTAGATGAGAGGACTGTTTCTTCTTCTTCTTCTTCTTCTTCTGCCAGATCGAAGTCTTGCCCTGGTCCTGGTCCTCCTCAGCACCATTGATACTATGCTGACATGGAGGACCATACAGAGGTGACTCATCATCGGGTGTAGTTTTTGCTCTCGCTCGAAGAAGAAGAGTTTGCACGTTATATGCAATCACATTCCACCGCACTTTTACACTTTTCTACGATACCTTCTGTCCATACTTTATTGCACTACACTGTATATCCTGCACTTACTGCTATTGCACTTCTGGTTAGACCTAAACTGCATTTCGTTGCCTTGTACCTGTACTTGTGTAATGACAATAAAGTTTTCATTTCATGGGACCTTTAATAAAACAACGTCAATATTTATATAAAATAGATCCAACAACATGAACAGATCCTCTTGAGTTGGTTTAGATGGACTACAGAGGACGTCTAACATCTGCCTGTTTCATTTCACTCAAGAGAGAAAGCTAGAGTGCCTGCAGAACCTGTTTACATTAAACAGACCACTTTTGCCCTTTAGAACATCACACATTTAGAACATCTAGGTTATAAATCTTGACCACAACTGGACTACTCCGTTACCACCCCAAAGAAGTGTTAGTGTGTTAATGTTTACATGTGCAGTGTGCACACGTGTTCACGATACATTTAACTATTACATGTGCAAAAGCCACAGAGGAAGGTGAGGATTATGTCATATAACATGTAGTCAGTGACACGTGAGAGAGTGAGAAAAAAAACTAGCAAAGGTTGAGGAGAAAAAAACGTAATTCAGAGTTTGAAATTAGAATGACAACAAAAAGGAGTCAGGACTGTCATGGCAAGATTCTAAGATATTTAAGGTCTAGGAGCTCTATATATATACACAGTAAAGAGAGAGGAAGAAGAGATGAAGAAGAGACAGATCAGATGGAGGTATTGAGAACAAAGACCTGACATGTGTCCCCTCTGGTGGACAGAGGAGGACCATCAGTAGATCCAGGATTGACCTTGCTGATCCCTGACCTTATGATGAACCTAGAGTGGAGGACGTGGGGAACACACACCTATGCCAGTTTACAGTAACAGTATACAAACAAAGGATGTGTTGCATAAAAGTAACAGGAACTTAAACTAAAGGTTGTGACTGATCATATATACAAGTACTTGGGTAATTCCAGCCTTTCCTCTTTTCTTTAGACATACCATTACCAATAACATTCATTAAAACCAGTGACAATTATTACCAGATCATATTCTATACAATGGATATAAATGTTTGTAATCAGTTATACTTTCCCTCCAGCAAATCCACATCTTAGTTTTTCGAGTGTGACAGCAGTGATGATAAGGGGGGAATAGTTTTTACCTCCACAGTTCAGACCAGGACAGAAGTATGGATGGATTTTCTCAGTGAAGGTGCAGCCAGTGAAGGAGTAGATACGAGACCTGGCCTCCACATCATAAAAGGAGACCAGACCCTCCTCATAGTCCACAAACACCCCCACCTTCTGGGGCTTCTGTCTCAGGGAGAGGACACAGGGGTCAGTCAGAGGCCTGTACTGATCTCCATTCCTCAGACTTACAGTCCAGAATCCATTGTTAGGACTCAGTGTGATATTCCCCTTCCTGTTGATGGACCCTCTGACCACTCCCAGATCCCACTCAGTCTTCCCCTCAACCTGCACCTCATAGTAGAACCTCCCTGATGAGAAGCCCTGCTTTCCCAGGACACAGACACAATGATCAAACCTCTTTGGGTTGTCAGGGAGATTTCGCTTTATGGCTGTAAGTCTCACTTGTTTCCCATCCTCAGACATGATGAGAAAAGGACATGCTGTATCAGGGTCCAGAGTCACATCCACTGCATACTGCTGAATCCTCTTCAGCTTGACTTCAGGCAGCTTCTCCATCTCTTTATTGAGTGTCTCCCCCAGCTGAGACACAGCTCTCCTCACTGCCCCCACACTCAGACCACTGTGGACACTGATCTCAGACCAGTTCTTGGTGTGTGGAGGGGTGCTCAGGGATGGGAAGCTCTGGAGCAGGTAGAGGTGGTCCTCAGTGTGTGAGAGCTGCTCCAGCTTAGTGCTTCTCCTCTTTAGCTCAGTGATCTCCTGCTCCAGATCTTGAATCAACCCTTCAGCCTGTTTCTCTGCTGCTTTCTGCTTCTCCTCAATCACCTCAATGAGCTCAGCCTGGCTTCTTTTTCTCAATGGAGCGCACCAGAGCAGTGAAGACCTGAACACTGTCTGATATCTCTCTCTCTGCATCTCTCTTGCTGGTCTCTACTGAGAGTTTGATCTCCTGAACCTTCGCAGATCTTTCTTCCATCATCTGCTTCATCTCAACCATCATCTTCACCAAATCAACCTTTTTTGGCCTGTACTCGTCCTCTAAAGTGACAGTGTCATGGGTCTTATGGTCTGTTCTCGTGCACATGAAACACACACACGTCTGGTCAGTCCTACAGAACAGCTCCAAGGGTCTCTCATGCTTCTGACACATCCTGTCCTCCAGGTTCTCCACAGGGTCGATCAGCTTGTGTTTCTTCAAAAGTGCAACTCTCTGATGAGGCTCCAGGTGAGTCTCACAGTAAGAGGCCAGACACACCAGACAGGTCTTCAGGGCCTTGAGCCTGGTACCTGTACAGATGTCACATGACACTTCAGGTTTAGTAGGACACAGGTCTGGACTGATGGTAGCTTTCAGTGGCTCTGACTTCCTGAACTGAGCAGCCATCTCAGAGATGAAAGTGTTGACACGAAGATCTGGTCTCTTATCAAAGTTCTCCTTGCACATGGGACATTGACACAGGTCACTGTTGTCCCAGTACTTGGTGATACAGACCTTGCAGAAGTTGTGTCCACATGGAGTAGAGACAGGATCAGTGAACACATCCAGACAGATAGAACACTGGAACTGCTCCTCGTGAAGGATACTGCTGCAGGAAGCCATTTCTACACTGGAGAGAGAGAGATCCAAATTGAAAGCATGACAGCTGATTCACAAGTCATTTGTTTCATGACAGTTTGAGATTTTGAATTGTTCAAGAAAGTGATAAATACAGTATTTTTGGTTTTGGCCACACATTTCACATTACTACATTGTATTCTCTAACATGAACATACTTTTATGAAATAAAGAAAAAACACTTGGTAATATTATGACAACGCCTACATCATATTCATCAATGCTTGTCATTTAGACTACTCACGTGTGTATTTTATTCTTGATATTCTCTCTAACTGGTGGATACTTTTATAAACAGATTTCTGTCATGTGCGCTTGTCCTGTGCTGCGGTGCTGTAAGCCTGAGTAGAGGTAACAGTGCTCCTCCGACCAAGTACATTAGAAGAACTTTGTACCCTTTACTGTGTAGATTACTAGTATATACCAGAATGTGTGGGCGTGGGTGATAAGGGAGCACAATATACTGTTCAAGAGAGAAAGACAGAGCGATGAGAACAGAAAAGTGAGTTTGTTTTCTCAGCTCAACAGAGTATCTGCTCAACAAATGTTTACCTGGCTGATTAGCATCAAGGAAAATGAGTGTTTACGTACAGTAGAACTCAGTACTTTATGGTTACATTAATAGTCTCTTCTCACCTTTTTTTTTGTCCTTCTACATCACCTTTTCAAAGATTTCATCCTTCCTGGTTTCTTTAGTTGAACCTGTTGTGAGCCTGGGGCACTGTGGGTGTTGACACACAAATACAAACACACACACACACACAGTCACGCACATACTTTACATATGAACACACATTCTGATCATTGATTAGAAAAGATTATTTCTCTCTTGAGATGCTGCCATTGTTTATGTTTGTTATCTTCCTGACTCCTCCCACAATTGCCATAAGTTATGGAAGTCAACATGTAAATGTTATGATCCCAGCTGCCTGGGGAGTGACAGGTGAACCCAAATGCAAAACTCAGACGCTGACGTTATATGAACCAGGTTTATTGCAGACACAGAGGGTGATGACGGTGAGGTCTGTGGATGCCAGACAGGAGGGAGTGAGCTGTAGGTTGTAGGTGATGGGATTAGGTAGCCAATGATGTCTGTGGTACACAGTGTAAGGCTGGGTGTCAAACCTGCCCCCACCTCTCATATGCTAAAGTCTGGAGTTTCTGGACGGTCTCAACTTGATGACTCTCACACCCCATTCAAGATGTGGTCTGATTGGTTGTTCTTGTGTATAAAGGGAATTGTAATGCATTGTTCTTTGGATTCTTCATCTCCTGAGACCTTCGCCTCGGTTCTGCCTTGTCCTACTGTCCTACTCCTTCCTCACCTCTTGTTTTCTCTCTGATTTACAATGATCATGGTAGAGTAGGTAAGATTGAAAACTTTCATATTGTAACATGTTTGCCTTGTAATTGATTTCATTCATTTGCAAAGTTATTAAATGCGTATTTCATTTAACCGTACTTTGACCATTCTTGCTCTGATTTAACCCATAGAGTCAAATACCTGGAATTCTATTGGTATTGGCATTATTTGCTTCATGCTAATACACTGTTCAGTTTCCCATCTTCCTTTAAACCATAGGGGAATTAGTTTAGGTTGTTTGGACAATATTTACCCCCCTACAACAGTGACAGAGGCGGATTAGTAACCTTGAACGTACCTTGGTCAGGCCTGGAAATGGTAGGACAGAGCAGGACAGGAAATGACAGGGCAACGAAATGACCAACTACCATAAGAATAGCAAATTTGAACTGGCGACGAGTCTGTGAGAAGCCAGGGTAGATGAACTGTGCAGGTAATGGTGGATGGGTGACAGGTGTGTCTGGTTGGGAGGTGAACTGGAAGATGTTGACCGGAGTGTTGGGGTCTGTGACCTGGAACACAGACTGGACACTCATACACAAACCCGGACTGGACAAAACAGAAACATAAAAGAAAATGATTTTCATACTTCAGAGCCCATTCTTAACTGTGTGGTGCATACAGTACATTCATATACGCAGTACATCTCATACACAAAGTGCAGCATACACATCTATAAAAGACAGAAAGATTAGGTTTTCTGAAGAAGTGATTATTAGTTAAACGTCTCATCTAAAAGCTGTCTACAGATTTGTGATTTGGGCTTTTTTGTGTCCACTAATCTGTTTGGCAGCCCTTTATCTCTGATTGATACAGCTTCAAAAGACCAGTTATATGGTTGGATAGACAGACTTAGACCCTGTCCTACACTGTGAGTAGGCTTGGTTGTGTTATATGGGTGTGCAGGCTGGTTTACCTGTGACAAAAGCCTGAGGCATCATGGGAAATGTAGTGTTAAGTGGACAGCCTAGCAGTCTGAAAACTTTTCCAGTGTCAGAAGACTGACCATATCTGTACAGTTTATTTAATAGACCTTTTTTCTAATGCTGTAAATTGGTCAACGTTTTATAAAATAAATAATTTAATATAGAGTAAACAACATTTAGACTGGTTGTGTTAACCCTCTACTGCATGCCTTATGAAATTACGGATACAACAATTATTGGAAAAATAATTGAGTCCAGGCTGGACTCAATAAAATAAATGTAAACATCTTTACTGAAAAAACAAGACAGTGGCTGTCAATGATCCTTTTAGTGGATGTTTTTTACCGACAAGCAACAACTCGCAACAAAGAAAAAAACTTTTACAAAATTCCTTTTCATTCAAATTTTTACATAGTGATTCACACAGTAGCTATAAAATAGATTAGCATTTAATATTCAATGAAACATATAAACACTAATGATTTTTGTACCATCATGTCCTTATACCAATTCAGCATCAGTGTGTGTGGAAGTCAAAAAAGCATTTT
This sequence comes from Hypomesus nipponensis, assembly GCF_054491055.1. NCBI lineage: Eukaryota > Metazoa > Chordata > Actinopteri > Osmeriformes > Osmeridae > Hypomesus > Hypomesus nipponensis. Next base: position 11,195,244 of record NC_140367.1, read on the forward strand.
TTCTCAAGAGTGAAACAGGGGAAAACGTCACACTTCATGCACTTGACCTTGATGATGCCCTTGCATCCAGGGAATTTGCACCTTCCTCTGCTGTCATTGTAGACAGGCCAGTGGTCAGTGTTGTCCAGCCGGACAGGGGCTGGTAGTACAGGTGCAATACGGCCTCTTTTTCACTTCACATCTGGACTTGCCTCAACACTCAGAGATGGCCTTCCCCTCTTACTGCAAACCTTCTCTTGACTGCAGAGGCAGTTTGCCACCTCTGTTGTGAAGGACACTAAGCTGAGTTGTTTCTTCTTTGGAACACTACACCTAGCGTAATCCCTTCTGTAGAGCAGCCAAGATTCCACCATTGTGACATCCATCATATGAAAGACCAGTAGGTGATACCACTTCTCTGATGGTGCGTTTGTGCGATACAGTGCTATTAGGGAGTCGAGGAGGTCTGCTCCACCCATGTTGTTGTTGTAAGTGGACACAACATTGGAACACACAACTTCCACCGTTTCTCATAATTTGGATACACAGGGATGAGAAATATTCCCCATCTTCTTTAACTCTTTGGTCCTAACCCAGACTTTGGGGAATATTAATATGACTTTGGGGTATCTGTAGCTCCGCCCAGCGTGAGGGGGCTTAATTAAAGAGCCCTCAGTGAGAATTAGTTGGACAATGAGTTGCTATGAGTTTTGATAGAGAGCCAGCAGAGTGGAGCAATATCGTTTTTCAACCACAAATATACATTCACTTAAACCAACATACATTTACGTACATACACACACAAACACCTATACACACATACACACATCAACTTTGGACCCGTCGGATGCCCAAACCTGGACCAGCTACACCAACATCTGACAGGTGCGTTGAGCTATCGATTGCTGCTGGCACGGTGGTTACTTTTGGGTACTTCAAGTTTTGATAGCCACTACAGCCTTCTTGTCCCACCTTTCGACCATAGTGGTTGGGTTGGTGGTTGGGTTGGCAGCTGCATATGTGCTTAACAAGGTCACTGAATTATTGTCATACCATTTCATTGCTCTCAGATACACCATCATATTTAGTATCTCTCTGAGTACTAAAGGGTGGTAAAGCCATCATAGTCTCCACTGTCTGACTTCTCCCTCTCCCTTTACCATACAACATTGATGGGTTCATTCCCTAAACACAGAAAAAGGAAAATGTCATTATTGGGTGTACATGGAAATGAACACAGATACAAGTGTACATGAATGTGTGGGTGCACACACACATCAACACACGCATGCAAGCACATCCACTGAAAACTAGCAAAGCTACAGCCCTGAACAGTTAACATGGATGTGTTTCTGACATGATCGGGACACTACCAATAGCTAAATCAATAAACATCAAAACAAGGTATGTAGTGGTAGTTAGTAAAATAATTATTGATTTATCTGCGTCATTTTATAAACATGCATGACCACATGGAATCTTCAGTCCACTGTTGCATGTTGTTGCTTTGCGGCAACACAAATCATGTTTTGTTGATGACAATCTTCAGGATGGTGCCAATTTTTTACAGATTCGGAAACACCAATAATATGGCTGCCGTGAATGCTATATGTCGAGGAAGAGAGTTTTGAAAAAAGGGAGGAAAGATCATGTGATCAAATATACGCACACTGTTGGTTGCCTTTAATTCCTTTCTTTTACAAAGGGCATTTTTTATTGGTGACAGTTTTTTGTAAGTTTGTGATACTGGGGGAAAAGAGTATGTTACCCTGGAGCAACAGAATGCAATAGAGGTTCTGACCTGTCAGTTGGTCTTCCTCCAGCTGTCAGAAACATCTTTTAGCTACTTGTGCATGTGTGTACAGTGTAGGATGGTGCTCAGCACCTGTTAACACCTCACATCACACATCATATCTCAACTGTCCTCTGTCTTAGCTTTGTCTTCTGTTAGTCTGTTGTAGTAGATGGTGTCAAAATAATAACACACTACACACACACACACACACACACACACTCACACACAAAACACAACCCTTTTGTTCACAGATGATGTTGCAGAAGTTGTGTCCACATAGAATAGAGACAGGATCAGTGAACACATCCAGACAGATATAACACTGGAATTGATCTTCAGACAGGAGACTGCTGCAGGAAGCCATTTCTAGAATAGATATAGATATAAAAACTAAGAAATAAAGACATATAGTGTGTGATGAGGGAAGAATGACAGAGAGACATGTTGAATGGAAGTTGTGTGAATATAAATGTGTGTGTGTGTGTATGGTGTGTTCATGTGTGTATGCAATGAGCATAAGTATATTATCTACTTTTCAGTTTAAGATAGTCTTGTACTGATTATCCATTTGTTGCAATGGAATACTGTAGATTTGTCTTTGGAGGGTGGCAGCAACAGCACAGTAACACATGATGTGTGAGCATGTGTGTCAGGGTCTGTGAAGACATGCGGTATTCAGGTCCTCTAATGCTGGGGACATACCACAGGATAATCGGGCCGATTTTCCCCCTTCCAACAATCCTAGCTAATGTCCCAATTATCTTGATGCAGATTATATTATCAGATGTTTGCTTGGTGTGAGGTGTGTTAAGAGTGACAGAATCTGCTTGGAGGACGTCGGAGGCGCTCTGATTGCGTATCAGAAATCCTGATGTGTGGGGGGAACCCCGAGGACAAATTTTGTTTTGGTCTCATAAATTGCCAAAAACTGCTTGACTAGCAATTCCCTGAACTCTGTTTAAACTCTGTTTTGTTCATCATGAGTTGTTGAGATTTCATCATTATAAAGAATTGCTTGAAAAAGGCCATTACTTAGTACCCATCTATATCTATTTAAAGATATAAGAAATCAAATGACAAATCAGACACTTATGTTCTCAATACTGTCATGAAATAACCAAATTTCATATAATTTATTGTTGGATGTGTTGAAAACAATAACAACATGTTGCCAACGACAGTTTAAGTTAAGGTTACGTTTAAAGTATTTTTTGAAATCCAAAGTGACTTGCAGGACATTTGAAAAAAAAACACAAGAATTTTAACAACCATGAGAAATGGAGGCGTTATGTATAAACAGCCAGCACAGCCATAAAGGCTGAACATAATCTGGTGATAAACTGAATAAATGTTGTAAAGAAAGAACTGAATATATACATGAATCATAAAGAAAATGAATTTGCATCTGTCTTTCTCTTTTTTACCACATTAAAGTTTCCAGCAGCATACACTAGTGTAGTTTAGATTGAAGAATAACTGAATTTAGCAATGACGAGCTCAAGAAGCCTCCCAAATTAAGTCTTAGGACACCACAGGTCAGGAGGGTACAAACTGATGCTAAAGTCTTAGCCTAACAGATTCATAAATATCATTTTGTGACATTTTTCTTTTGGGATCATTTGTAGCTGCAACAGTGAATAAATGGTCTGACTGCTGCATATATTTCTGTACACATGAAAAATATAATCAGCTGAAGAGTTGCTGTTTTAAGCCTTGTAGCCTTAACCTATTTTTTGTGTGTTGGGAAGTCCTATCACAGTTTATGTGCACTGTGAAGTTAATACATTTGTCATGAAAAGAGCCATCTATTTGCTATCTTCCTTATTTTCATCTCCTATCCAAGCTATATGTTCCTTTTGTAACTTGTGTTTCCTTGTTTGATGTCAAGGTCCCTGGACTATAGAATAAGCACATTCAAGACATTTCTGTAAAACCCTTGTGTACTTCTAAATAAATCAATGAATTTGCAGATACGTATGTGATATTTGATTTTATTCAAACTGGCATAAACACAAATCATGATGAATCCATCTCTTGTGTAAGTGTCTGACTGTTTCAACTGAATTTAAATCAAAGAAGAAAAAAAGCAACAATGCATGTTGCTTGATCCACATCTTCCTTAACGGATGTTCTTCACCAGCCTTTTTCAACACAGCATCTGACAAAAGAAATTCAATTCAAGCCACAAGTCACATGCACACAGTAAAAGGACCAAAGATGCCTATGGATGAAAACCAGTCTATAGATTTATACTTACATATTTCCACCCCCACAGTATGAATTGCGGTCTTTATATTCATTACTACTACATTTCTTGGTACATCTTCCATTCTCACATGCAGCATAAACATCTGGAACGAGTGAACAGTACAGTTGCTATTCAATGGCAGTAGAAAACAGCAAACAACTTATTTATACACTACAGTTTATATAAGCAAAGATGATTTATCCAACAGGAAACAGAGGTAGATGAAGTGACCGTAAAGTTAAACAGTACTTACTGCACACCAGTGCAATCATCATCAGCACAACGTACAGCACGATCACTGGCTTCATGGCTTCTCTTTGGGGTGTTGATGCTGTCCAGTGAGAACTGAGGAAAACGTCTGACTGTGACCTGGTTGCACCTGCTTTTATACATGATAAACTCTGCTGCAATCACATTCAGGCTGTTGCCACACACGTTACCTCATCTTGGATTTTACAGGATTTGTCAGACAACAAAGACTAAGCAAACACAACTTCCAACACAGCACAGGGTCAGTGGACTGCTTCCTTTCACCTGAGAATTTCCCAGAAAAAATTATATGTAAACAACAATTATATTATTATTCAGAGAATGAATGTTGGATTTGTTTTGAGAATGAATATCCACTGCATTTCCTGGAGTAACGTTGATGGGGTTCAAAGAGGAATACGTTTAACAAAGGCTGTCTTATAAAGTTGTGCCTTAAACTCAATAGTTGTTTTAAGCCGCGTTATTATTTTTTTGGGGAAATTCTCAGGTGAAAGGAAGCAGTCCACTGACCCTGTGCTGTGTTGGAAGTTGTGTTTGCTTAGTCTTTGTTGTCTGACAAATCCTGTAAAATCCAAGATGAGGTAACGTGTGTGGCAACAGCCTGAATGTGATTGCAGCAGAGTTCATCATGTATAAAAGCAGGTGCAACCAGGTCACAGTCAGACGTTTCCCTCAGTTCTCACTGGACAGCATCAACACCCCAAAGAGAAGCCATGAAGCCAGTGATCGTGCTGTACGTTGTGCTGATGATGATTGCACTGGTGTGCAGTAAGTACTGTTTAACTTTACGGTCACTTCATCTACCTCTGTTTCCTGTTGGATAAATCATCTTTGCTTATATAAACTGTAGTGTATAAATAAGTTGTTTGCTGTTTTCTACTGCCATTGAATAGCAACTGTACTGTTCACTCGTTCCAGATGTTTATGCTGCATGTGAGAATGGAAGATGTACCAAGAAATGTAGTAGTAATGAATATAAAGACCGCAATTCATACTGTGGGGGTGGAAATATGTAAGTATAAATCTATAGACTGGTTTTCATCCATAGGCATCTTTGGTCCTTTTACTGTGTGCATGTGACTTGTGGCTTGAATTGAATTTCTTTTGTCAGATGCTGTGTTGAAAAAGGCTGGTGAAGAACATCCGTTAAGGAAGATGTGGATCAAGCAACATGCATTGTTGCTTTTTTTCTTCTTTGATTTAAATTCAGTTGAAACAGTCAGACACTTACACAAGAGATGGATTCATCATGATTTGTGTTTATGCCAGTTTGAATAAAATCAAATATCACATACGTATCTGCAAATTCATTGATTTATTTAGAAGTACACAAGGGTTTTACAGAAATTACTTGAATGTGCTTATTCTATAGTCCAGGGACCTTGACATCAAACAAGGAAACACAAGTTACAAAAGGAACATATAGCTTGGATAGGAGATGAAAATAAGGAAGATAGCAAATAGATGGCTCTTTTCATGACAAATGTATTAACTTCACAGTGCACATAAACTGTGATAGGACTTCCCAACACATAAAAAATAGGTTAACGCTACAAGGCTTAAAACAGCAACTCTTCAGCTGATTATATTTTTCATGTGAACAGAAATATATGCAGCAGTCAAACCATTTATTCACTGTTGCAGCTACAAATGATCCCAAAAGAAAAATGTCACAAAATGATATTTATGAATCTGTTAGGCTGAGACTTTAGCATCAGTTTGTACCCTCCTGACCTGTGGTGTCCTAAGACTTAATTTGAGAGGTTTCTTGAGCTCGTCATTGCTAAATTCATTTATTTTTCAATCTAAACTACACTAGTGTATGCTGCTGGAATCTTTAATGTGATTTAAAAAAAAAGACAGATGTTGTGATGCAAATTCATTTTCTTTATGATTCATGTATATATTCAATTCTTTCTTTAAGACATATATTCTGTTTATCACCAGATTATGTTCGGTCTTTATGGCTGTGCTGGCTGTTTATACATAATGCCTCCATTTCTCATGGTAGTTAAAATTCAATTTTTTTCAAATGTCCTGCAAGTCACTGTGGATTTCACAAATACTTTAAACGTAACCTTAACTTAAACTGTCGTTGGCAACATGTTGTTATTGTTTTCAACACATCCAACGATAAATTATATGAAATTCGGTTCTTTCATGACAGTATTGAGAACATAAGTGTCTGATTTGTCATTTGTTTTGTAATATCTTTAAATAGATATTCTATAAATAAATCTCGACAACTCATGTTGAACAAAACAGAGTTCAGGGAATTGCTAGTCAAGCAGTTTTTGGCAATTTATGAGACCAAAACAATTTGTCCTCGGGGTTCCCCCCACACATCAGGATTTCTGATACGCAATCAGAGCGCCTCCGACGTCCTCCAAGCAGATTCTGTCACTCTTAACATACCTCACACCAAGGAAACATCTGATAAGATAATCGGCGTCAAGATAATCGGGACATTAGCTAGGATTTTCGGAAGGGGGAAAATCGGCCCGATTATCCTGTGGTATGTCCCCAGCATTAGAGGACCTGAATACCGCGTGGCATGCCTTCACAGACCCTGACACACATGCTCACACATCATGTGTTACTGTGCTGTTGCTGCCACCCTCCAAAGACAAATCTACAGTATTCCATTGCAACAAATGGATAATCAGTACAAGAGTATCTTAAACTAAATTGTAGATAACATACTTGCTCACTGCATACACACATAAACACACCATACACACACACATTTATATTCACACAACTTCCATTCAACATGTCTCTCTGTCATTCTTCCCTCATCACATACAATTTTTCTTTCTTTATTTGTTTCTATATCTCTCAATCACTAATAAAACCTCAATCAGTAATAAAACCCTTCCTGTCAGCTGACTTGCTAGATAGAATTCAGTCATGAAAGAGTTAACTTTGTTCAGGACAGAGTACTGGGAGGGGAGGAGCCTCTTATTGTCATTTCACTGAAACGTAACTAAAGTGATACTAAACTCAGGAAGCTCGTTCTACTTTGTTTAGGTAGAGAGAGTTTCGGTTATTTCAAACACAGTGATCATAGAAAACAACATAAGTTCCAACAGGTGAGAACAAAGAATCAATCCAATCCAGGTGTATCCAATGACGATGTGGTTATTACAATACAGACTGTTGCTTGACTCTGACGTTTGAAAGACTACAGAACTATGCTCTTCTATATAGAGTATTTCCATATTGTACTATTTCTGTCTATGCTATTCCTTCTTTAATGAAAGTACATTTTAAACAATATACCATGATAGTTTTGTTCATGAGTTCTTGGGTTCATAAGATTCATAATTTAGCTTCTGGTCTTATTCTAGAAATGGCTTCCTGCAGCAGTCTCCTGTCTGAAGATCAGTTCCATTGTTCTATCTGTCTGGATGTGTTCACTGATCCTATCTCTATTCTATGTGGACACAACTTCTGCAAGGCCTGTATCACCAAGTACTGGGACAATAGTGACACGTATCAATGTCCCATGTGTAAAATGACTTTTGATAAGAGACCAGATCTCTATGTCAACACTTTCATCTCTGAGATGGCTGCTCAGTTCAGGAAGTCAGAGCCACTGAAAGCCACCATCAGTCCAGACCTGCGTCCTACTAAACCTGAAGTGTCATGTGACATCTGTACAGGTACCAAGCTCAAGGCCCTGAAGTCCTGTCTGGTGTGTCTGGCCTCTTACTGTGAGACTCACCTGGAGCCTCATCAGAGAGTTGCAGCCTTGAAGAAACACAAGCTGATCGACCCTGTGGAGAACCTGGAGGACAGGATGTGTCAGAAGCATGACAAACTGTTAGAACTCTTCTGTAGAAGGGACCAGACGTTTGTTTGTGTCATGTGCATGAGAACAGACCACAAGACCCATGACACTGTCACTATAGAAGAGGCATATGAACAGAGGAAGACTAAGCTGGGACAGATGATGAATGAGATGAAGCAGATGACGGAAAAAAGATCTAGGAAGGTTCAGGAGATCAAACTCTCAGTAGAGACCAGCAAGACAGAAGCAGAGAAAGAGACAGCAGACAGTGTTCAGGTCTTCACTGCTCTGGTGCGCTCCATCGAGAGAAGCCAGGCTGAGCTCATTGAGGTGATTGAGGAGAAGCAGAAAGCAGCAGAGAAAAAGGCTGAGGGGTTGATTCAAGATCTGGAGCAGGAGATCACTGAGCTGAAGAGGAGAAGCACTGAGCTGGAGCAGCTCTCACACACTGAGGACCACCTCCACCTGCTCCAGAGCTTCCCATCCCTGAGCACCCCTCCACACACCAAGGACTGGTCTGAGATCAGTGTCCACAGTGATCTGAGTGTGAGGGCAGTGAGGAGAGCTGTTTCTCAGCTGGAGGAGACACTCAATAAAGAGATGGAGAAGCTGTCTGGAGTCAAGCTGAAGAGGATTCAGCAGTATGCAGTGGATGTGACTCTGGACCCTGATACAGCATGTCCAGGTCTCATCCTGTCTGAGGATGGAAAACAAGTGAGAGATGGAGACATTACGCAGTATCTACCTGACAACCCAGAGAGGTTTGATCTTTGTCCCAATGTCCTGGGAAAGCAGGGCTTCTCCTCAGGGAGGTTCTACTATGAGGTGCAGGTTGAGGGGAAGACTGACTGGGTTCTGGGAGTGGCCAGAGAGTCCATCAACCGGAAGGGGAAGATCACACCAAGTCCTAAGAATGGATACTGGACTGTATGTCTGAGGAATAGAGATCAGTACCGGGCTGGCCCTTCTGTCCTCCTCTTCCTGAGCCAGAAGCCCCAGAAGGTGGGGGTGTTTGTGGACTATGAGAAGGGTCTGGTCTCCTTTTACAATGTGGAGGCCAGGTCTCACATCTACTCTTTCACTGGCTGCACCTTCACTAAGAAACTCTATCCACTCTTCAGTCCCTGTCTGAATGATGGAGGTAAAAACTCTGTTCCTCTGATCATCACTCCTGTCACACACTGAAAAACAAAGATATGGATTTGCTGGACAAAAAGTAATTTAAAAAAGTATTTAAGTAGTAAACTAATTAAATACAAATTCAAAATCAGACATTCAAATTTGATATTGTATAGATAATGTTGTAGTAGCAATTACCTTTGAAGTTTTTAACATGGCCGCCGCCGTCAGTCTATATTACAAAACTAAAGAAGGTAATAGGCCTACTGATCATCTTTTTTAGACTCAAACATGAGTTTAACATGAATTAAGTGTATAGTAGATTAAGCAAGGGTTAGTAAGTATAGTGCATTGTGTTGTACACTTTGCAGCAAACTTGGGAGAAAATAAAGAGATGAGTAATGAGGGGCCTGTGCCCCAGTACAGCTATATGTATAGCAACATTGCATGAATATGATCCATAAATAATGAAGAGGTCTGTCACTAACCACTGATCAGTTCACAACAATTAAAGATAATGATGACTTCTGTTTGGAATGTTCTCAATGTAATAAACATTGTTCGATCTATACCCTGCTATATTAATCTTATATATCTCACAAAACCCTTGATAATGTCCAGGAGAGAAATATGCCTCTATGAATGATGTTGCTTGCATTGCAGATAAACTGTCATTATGCTGTTTGCTCATACCTGCATAACCATAAGGTAGTTCTTTGTAAAGTGCGACTAGGAAATGCCTGTGACACTAGTGTAGGTAAGAGCTCACCATTTTACCAAAAAGTATGTAATGCCATGCAACTTTGAAGGAGGATTTCCTGTATTCTTGGTCCAGTCTTCTGAGATGCTCAACATGAGTGTATCAGACACCTGCACCTTATAGATCCATTATAAAAACGTTGATTTTGTCTTGAAATGGTGCTTGGCGATGGGCTTCATTGACTTGGTACTTGGTCACAGCAATTGGGTACTATCTAATATGTCTTCAATAGCTACACACGACAAACAAACAAAATCAAATCTTGTGTCAACTGTGCACCATAAAATTAAAATAAAAAACCTTGCTTTTTCATTGCTTTATTGGATAAATTTAGGCCTTTAGGAAGAAAGGCCACACATGGTAACAATTCTAAAAGAACAAGTTACCTACAAAAATAAACCTGCATCAATGATATAAATAGAATATAGCAACTTTTTTTTCTCAATATACACTTTTGGTTAAGTCCCCTTCCCTCGAAGCGTGCATCCCCTTATATGGTCTCAGCAGATCACCTAGGGATACGTTAAAGGGATACGACGCTCCCGTCTTCAGTCCATTGTCATAGGAAACTTGGATGAGGAGGGCATGTTCCATCCCTTTAACAACACTAGAGATCTATGGTTGGGAGTTAAAACACAGTGAGGGCACGCGTTTCTATTCTAGGATCTCCAGTACAGTAGCATAGCAACAGGAGCAGGAGAGCCAGAGATCTTTGGCAAACAAGAGTTACATATATCTGGTTGATGTGGATCTACAATGATCTGCCCTGTCTGTGTTTCACCAGTACTGGCCTTTGGTTGGAACACTGCCACACATGAATGGGTTTCACATGGCAGTTTGCACATACAACCTACATCAAGGCCCAAATGAACGACCCAGAGAGCACTGTCACTCAAAACACGCTACCATTTTTTAGATACAAACTGAACTTTCACAGTCTAAAGTTGCACGACGAATCAAACCATGAGCTAGTGTAGCCATACATCACAAGAGTTTAAGGAACCGATACAAAATCTTCCCCAAAATATTAGCCGTTCATACGGCGACCAGTTCCAATGAGAAATAAGAGTTATAAAAACATTGCATAAAATCAGGGTGGAAGATGCAGGCATCTGATCAAATAGGAGAAGAGAGGAAAAAAAGAATCCCTGAACGAGAATGTAAAGTGCCCAAAAAGCTTCTCAAGAACTGTTCTGATTGAAGGCCCTGACAGATAATGGGACAGTGGTGTCTGACTTATAATACTTGTCTGTGCTTGGTAGCAATATTGTTTCGCAGATTTTCAATTCAAATGATGGCTTCTTCAGGATATATGTATGTATCTGCCTGCACAGAACAAACTAATAACAAACCACCTTAAATTATACCAATACCCAGTGTTTGAAAGTAAAATTACGTGTGGGTTGTAAACCCCATTAAATAAAAATAAATCTAGGTATAATTTTCCCTCTGTGTGGTGAGGCATCTAATAGCTTGCACCAGGCAATGTCTAGAATATTTTATGCATTTTAAAACGTCTTTGGTTATAATAGGCCTCCAAAATCAAAGAAGCAACATGTAATCAACACATCCAGGGTTCCGACACAGCGCAAGACAAGCGTGTAGTGACAGTGGTTGTCCACTGGATGGCCACATAACTATGGTCACTCGACTACCGGACAGAGAAAACACGTAGAAATGTTGCAGTACCATCAGAGAATACGTCATATAGTACACGCGGGAATACGTTGAGGCTTGAAACCAGATTATAACTCCTTGTATCTGCATGTTTGTGTTTAATACAGTCAGGAGGTTCCATAGTAAACGCTGGGACGTTCGATTACAATGGTCTTACCTGTTGAAGGTCATAACAAAAAAACTAACTGTCTGTGTGGAGTATTGAAACGGGAACAGCCCAAGTTGACGCTGAGACATGAGACTCAGAGAGAAACAGACACTGAAGGAATAGCGGGTCAACTACGAGTTCTGCTGGACTCTCATTTGACACTCATGAACCACTCATAGACCTTTTAAGCTCCGTGACGCATCAACAAGCACTCGACGTTGGGTTGGAACCTCTAACTAGGTGCAGACGCCCCCCAAACCCTCCGCGAGAGCCAGCCTGTAAGAGTTCCCAGGCACTGTGTCCAGGCACAGCCTGCATGTCTAGCCTCCGACATGTGAAACTCCTGCACACCTAACAGTCCCCCCTTAGAACTGCCCCTCCCCCCGGGGTGCGACCCACGTGAGGGAAACCGGTTCACCCGGAGGTCACAAGCGCCTATTCAAGGCTTTTCTTTCTGAAGCTTTGGCCAGGCTATGCAGATATGGGTCAACGGCCATCCCCTGTACGATACCATCGGAGGAGCCTTAACAATGTGGCCATATTGACTCCGTGTTATCTGGGCCCGACAGCCCTCTCTGCCTGAACACTGCCCTGGCTTCACATCAATGGAACCCTTTTCTTCTTTGTGAAGATGCATTTCGGTTTCTCCTACTTCTCCTTCCACTGGTTTCTTTTTCGACTTTCGACTTCCTCTACGCCCCCTCATCCACTTCCTGAAGACCGTTCTGCCCTCGCGGCACTGCACCGCTCTCTCCCCCGACCGTGGGGGTCGGCTCTGCCTGTGGAGGTGAGGGGTCATCCACAGCGGGGCGGTCTCGTCCGTACGCTCCCGCCGTCACAGGACGACGCCAGAACCAGCCCCGCCCAATGACCCCCCCCCCCTCCCTCGGCACCACCGAAACAGCGACCCCCCCCCCCTGCCTTCACCCGCCACTCACTCCTCAACCGATAACCCTGACGTTTCCTAACACTTCCTCGACATCCTTTCTCCAGCGTGCTATGCTACATTTGGACCCATGCGTTCAGCGAGCTACAAGGCAGACTAGAAGGCTCACTAGTGACGACCTGCAGAGCCCCATGTCTCTGCTTCCTGCTCTGCTGGTCTACACGTCTGATTCAACTTCAGCTGTTCTTCTCCCGTTTCTATGATGGAGCCAGTGTTGCCGACTAGCTCTAATGGCGTGAGGTTAGTAGTGTGTGTGTGTGTGTGTGTGTGTGTGTATTAACCTCTGTGAGAAGCTCCGGATAAAAGGCTTGTTGTGTGGATTACAGATACAATTATAGATGCTGGGACGCCTCAATAGAATTAAACTCAAATAGAAGACCATGTTCATAGGGAAAAGGATACAGCTCGACCCACATAAATTAACAAAATAAAAATATTTACAGACCAACGCGGCAACAAATTAAATTAAAATTCTGAAATAATAATTCAGAATGATCCGATTTGACATATGGCCTTAAAATGACAATCACATGTTTTAGGAAGGTAAAAAAAAAAAAAAAAGAGGAAAAAATAATAATAATATTGAAATACATCAAGAAGAAAGAGGAGAGAAAGCAGAGTGAATATGGCACACAGCGAGTTTCTTTGGTGAGTTTGCCCCGCGTGGGCACAGTCTTCTTCCTGCCTGGCAGGGTGAGGGAGAAAGAGAGCGACAGCTCGCTGCTGCCCTCTAGTGACTGTCCAGGGCAGTACCATCTGAGAGGCTGTATAACACCCCTCCGGCAGTCCATCTCTCCATCTGTCTTTCCACCAGAATCCCCCCCCCCTTGCTTCTCCAAGTCCCCTGCCCCCTCCTCTCTCCCCAGGGGGGTCTTTCAGTGTTTCTGCGGCCCCCCACCCGTTGGTCCACCAGGCCTCTAGGTGGCGGTGCTGTCGTTACACCGGGCCGCCCACGGCACTCAAGGCCTCCTGCAGCCGGAGTTTGTAGTTGTCGTAGCGACGTGTGATTGTGGACACCTGCTCCTGCTCTTCCTTCTCCAGGATCCGCAGGAAGTTGCGCAACTCGGGGATGGAGAAAGCGTCCCACTAGAGAGAAAGACAGAGAGAGAGACAGAGATAGAGGAAAAGGAGTTAGGATTTGTGTTGGGTGCGTGCATTCTGTGAAGCATGTATGTAACTACGTGTGTGTGGTGTGTGCATGTGTGGTGTGTGTGTGTGTGTGTGTGTGTGCGCGTCTCACCATGACTTCGCCTGTCTGCTGCTCGCGCAGGACGAAGCTCAGCGTGTCCGTGTCGGGTCCTGCCACCAGGCGCAGGAACAACGGCTGCTCCCCCTCCGCCAGCTTACACACGTTCACTACACAACACACACACACACACGTTATCAACACGGTGCTCACAACACGCCACTTAGAAGGAAAATAACACAGACATGGTTGCAAAGGCAGGCAAACACACGACACACGCTCCTGAGAACACACTCACACGGAGCAGCAGTTTAATATGCCGTGGTGACGGTCACGTCACATTATTTCTAAGGCTGCTTTTTTTTTTGTGGGGGGGGGGAGGGGGGGGGGGGGAGGGGGGGGTTCTCCATCCCATTTTCCCAGGCCTATTATTGGGTTGTGTGCGTGTTGGGGGGAGGGGGGTGCTGGAGAATGAGCTCTGGGAGGATGAAAGGTCCAGACAGGGAGGGCTCACCCCAGACCCAGTCAGCTGGGCCACATGAAAGAGCTCCCGTCTCTGTGATGTGTACCTGTCATGAACCACACACACCCTCACCTGGACCTCACAGCCACGCCACACACACACACACCTGTACGACACTCAAACACACACACACACACACACCTGTACGACACTCAAACACACACACACACCTGTACGACACTCAAACACACACACCTGTACGACACTCAAACACACACACACACCTGTACGACACTCAAACACACACACACACACACACACCTGTACGACACTCAAACACACACACACACACACACCTGTACGACACTCAAACACACACACACACACACACACAAACCTGTATGACACTCAAAGAATAACACACCTCAACTAAGTGTGGCTACTCTGGTCACAGACCCCTCCCAGCGTGGGCAGCCTGATCCCAGAAGGTAATTACATAGAGGAGCATCTAAGCCAGTCCTGGTCCCATTATCAACACGCGCACATAGCTTAAAATGTCATGACTACCACATCCCCGATCCTTATTCTCACCCATTAGAAGGATCACAACATTGCCCTAATCTAACAACATGACAGTGATTAGGGGTCTCCTGAGTACAGCGCACCCCATGGTGTGTGTGTGTGTGTTTGTGTGTGCGCGAGTGCGGGATAAACATTTAAGCGGAGCTACGATTTAATTGGACCATGAATCCCCAGACGGGCGTCTAGACAGCACCATTTCATTAGCTGAGGACTAACCCCCTCCCTGGTCACTAATGAGGACAGGGTGGCCCCCCCAAAACACACACACCGAAACACCTCGAACACACAACGAAAACACCTCGCCACCAGCCAGACCCCCTGAGTGGGGTTAGAGAGCCGAGGCAGGGAGTCGGCTGGTCGGACCTCGCAGACATAAGGTCAGGAGGTCATAGGTCATCCTCTCCTCGTCACAGACACGCTCGTTTCTGGGGCGGGTCGAGGTGGTTGTGGTGAAACTTGCTTAGGGGTCGTCCCTCCTCCGCAGATGGCACTGGGTGACAGCTGCTGCTTGGCACTGTGTGTGTGTGTGTGTGTGTGTGGTGCCCTGGTAGGGGTATTCCTGGCACAGTGTCAAGAGCCGGGGGAACCCGGTCAGTCAGTGGCATTCAGCAAGTGGATTAGGTGTCCTAAATTACCTCCACACACACACACACACACACACACTTCAAGCCTGTCGGCCTACGCATATTACACATACATCCATGGTTTAACACGGTGTTCTCTTTCTCACCCCCCCCCCCCCCACACACACACTCTCTCTTACCCTGGTCCTCTCTGCGATAGCGTTTGTACAGGGCATATTTGGCTGGATTGTCAGCTACAGTGAACTTGTTGAGCAGTGCCTGGATCACCTGGAGAGAGGAGACATCTGCTGTGAACACTCTCCTACTCACCAAGGACATAGACGTGTGCAGAGAATATGGCAAATATGAATAGAGGAAGGGAGAAAGGGAGAGAGAAAGAAAAAGAGGGGGGTTGGACAAAAGAGGTAGAAAGAGAGAGGTAGAGAGAGAGAAAGAGGTAAAGAGAGAGGTAGAGAGAGAGAAAGAGGTAAAGAGAGAGAGGTAGAGAGAGAGGTACAGAGAGAGGTAGAGGGAGAGAGGTAGAGAGAGAGAAAGAGGTAAAGAGAGAGAGGTAGAGAGAGAGGTAGAGAGAGAGGTAGAGGGAGAGAGGTAGAGAGAGAGAAAGAGGTAAAGAGAGAGAGGTAGAGAGAGAGAAAGAGGTAAAGAGCGAGAGGTAGAGAGAGAGAGGTAAAGAGAGAGAGGTAGAGAGAGAGGTAGAGAGAGAGAAAGAGGTAGAGAGAGAGAGAGAGGTAAAGAGAGAGAGGTAGAGAGAGAGGTAGAAGGTGAGAGGTGGAGAGGGTGAGGGCCCCACCTGTCGCACGGTGTTGTTGGAGCTGATGTGCAGGGTGTTGGTGGAGCCCCGGGGCAGGTAGAAGGCCTCCTCGCCCGCCGCCGCCCCGCCCCCCGGCCCTCCCCGCACCGTCACCGGCCTCCGCAGCTCCAGCTGCACCTTGATGAAGCCCGTGTACACACCACTGGGGTTCTGGATGGACACACACACACACAGACAGACACACACAGGTTAGCCCTTTCTGCTAGAACGTTTTGACTACATAGAGGTAGTGAGCACATACGATTCAGTTCCTCTCTTACACTAAGCTTACTCATTCCACAAGGCTTTTATTTGACCTTCTGTTAGACAGCAACAGAGCAAAATCCCAAATAAGCCCGTGTTAGCACACAAACAGGCTGGTGAGTACCGCCCCGGTAAGATGAGGAGCGTTGGTAAGGGAGGGAGGGAGGAGGGGAGAGGGAGGAGGGGGGGTACAGTAGTTAGTTACAGCAACAGATGGCGCCCAGATTTGAGGGGTTGTGTGTCTGTCTAAGCTTATTACTCTATCAGCTACCCCTGCCCTTAATGCAGGGTTAGATGTCTTAGGGTCGGGGGACAGACAGACAGTGTGTGCGTGTGTGTGGGGGCAGGGGGGGTATGTTCCACAAGTCAAAGAACCCAGGCTGAAATGAAATTCTAAGCTAACTGCTAGAGGCACACACACACACACAGCCCGGCAAAGAGACAGTGACCCCCAGGGCCTGTCTCTGGCACCACGCACCAGCACACGCACAGCAAATACAAAGCTTGGCAACGCTAATACACAAGAAGAAGAAAATGGAAGACTGAAAGTGTTTCAGGGCTGATTCGGATCACTTTGAGTCATAAGCTACAGAATGAGGGGAGAGGAGAAGCGAGATGTGTGTGTGTGTGTGGCACGTCTAAAGACATCGGGGATGTCGAAAGGTGAGTATTTTTGTCAGAGGCAGAAAGCGAGTTTGTCTCTCTCTCTCTCTCTCAAATACAACAGCGAGACGGGGAGAGATGGGGAGAGGGACAGAAAAAGAGAAGAGAGGGAGACGTGGACGGAAAGAGAGAGAGAGCGAGAGAAGGAAACGAGAAAGAGAGAGAGAGCGAGAGGAGGCTCGTTTGGTGAGTGAGAACAGGGTTTGTGTTGTAGGGGAGTCAGGTGTGAGCTGTAGGCTGAAAGGGGGGGGGGGGGGGTTAGGGTTAGAGGTTTTACACAGGGTTGGGGTCTGGGGGTTACCTTCCAAGGGGAGGGGGTGTGAGGGGGCAGGGGGGGTCCTACCAGGGTCATTTTGAGGTGGTCCGTGGTGGAGGCGTTGTACTGGTCGATCCTGAGCTTGATGTCTTCCCTGCTGAGGTGACACCGCAGCTCTTTCTCCTTCTCCACATCCTGGAGCGAGCAAGAGAGAGAGATGAGAGGGGGAGAGAGAGAGAGAGAGATGAGAGGGGGAGAGAGAGAGAGAGAGATGAGAGGGGGAGAGAGAGAGAGAGATGACAGGGGGAGAGAGAGAGAGAGAGATGACAGGGGGAGAGAGAGAGAGAGAGAGAGAGAGAGAGAGAGAGAGAGAGAGGTCAGTGACTTTCAACCACAAACACATGCGGAGCCATCTTGAAAACAACGTGCTTCAAGCAGATTGTGGACTGGTGCACGTCTCAAAGAGTATAAATACATAGGGAGGGGTGCAGTCTGGTTGGAGTCAACAGATATAAGGAGAGAGATAAAGAACACACACGCACAGCTAACCCCCCCTCCCAGGGACGCAGAACGCTGTGGGGTGGATGACGGCATACAGGAACAGTACAGACCCAGAGAGGAGGGGGAGGAGGAAGATGAGGTCACAAGAGAAGAGATCCGTGCTTTGGTGGAATGCCTCCTCTAACCCTGGAGAGATAGCACCTTCCGGAGGGGAGCTTGCATCACCGTCGCTGACTTACTGGGACGGAACCTCTCTCTCTCTCACACACACACACACCCCCTACATTGATGAAATGATGATCTGGTGATGCATAAGGACTAACCCATCCTGGGCTGGACCTGTGTGTGTGTGTGTGTGTGTCTCCACGGGCCCAGACAGAGCAGCGCGCGTTCTTACATGGGCATCAGGCAGCTGCCTCGCTCTCCACACTGCTCCTATTAAAAACAGAACGTCCAGAGAGCTAGGCCTCACACACACACACACACACACACCCTTATACGGGCCGTTGGACACAGAGCGATGTGTGCCACACACACACACACACACACACACAGTTACTTCCCTTACTGGGGTGCCACGGCTGACTGTTGAAGCAGTAAACAGAGCTGGTTTCTCTTTAATGTCAACACACCGGGCTCGCTGCAAGAATGCTAGCCATGTCTTCACTGGCTCCACTTTGGATAGGAGCTTCTTGTTGGGGGGGATGGAGGCAGGGGGCCTTTCTGTAAATGGGTCTAGAACCGTTAACCCCCCCTCCCCCCAACACGCACACGCACAAGGCTCTGTGGTCAGCAGTTGATGGGGTCACATGCTTTGCTCTGCAACACTGATTCTGAACTTCAGGGTTACAGAGCTATTCGGGAGAGGAGTTCCTGTTTGACACACACACACACACACACACACACACACACACACACACACACACACACACACACACACACACACACACACACACACACACACACACACACACACACACACACACACACACACACACACACACACACACACACAGCCCTCAGAGCCACAGAGTAGGGTCCAGGAGATAGGCCGGCCTATTAATAGCTGCCCTTAGGGGCAGATGAGCCTTCGAGGCGGTCCCATGATCCGTCTAAGCAGGTTGTTCGACAGGTCAAACCGGACGTCTGATTAAAAGGTTGGGGCACGGGGAGATTACGACCCGTCGCCACAGAAACCGAGTCAAACAAACTTACACGTACACCCAACAGCAACAGGCCGTCTCCCAGGACACTCATTCTCAAGTGTGTGTGTGTGTGTGTGTGTGTGTGTGTTTACAAACACATCCTCACGCACGCAGAGGCAGTCAACGGAGCATGACGACGGGCCAAATGACCTTCCTTTCCCTGAAAGGTAAGTCCTGAAGCAGGCCTGCTGCCAGCAGCTCCCCTACAGCCTTCCTCGCAGGTCATCAAGCCCCGGTCGCCCCTCAGCCCCTCTGGCCCCTCGCACCCTAAACCCTCAGACGGACACCCCAGCTGGGAGGCCCTTCTCTCTCCCCCTCTCTGGTCCTTCATACCAGAAACAGGGGCAGCTCGTCAGAGGCTGAGACGGTTTAGTGTGACGGTTTAGTGTGTCCGTGAAAGACCAGGAGTTGATGCCGTGTGTCCGTGCATGGACAGGAGCGGGTTAAGGGGAGCGGAGACGCTTAGCGTGACGGAGGCGAGGCTAAACAAACAAGCGGATAGACGGTGGAGAGAGAGGCGGCGTGGGGGGGGGGGGGAGAGAGAGAGAGAGAGAGAGAGAGAGGGCGATGAGGTAATGGTCCACAAACAGCCCAGCCCAGCCCTCTGGCCCTCTGAGCTGGAGCTGGCTACACTGTACCGTGTAAGTAAGAGGGGGAGGGGAGGAGGGGAGGGCAAGAAGAACTGTGTCAGAGGAAGGAAGAGAAGGAGGAGGAGGAGGGGGGTGGAGGAACACAGAGAGAAATGGGGAAACAAACCATGTAGTCAGAGAGCACCAGAGAGAAGTGTGAGCAGAACGAGCAGTTGAGGAGGACCCGCTGTACGAAAAAAGGGAAAGGGGGGGGGGGGGGGGAGTATCATGTTTGTCCTTCAAGGTCCATCAGTCCCCTCCCCACACCCCTCCAACTAAACCAAGTTACAGGGGTTCAACGTGGGCCAAGTGGGAGCACGCTCCCAACCCTACCGTCCTCTCTCTCTCTCTGAGGTAACCCTAAACCCGGCCACGGACAGATGGAGAGACAGCTGGAAGAGAGATCGACGGCATCACCCATTCCCACAGCAGAGGGGAGGCGGGGGGGCGGGGAGCAGCACATAAACTGTAGTTCTCTGATAAGGACGGAGATAAGAGGGAGAGAGGGAGGGTTGTTTGGGCTACGAGTCAGGTGGGTGGAGCAGTGCCTGGACTGTGGGAGAGTCAACGAGTGCAGGGCAGTGGTGCATGTGTGTGTGTGTGTGTGTCTGTCTCGGGCCCAACAAAGAAGTTGGGCGGGCGGACTGGTTCATCCTGGCCTCTTATCTGGTCGGTCTGGCTTCACCTGACCGCGACGCAAACGGCTTACGTCGTCTATTTTCAGACGGTCCCTTCAGACAGGCGTGACGAAGAGAACAAAAAAAAAAGAGGGGTTTTTCGAGGAGCTGTGCAGGCAGACTAAACACCTCACACCATCACCGTGTGGATGGGGGGGGGTCAGTGTGTTCTGCTCAGCGGTACCTTGTTCTACGGTTAATGACAAGAGAGAAAAACCTGTTCTCTGACCCCCCCCCCCCCCCCCCTCAAGGCTGACTTCCTCTCCAGCCTTCACAGGAAGTCCAGCTTTGGCCCCACCTTTCCGCCCCTGTGGACATTCCTTCCACTAATGGCCCGCTTATGCAGACACTCCACACGTGTATCCTCGCCTCTCTTTTCTCTCTCTCTCTCCTCTTTCTCCCTTCTACCATCCTCTTGGCTCTCTCAGACACACGCTCCTCGTGTGCACCGCCTCATACTTACGCCACTGAGCATGCACGTCCAAACACACACACACACGCGCACGCACACACGCACAGCCTCAAAGAGCTGGGACCTGCAGGCTGTGCACCGCAGACCGGTCCATGACCTCGGAGCAACAAACACAGCCTTCATTTACAGCTGGACCCCTTCCAATGGCCGGGCCCTGTTTAGGTGAGCCAGTCCAAAGCACACACGCACACACCGACAGCAGGCTAGTGAGGTGTGGGGTGCCTGTCGCGCAGCAAAGCGAGCGCGTCGGGCTCGTTCTACACGGGATCAGTGGAGTCCCTCGCTCAGCCTGTTCCACGAGGCAACATCCTGGTTAGTGGAGGTCAGGGAGACAAAGGCCGTCCTGACACACAGTGACTGGGTGTGTGTGTGTGTGTGTGTGTGAAAATCTAGTTCTGACTCTTCAAGAAAGCCCTGGGAAAAACACACACACACACACACACAGAGCAGTAGAGTTCGTATCGCTCTAAGCCATGCTAAACACTATCTGCAGTCGTGCAACAGTAAGACACTTAGCCTGTGCCCGGAAGATTGAGGCTAATCACAGTGTTCCAAGTATGACTGGACTAGACTGACACATTAGTGCAGCACGGAGGGAGGCAGGGGCCCCGAACGACACGGCATCGCTCGTCAACAGGAACCACAACAGCACTCCCTCACACACCAAAGCCTGGCCCGGGCCCCGCCATTACCCAACACTGTGTGTGTGTGCGTGCGTGTGTTGACATTGTGGTGAGTAAGCATGGGGGGGGGGGGTGTTGCAGTTCTTCTTTTGTTCTTCTCAGGGCGAGTGTGGCAACAACACTGCCTGGGGAACACATCAGTCTACCTCAATAACAAGACACACTGAGACCGACAGGCTAGAACCGAGGCTGGGGCTGGGACAGAGGGCTAGAACTGGGGCTGGGGCTAGGACAGCGGCTGGAACCGAGGCCGGGGCTATAGAGGCTAGAACCGAGGTTGGGACGTGGACTGAGAACTGAAAACTCTCAGAACTCTCAGAACCTTCCAGCGTGAGCCAACAGCAACCTAGACTTCCTCTGGAGGTGGCCTGTTCTGTGGACATCTGGAGCCACACAGACACGATCCATCATCATCGTCATGCTAAACTCCCAAGTCGACAGGTCAGCATGACTATATGCTGTGAGTCTCGCCCACTCTGACAGAGTGCATAGGACAACAGCTGAACACCAAACAGTTTCTACTGTACATGAGCGCCTTGTGGGACATGTAGTCCAATGAGAGGGGCGACTCACTGCGCCCCGAGCGGCTTCTCCATACTCGGGGCTTGAGCTCCACGGCTGCCTCCTGGGGAGACAATGGAGGGGCTTTGTGTGGGAGACAATAGGGGGAGAACAACAGGCCCACGAGGACAGATGATCCAGGAGGATCAAGGAGAAACACAGGTGTGTCTGGGGGGGGCCCGAGATAGGAACATGATATCTCCCACACACACACACACACACACACACACACACACACACACACACACACACACACACACACACACACACACACACACACACACACACACACACACACACACACACACACACACACACACACACACACACACACACACACACACACACACACACACACACACACACACAGCATCAACGAGACAACAGACGATACTACAGAAGTGATTCATTTACGGAGGAAGTAGAGCTTTAGAGACACAGTCTTTTCATTTACAGAATGGAACACTACTGTAGCTGTGGGAGGGGAGGGCGGGGGGGGGGGGGAGGAGAGTATTTGAGATATGGTGCTGTTGTTGACACTGTGTCTTAATCTCCTTGGCACCAACCCCTGTAATGGCCTTCTGGCAGAACAGCCTTGATGATCCAGCTGCACTTACTGCACTTTGGTTTGGGTGAAAATTGCGAGTGGCGAGGGGGTGGAGGCGGGAGGAGAGAAGACAAGAGAGTGGATGAGAGGGGAGGATGAGGAGGGGCGAGCACCGCGCCGCACAGGTCAAGGTCCGCCTGCAGAGTGCCACGAGGATGATGTCATGGTAACAGCGGCCCCCTCGACGCTGGTGCGGCGGAAAATCCCTCCATGTACACACCAGCCCACAGACATCAAACACTTCCAACGCGTGGGAAAGTGTCTTCGTGAAACACACGGACGCAACTTTAGGCTCGTTACTGTAGCCACTAACAGGGTGGAATTAAGCCTTGTGATCAAAGCTACCACCGCTCGTTAGCATAATGTGCTGTTGAGGACATTCAACTCGGTGACCTTGACCTTGGGGCGCTGTGCACAGGAACCGTTCAACACAAACGATGCGACACGATAATAAGTATGTCTACAGGAACAATCATTAACCTGGCCAGGTTTTTATGTGTGTGTGTGTGTGTGTGTGTGTGTGTACGCGCGTCCAGAACTATCGGTCCTGTCTCCACAACAGCCCTGCTAAGACAGCCAGCTCCCTCCATTATCCCTGAAGTGTGCCCGGGGCTTTAACAGTTGCACAACACTGGAGAGCTTCATTTCAACACACACAACAAGTAAGAACTAACTCTGATGAGGGGGTTTAGCGCACGCGGTGCTCCGGTCGTGCCAAGTGTTGTTCCTCGCGGGGGTAATTCCCCCAAGTTTGCAATCGACTTGAAAGCAGTGATTGCATGAGAGGAGGATCCTGCCCACCCTGCTATTCAAAGTGGTTCGACAGTGACAGAGGTGATACAAAAAAAACAAGTCCCTGTTTTCTCCTGCTAAGAGAAACTAGAGAAACACAGAAACCCAAGACGCTTCACTCCTTGGTCTGTCTACTTCCTGGTTTGCCCCAGGTGGACTAAACAGGCGAGTAAGCCTGCAAACCAACCGCTAAATTACGTCAGCATCCAGACTAACAGGCAGGAGTACTTCCAAGCCCCTTGCACTGTGACACGGCCCACCACAGGAAAGCTAACGCTAAAGCAAGCCACTGCAATGACTTTGACCGATCCGATCCAAGCGCCTAGGCTCATGGTCTTGTGACCAGGCAACCAGGAAGAGATGTGGCTTTGTGCTTCCCCGTGTTCCAGTGACACGATCACATGTCTGCCGGCGAGGCCCGCGCTCGTACTCCTATTCAGTACGCTGCCAAGCAGGGCAGCCTGGGAAACGGCACTGCTGTGAACACGTCAGCGGTCAGAACAGATTCTGACCGGGCTTTCAGAAAATAACTCGTCTGTCGCCCGGGGTTACGATCGGCATCAGGATTCCCTGTGACGCGGCGGCGGCGACAGCTCGCGCTCCGCGCGCGCGCACGCAAAAGAACACGCCAACACTGCAAATCGGTAGACGTCGTCGAATCTTCTTCCTACTCCTCGCACACTCGCTTTAGGGTCTGTTCTCTATCCGTCTCTCCCTCCTATCTCTTCCTCACCCTCCCCTGCCTCCCCACCCCACCGCAGGGACATCAAAGCTGTGGGCCCCGTGCCTAAGGGTACAGTGGCTGTGAAGTGCCACAGCGCTCCCAGCCTTGTGTCTAACTGTTACCAGCTGCAGCACAGGGCAGACAGGCGCGCACACACACACACACACACACACAAAACTGGCCCTCACGTACACACAGCGCAGAGCAGGGATGAGGCGCTCTCCCTGAACTCGTCGCGGCCCCCTGCGTCTCGACCGGGGGGAAAGACACGGACATGGCGCGTCCCGCAAAACGGCTTCCCACTCCTCTGCGCGTTTCTCCCTCTTCTGGTGCCACGGGTCCGCCGTGACGGCGGTGTCTGGTTTGAGAGGCGGTCGTCGTCCACCGCGTGGTCCCCCGAGGCCTCCACAGTCCTCCACGCTCTGTCCCCCTCGGACCTACAACCCCCCGCGAGGTGAGATCATAGGCCTCTCGGATGCCCCACCCCCCTCAGCAGGTACGTCAACGCCACTGGCCTGTTGGCCAGGTGGTCTCTGCTGCTTCGAAAGATCTGTAGATGTGCGTGCGTGTGCAGGTAGCTCCATTACAGATCATTAGCCGGGACTTGGAAACAGATGGGGAGCCTTGAGGAGAGGACAGGGGGCGTGGGGCGGCAGGATGGGGGTGGTTGTGAGACCGCTGTGTCGCTCTCCACGCACCACCTGCATGGAGAACGACACCTGGGGGAGGGGGGGGGGGCTGCTAAGTGGGAGTCGAGTTCATGAGGATGACTGCTAGAGCATTTGCGGCTTGACAGTGCGGTTGATTATACACGCGCGCGCACACACACACACACACACACACACACACACACACACACACACACACACACACACACACACACACACACACACACACACACACACACACACACACACACACACACACACACACACACACACACACACACACACACGGCTGAGTACGCAGCCTAGCCCAAACAAACAAGGTCTCCAGCCCCATGACGCAGGTGGCTGCTTTGAGAGGTAATCATATTATCTGGCATGGGGCTGGCCAGAGGTAGGTGTGTGTGTGTGTGTGATATTGAGCACAGGCCTCGGTCGAGGAGCGGAACACATTCGAATCAAGTTCCCTCCGGGGCGGCCCGCGCTTATGAACAGACTTTACGTAACACCCAGACATACCAGACGGTATGTTCTCAGACATTCACACACACATGCAGCCTCGCTCTCCTTCCTCGACACCCCGCCCCCCTTCAACCTCCCCCACCCCCGACAGCTCCGACAGGTTTGCTGTGCAGAGAGAGTAGGCCTGGACAGGCCTGTTGCCGGAGCACTGAGAGAGCCGCCGTGGAGAGGGAGTTTCCACAGCTTATCGCCGGGTTGAATCTGGGGACGTTTCCACTCATGGCTGCCTATTCTGGTTAAAGGCAGAGGAACCGGCCGGGATGAACTGAGGCTTTAAGGGAGAGGTTGACTCCTTTACTGGTGCGAGACAGTCAGTGTGGCACAGTGCAGGACACGCACGCACACACACACACACACAGCAGTGTTGTGAATGTAAACAGATGAAGGCTTCAGGGATTGTTCTTCAAACAAACTCCCTCATAGGAAGGTTTCGCTCTGCCGACCTGGCGCTGCTAACGTTCATGCCATTCTGGGTGCCTTCAGCAGAGGCTACGACACACACACACGGACACACACAGGCATACATGAGAGAGAGCGAGACACACACACACACACTTTAGCCGCTGATAAACAGAGGAAAACATTTGGCACCGCTTGGTTTAAACACAGCGTCTCCCCGCCCCTGCTTCAAGCAAACTGTGTATTTGAACATTTCTTTTCTTTTATTATATATATATATATATATATATATATATATATATATATATATATATATATATATATATATCAAAGACCTGTTTAACGGGGGGAGGCCTTTGTGTGTGAAGGCTCGTAAATTCTCCGTGGGTGTGCCTGGCCAAGGGCAGGCATCCTCTCTGTTCGTCCGCCTCTGAACGCTAGACTTGATGTCCTTAGCTGCTCTCTCCAGACCAAAGCAGACAAGCGATAGAAGACGTTAGCCTGGGTAGGCGCTGGAGGAGGATTTTGAAGTACATACCAGCTGAGGGGAAAGACAGCCAGAGAGTGAGGGGTGGGGGCTGGGGTGGGGTGGAGGGGGGCGTCCAAGTGCATAGCCTCGCTCTGACCACGTTCTCGTAGGGGCACGTCGTAGACTTGGCTCATGAGTGTCTTTGGATAAACGTCACGTTAAATAGCTGCTCTCATAGTCAAATAACTGTTCGGAGAAGCTCAGTGACTGACCCCCCCCCCCCGTACCGCCGTCTTTCCCGCCGACCCCGACAACATCTCTGGTCCGACGGAAACTACCGGATGAGATGGCTAGGGGTTTCACGGAGGTAAACACTGTTCGATATGACCGACTGGAGTCGAGGCTGCGGGGCGCTGCAGAGTGGCCGCGTCTGCGACGCTGACGCAACCTCGAGTGAAACGCCCGCTGGCACCGTCTCTCAAAACAAAAGGCGAGAACAGGATACAGAACTGAGAGAAATCAGGAACCACAGCACAATGGCCGAGGAACCAGGGGTAGGGGCTGGGGGGGGGGGGGGGAGGCAGAGGAGGAGGGCGGGAAGGGGTGGTGGGGGTTGTTATGGAAAACGGGAAAGGGAGGCCGCGAGGTTGCGCTCGTCTCGCCATGCCAGTATAGCAGATTGGGCATTCATTCGCAAGGTGAGGCAAAACTGTAGCTGGGGGTGAGGCGTGCGTGTGTAAACTGAATTGACGCATTTACATATACGTCAAATGAATACATGTAAAGGTGAACTGAGATACCGTGCGTGTACTTAGGCAATTTTTATGATCCGAGTCCTTTTTTTTTTCATCTTTGGATTCACAGCAGTAGGCTCGACGGGTGTTTCTCAAATGGAGGAAGGTGAGAGAAAGAAAATGAAAGAATCATGAAAATATGGGTGTAAATATTGATAGGCTGGATTCAGATATCTGGAAAGGAGGGTACGGAAACCAAAAAACGTTGAGGACCCCTGGTTAGGCTACACCTAGTGGGTCCAGATTCACTTCTCTCAACAAGAACAGACTACTCTTGACTGCTCCAGCTGTCCTGCTATCTGTAGCACACAGGAACTTCCACCAACATGATTTACCACTGATTCAGGGATTCTCCTCACAGCTAATCTAGGTCAACAGATAGTATCTCCCGCTGTCGGGCTTGACGTGGCACCCCTGCCCACCCTTCCACAGACGAGTAGCACTTTAGGAAAGAGCCGGAAAACGCTACCCTGACAACCCCCCCCCCCCCACCACTACCACCTCCCTGCACTGCCCTGCAGCAAAACAAAAACACAAGCAGAACCGTCAACCACCGAGTTGACATACAAGCTGCACAGAGTCATTTCATCACCGAGTCCAGAAAGTTCCATGTTGTAGGAAACGGCAGACAACTGGACTGACCCCCATCTCTGGACGAGGGGCTGCTGCTGTTGACTTTGGAACGGCGGGGGGAAACACACAAGCTTGCATGCACACGGCCACACACTCGGGCTAGGCTAGGCTAGTCCTCGGGAGTCTGGAGGTTGTGTCTGTACCTGGGGGTCTAGTTACCTCCGAGTCCGCGGGAAAAACAGACATGTCTGGCTTACTATCCATCACAAAGAGCAAATACCCCCCAACAGACCCCAGACTCTCCACTATACAGATTAATGCTGACACACGCACTTAAAACGCACCTCTCGGGTCTCTGTCCAACCAATGGAACTGTGACTTAAAGTCAGCTGGAAGCCATGTCACTTACAAACTGAGTGAAATGAGCGTGTGGACATGGAGAAAGTGTGTGTAGCCGTTTCCTGGGAGCTCGGGGTCAGCGATGTGCCTCCCTCTCCCTCTCTCTCTCTCCCTCCCTCGACAACCACCGACACACCAAGGAGTCCGAAGGGTTAACAGCAGAAGAGCACGGCTACTGTACGAGCCTGGCTGTTAACACCAGCTCATAAAGCTAACGCGCGCGCGCGACAAACGGGGCACGGCAGGGCAAAGGTAAACGCCGACATGTAAATCCGTGGGGCCGCCGTGCGTCAGGAGCGGGCGGGGCCGGGGGAGCGTCGAAAAACAACCACAAAGGGGCGACTTGTCCGATGTCACGAGGCCGAGCCAATGGAGTCGAAGCTGCCGCACGGTCGCCGACCTCCGCGACCTTGGAGCCTCGCACAGAGGCTAGAAGATGAGCGGTGTAACCATGGGAAGGGGGGGGGGGGGGGTTTCCCACGAGAGAGAGAGACGGGCCACAGTGTGACATGTTCCCCTACAGTGACACCATTCACAGGCCGGCGGGAGTGGGAGGGAGCGTTCCGCTTCATGGGGCAAGTTCCTCTCAGTCACTGCCTGCTCTCAATGCCGCTCTGGTAACTGTGCGTGGTTACATTGTCCACTCACTCATACACACACACACACATAGCCCACAGGCAGTGGAGTGGCTGTGTCAAGGGCATATGGAAATATGAGAGGTCTGACTGTAAAATTTGCAAACTGACAAGCACGCCACACACACGCACACACACATACATAAAGTTGGCCTTTGATGAATGTCAGCCAATTGCCTCTGATAAAGAGGGAGGACTGAGAGGAGAATAATTCTGTTTGCTGGATCTTGAGACAGGAGAAGGCGGGTGGCATTAATGAGGGGGGATTGAATTGACCTACTTTGTGGATTACAGAGCCCCCAGACAGGGCATCACGGGGTGTAACCCAATGTATACGATCTCGTACATTTAAAAACAGTTCAACACATTACCCTAAGTGAATGCCACCTGGAGAAATACATGCGTTATTCCAACGTAGCTGTGCTGAACTGTCAATGTTTACAACGCGCTACTTTTATTTAACTGTCCATAGGCATAACTGGTCTTGGTTTGTTCAACACGACCACAACGCACTGGTAGCATAACTGGAAGGGGATTACCACGAAATAGCCTTGTAACTCATTGTTCCCGAATGCAAATAAACCTCAAGAGAACAGTATAATTAGTTATGCATGGGTGGACATTCAATGAAAGTCATTGGAAAGATGAAGAATGTTGACTACCTTGCACTCAGTTGGTTTTCCTGAAGGTTTCTTGAAAAACGAGGTTCTGGCGGTGAAAAAATACTCTTCGGAGTCTTCTTCTAAACTACTGTAACCACTACTCATGGTGCTAGTCCACGTCATTGGAGGAGAAAACCTCTCTATTCAAACTTGGCCGCATCAAAAAACTACTGATAGACGGAATTTATAAAAAATATTCAACAAATTCCCTGAACAGCAGTTGTGTCCAGCGCGATAAGTAAAAGTAAAACTAAGTTATCTAGTGCGCTCGTGGAGACGTTTAAAAGCTTGTACGTAGAGGTCCGTCCGAACGCCTTCCTGTCAAACCGACTTGCCCGGCAGCATGGCGAAAAAATCAAAATTATCCGATATTTAGACAATATAAAGGGCGAAACGTAACCTTATTTCAAACCTTTTACAAAACGGACAGTCACAATTTACAGAAAGTAATTACTGAACGAATGACCAGGTAAAAGAAACTGCACTGTGCTGCCACTCCTCGCCTTGTTGAACGTTGCTCTCTGGAATTGACAGCAAGCGGCACTGAGGTGACGCCCACTAACTCTTTATCCAATCGCATTCGACGTGTACAACTTTCTGTCCAAAAGTTATCTGGGATCAGTTTGCAGGCCTCAAGCCATTCGTTTTAGCAAAGCCTAAATGCATCAAACCAACATCGATATCAATGTCGATGAGAAACGCGAATAGAACATCGGAAACAGGAAGTCAGGGATGGCCAGGTTATTTTAAAGTGTAAAACAGTGTGTAGATATTTCTTTTTTTCCAGTAGCCATAAATTCTTCCTCCCAGTTTGTCCTAAAGACACATGGTAACATAACATACACGTATTTAGTGTGCACTGCACTGTGCATCTATACTGAAAATAATGTATAGCTACATAGCTTTGTCACTTACCTCAATAAACATAGAGCACACTAAAGCTTGAGGCTTCCTTCTCTGCAGCATGCTTTTCCAGCTGCAGTTAGGGCCAACTAAACTAAAAACACAAACCAGAGGCATTTAATACTACTGACTGACGTAGAGTGGAACTAGCCTCAACAGCAGAGGCTCGGACCAACCTTTTACATTTCCATGATGATGGTGGTGGTGGTGGTGTGTGTGATATAATGTGTATGCGTAGTCTGTGTGTCTGTGTGTGTGTGTGTGGGGGGGGGGGGGGGGGGGGTACAATGGGTACTCTTAAAAAAAGAGTTCTTCCCAAACTGTTTTTTTTTTTTTTTTACATCCACCTATGAGTGATTTATCATAAGTCACAAAGCTTCCATAGCAGGATTCTGAGAGTTAGAGCCATTCTCGTCATTCTCGTCTCCCATTCATAAACTGTGTACTTTGTACTATGCACTATCTCTGTTCAACACGGACTGGAACTTCAGGTAACTAGGGGCAGCAACATCAGCGTCCGGGAGACCCAGCCTGGTTCATCCAGCATGAATGCTAATCAGCCAGCGCTCATTTGAACACAGCAGTCTTAATATAAAACCTTGTTCCATCTGGTGTGGTTTTGTTTGCCATGGGGCTGGGTTCGGTAATACCGCTCTCTGGTATTGCTCTCTCATTCTCTGGGGAGGGCTGGCCTGTCAGAAACCATGAACGATAAAGTTGCGTTGATTTGGAATAGAAAGCGTTCAGTTTCGCCTCAAAGGATTTGGGGATATTACATTTTCACTTTACAAAATTCACACTGGTTCACGTGATCTGGTTTTGTATGAGTCTCATAAAGATGCAGAGCACATGTTGACTTGACTGAGGGGACTGGATGGCTCCAGGGTTTATACGGGTATAAAGTGTGTAATAGTTTTACACATGTTTTTTACTATGTGGTGTTATTTTTTGAGGCCAGCAATATCAGCCAACAAATGGAATCCATTAAGGCTTTTTGGGGGGGGTGGTGGGTGGGGGGGGAAAACAGGGGCATTAATAACTTTTACAACCACAAACCAAAGTGCACGTCCTTCATTCCCACTGTGATTTCAGCTGCCTCTCCTTGCTTTCTCTTACTGCGTTACCACGGTCACTCCCGTGCTCACGCAGTAACGGTAGCCCACCCAGTCGAAAAGAAGGACAGGCTGCTACCGACGTCAGCCGGCCGTTTCGGACGCGCAGTTTCGACGTGCGCTACATCTGTGCAGCATCAGAGAGAGCCACCGCACCCCACAAACAGCAGGTTTACAGGAGGAGGGGGGGGGTG
Source organism: Hypomesus nipponensis (assembly GCF_054491055.1). Taxonomy (NCBI): domain Eukaryota; kingdom Metazoa; phylum Chordata; class Actinopteri; order Osmeriformes; family Osmeridae; genus Hypomesus; species Hypomesus nipponensis. The sequence goes on from NC_140367.1 coordinate 11,226,945, forward strand.
TTTGTAGAGGAACGACGCCTAATTTGAAGCTTGGGTTAAGCAGAAAGACAGAGACAGAGAGAGAGAGAGAGAGACAGAGAGTGAGAGGGAAGGGGGAGAGAGAGAGAGAGACAGAGAGAGGGAGAGGGAGAAGGAGAGGGAAGGGGGAGAGAGAGAGAGAGAGAGAGAGGGAGAGGGAGAGGGAGAGGGAGAGGGAGAGGGAATTGGGAGAGAGAGAGAGCCTAAATATAGTCCACCACCAGTGCTAGGGAGCCCACAGCAGTTACCCCCGGCAGCCTGCACAGCTCCAGGCTCACCACTGTCCCAGGGCGCTCCCTCGGTCCTGCCGGTCAGTGACACAGCGGAATCAGGTGATGGATGGGAGGTCTTTGTCCCGTCCATGTTCCATGGCGACCGCCAGGGTTTGAATCCAGGTGGGGCCTTTTTCATGTGCTGTTTATCTTCTTGTCTGTGATCTACTGCTTTCCCGCTGTTTCAAGTATGAAGGGAGAATAGACTGCCAACACTCCCACACACGCACACATATGCTCACCAAAAGATCAGCAGGCTGTAGTCAGTTAGAGTAATGGTTTATGGGATGGTTGTTAGTGGTTACCCCCGGCCTCAGACCGCAGTATGCCATGGTACAGGGTTGGGGGCTGGGGGCTGGGGGACAGCCAGAACAGGTTGGCTCCGACAGGGCTGGCCGGTAGGTGATGGAGGAGGGAGGGGAGGGGGAGGGAGAGGGCGTGTGAAAACAGCCCCGGGAATGTCTCACATAACCTCTCACACACACATGGAAAAGTCACTCTGTCCTAGACCACCACCCTCTCACCCCGTTCCCCTCCAAGCTCTCCCCCCCCCCCCAAACTGGCCTGAGACAATGGGGGCCTGAGGGCCGCCGCCCCGGACAAACACACACACACACACACTCATAGATACACCATCGAGGGCGGTGAGGCCACTGTGAGGTGAGTGGTCGGCCCGGCCCACTCACATTCCAATGTGTGTGTGTGTGTGTGTGGGAGGGGAACGCTAATGCTCTGAACACACGGTGTGTTTACCGGGTCCGGAGATGGCAAGGTAGTTAGCTCTGTGTGTATGTGTGTGTGATAGTGTGGAATGTAGAAGGGGTCAAAGGTCTGTCTGAGAAAGACATGTGACAAAACCATCTCGACGCAGACTCGCTAAGGCAGCTTATTCAGCATGCGCATGCACGCTCTCAAGCAAATGCGCACACACACACACACACATACAGCAAAGGTGTCATTATCTTGCCTGGGTGTGTTTAATTAAAAGGCAGAGAGGGACATTAAGAAGATAAGTGTTAGATGTGCTCGTGAGGGCAAATGTGTGTGTATCCATCAGAGACACTGACTGTCTCCCCACCTTCAAGAAAAGGCTCAAGACGCTCTTGTTCCGGGAGTACAACGGCACTTGGGAATGCTTGCTTGATTGGACCTGATGTTAGTTTCCTCCAGGATCACAATGACTCCTATTGAGAGACTTGTTGCTCTTGCAGGTTAGTTATAACAAAGTTAACTCTTGTTTTGTACTCGCTGTGAAATATTTTACTGTTGATTGTTCTTCTACAGGTACAGTCTTGCACTTTTTGGGGTTCATGTTGTTTTAATTTGTAACTTGAATAACTGCATGCTCTTATGGGTCTTCCCTTTGGCACTTGTTTAGTTTTTCACAATGTATGCTTCATGTTTTGGCTGCTTGCAGTGTTTGGGACTAACTCGTTGTTATGATCAGTGACCTACGCTCTTTTGTAAAGCTCTCTCTTGGAAGCCGCTTTGGATAAAAAATGCTAAATGCATAAATGTAAATGTGTTCAAGTGGTGAGAAAGGCAGTTATCTCCATTGCATAATACAACACAAAGAAGCTTCAACCATGAAACTGCTGATACAGGAGATCTGCCATGGACATGAATCCCTCAGTTCAGTCATGGGTGAGGAATGCACAGTCAGCAGTGTTGAGTAGTGGGGAGCCGGAGCTCAAACAGGTGCGGGGAGGGGGGGAGGGGAGGGGGGTAACACACACACACTCCCTGGCCCTGAACGATTCTCTTCACACTTACACCCAGAACAACACACACACACACAATGGTTTAAGATACTTGTTGCTCTACCTCTGAAAGATGAGCTAGCCAGTGCTGAGAAAGTAACACCGTTCCCAGCGCTGTGTTAGCTCGCTCACCTTCCCTGGGGGCGTCGAGTCGAACGTTCAGCAGGTCTGTGATGTGTGATGCGTGTTCTGTATGGACATGTTTGTACGTGTGCGTGTGTGTGTGTGTGTGTCAATTCCCTGAACCCCTATGAGACACAGTAAGTCACTCTGACAGCTGGGACACTTTTTGGTCATGATCTAAGGAGCCGGGAATGTTGACAGGATTGCAGTGCCACTGTAACATATCCCACAAACCAAAGTGTTCTGGACCTCAACCAGAGATAGGCACACCTGAGCAATGTTTGAACAATTCGAAGCGCAATTTTCGCAAACGTTGAAGAATTTGAAGACTTACGAGAGTGATCACAGGGACTATGGGATGGAGTAACAATAAACCCTTGTTCGGCGGACGAGTTGCCGTTCGATATCGCTTGTTTGCTCAGCAAGGGTTCAAAATTTGAAAACGCTTCGTTTCCAAGGCTCGCTCTAGCTCCGGTCTGGGCTCTGTCAACGTCTATTCATTCAGACGGGATTACGTCTGTTTTTCCAAAGGCTTTTTTCTCTTTCCTGAATGTTCTATGAAAGATGAATGTGGGCCATTTACAGTGGCACTTATCTCAACAGAGGCTTATCTAAAGGCGAGATGGTTGGGGTTGATACTGTATGTGCGGAGTTCAAGGTCTCATAAGCATACAAACGTACACACACACACACACACTCCTGCACCCCTAACCGATACAGATTGCCTTTCCCCACGCCACCACCACTCCCCTATAATCACCACACTCTTACATAAAGTTGCACCCTTATATACTGATCCCAGATCAAGCCTTCTGGTTCAGCCGTAACCCTGTGCCTGCCCCTAAAGCAACAACAGCTGACTTCAGATCAGTTTTCCCACACTGGCTGACACAGAACAGAGGTCCCCAGCGGGCCCTTCCCCCAGGATCCTCCCTACAGGGGGGGGGGGGGGGGGGGGCAGGGGCAGGTCAGGGCGTGCCTGCCTGCTGGCTGAGGTGGAACAAGGACCTAGCTCTGTTCCAGACTTTGAAGACCTTCTCTGAGGATGACTGTCCTGGGCCCCTACTGAGAGGGCGGAAGACTCCCCACCTCCCACGTTCTCTCTCTCTTTCTTTGTGCAGGGTGGAGTAGTGATATGTAGGCAGGTGAGTAGACAGGTTTAGCAGCTGCATCCATGAGGCCTCTGCAGGTGCACGCATGGTGCGCACAGAAATGCTGGTGCATACGCGCGCTTGTGTGTGGACAAACACGTGAACGCGCTAGCGGGCGCACTTGAGACACACACACACACACACAACGCCTACCATAGAATCTGCTGTTTACTTCCATATCCCTATTTACATCAGATAAGAATACTGCTAAACCCTTACCTATGTAAAGATCTGTTCAAAGTGGGACACTACCTTGTGTTTACCCGGTCAAGACACAATGAGTCACTGATTAGAGAAAGGGGAGAGCCGAAGACGGAAGACGTCTGATAAACAGAAAGAAAGAGTAGGAAAGCGATGCCACAGTATGTCTTTGTTTACAGGAAGTCAACGACGCAAATTTGTGATAGGGTGATAAAAGCCTGCCTGTTCTGCTGTGGGTCTGTGGAAGAGGTGGTTTAGAGAACAAAGATAACCCCACAAACCTTGAGGAACTCCTCTTTGTCCATGCGGTCAAATGTTTCGGCTTCCCATGCGGATGAATATTGAAGTTAAGAAGAACAGCAACAGTGTGTTCTCCTTGTTTTTAACCTTAGATAATGTTTGCTTGCCTTCTAGTCCTGTTCCTCAGCTTGGTAAAGTCATAGAGGATACGGATACAATGTTGTTTATACTGTACAGTACAGAGTGCAGATTAAGCATCAAGGACTAAACGTGCACAGTTCTAACAGTAAACAGTTCTAGTTTACGTACGAAACAATTTGTGGACAAGACACAGTGTACAGCAAATACCACATCTAGGAACGATCTTATGAACTGTGATGTAGTTAAGTGTGAGGTAATGGGCATACTGTCAGTTTACCAAGCCCCCCTTCCCTCTCCCTGTGATCTCCTCCTCCCTACTATCACTGGTCATGTCCCTGCTCAAGCCCTCTTTGGCATTGCTCGTAAAATGGGCTCTACAAATCCATTTTGATTTGATGTCATAGCGGCCATACAGGACAATCTCATTGGTGCATGCGTTTATGCCTCCCTATCGCATAGATTGCACCACTGCTTAGGCAACCAGGGAATATTTGTTGTCATAAAAACATGTTATTGAAGATGACTTCCTGGTCTGACGGTCAAATGGACTTTGCTCATATGAACTTTATCCCTGTCCTGTAAGAGACAGTGATTCCTTGTCCAGCACGACCCCTAACCTGGCTGAGGAATGCCTGAATAGCGTTTTTGGCGAGTTTAGTTAAAGTGTTGAAGCCATAAAAATGGCGCATTGTTTTGTAGCCAGGATGATTTCGAGTCTGGAGTCGTTGGTTGGGGAATCACATACTTTGCTGGGATGTCGGCGGTCTGATGCCAGAGGTGCATGTAGCTTAATGAAAGCTATGTGAGAATGTTCCGGAGTGGCACTGAAGAGCATTGCACATGCAGTTACACACGCTGGCGCACACACACGCACACTTTACTCAGTTACAAACACTCGTACACACACCACAACCTCCCGTCACTTTACAGAAAAAAAGCTCTCGACAGCGCACGCGCATACGCTTTCCATGTTTTTCCAGGAACAGGAGCATTTTCGTATCTGTTTAATCTGCTGAGTTACTATGGAAACAGCTCGTCTCTCTCATCCTGCTTTGTTTAACCAGGAAGCTTTGTCTGGCGAGACGTCGAAGGTCTCCACTTTGATCTTTAATCGTTTTCTTTCCTTCTTTGGAGCTTTAGAACACATTAAAACGCGTTTCAGACTGGCTCATACACTACAGTTGGCCCACAAAGTTAAAAAACAAACAAATGACATAACCTGACAAAGAGTGGATACAGTATTATTGGCTCATAACACATGGGTTTGGTTCAAATTGGATGTTTTTCCAAGGAGGAGTACAGATAACCATAGACCTTAGATAGCGGAGAGATAACCTGCCCACGATATAATAACCTCTGCATGTAAATGACCCGGGTGGGTCCAATGGCATGAGGCCAACGAGACCATCTCTTATTGTACAGTGTTATCAGCACACACGTACTGTATACACACAGAGGTACACACATACATGCGTGTGCACAGTGACACAGACACGCATGCATACGCGTGCATGGATGCACATAAACACACACCGTGTACATCACACGCACACCTCAACACGCACAACGAGACTGTCACGTTCAACCTTGAAATTCCTTTTCAGACTGAGACGACTCCCTGACAACAACACCTCCACAGGAAGTGGACCCCTCCACAGGAAGTGGACCCGGCAGAGGCTGAGGGACGCCTCCCTCACGTCCCACAGTTAATCAGTAGCAACGAACACCCGGAGAGACGCCGTGTTAGCATTCCTCCCCTGCATGTTTGCCTTTCCCAGCTCACGGAGAGCAGACCCGCCACCACTGTCACGCCTCTGCCTTCTCCGTCGGCCAATCAGGGCAGCGGACAGGAGACGGAGAGATACTGGGGTCATCAACCTGTCAGTTACTGAGAAAAGTCTTTGGTTTGTCATTAAATCCGTTCTGGGCTACGAGGTACTGTACAGATGAACAGGCTGGAGCGTACTGGAGAGGTCAGGCCTCGGTGTGGGATTCTGGGTAGACACTGGGACGTGTGTCACATGTGGATGTGTGCACAGGGCTCTGTTGGGCAAAAACACTGCGACACACCGAAAAACACAGTAAAAAAAGATGCGAAAATCGAGTGCTTCTGTGTTCATCTGCACAGCTGTACGGTTTAACTATGTGTGTGTGTGTGTGTGTGTGTGTGAGTGTGAAGTGGGGGTGGGTGGGGGGGGTCTAACACAGAAATGCCAGTTTTCACGGGGTTTGCGGAGGTTGGGGGTGGGGGTGCTGGTTGGCAGAGTGAGTGGTAACACTCTGAGAGGAAGTACAGTAGGTCATGCAACGTGCCCAGACTCAGGGGAGAGGCAACGAGATCCTGTCAGACCTGGCTAGCCGAGTGCAGAGCTGTGGTCTCGGAGCGAACTGAAGTGTGTGAGAGTGTACGCTCCACCGTGACATCTATGGGAGAATTGTGTGTGTGTGTGAGAGAGAGAGAGAGAGAGAGAGAGAGAGAGAGAAAGAGAGAGAGAGAGAGAGAGAGAGAGAGAGAGAGAGAGAGAGAGAGAGAGAGAGAGACAGGGAGAGATGGAAACGGACATTTGGAGGACTATCATCTTAGTCCAGCCACCATTTGAGTCGTATCCTCACAGAGCTTGTCACTGACGTTGGTCCCAGATCTATATAGCTTCTGTCAGTTCGGTGACAAAGGCCAGAACCCATGTGACAAGAAGATAACACAATCACAGGTCAACTCAATCAGCTAATTGCTTCCCCTCTGCAGCATATTACTGAATCACGAGATAGTACACACACACACACACACACACCAAACACTCTCTCTCTCTCTCTTTCTCTCTCTCTCTCTCTCTCTCTCTCTCTCTCTCTCTCTCTCTCTCTCTCTCTCTCTCTCTCTCTCTCTCTCCCCCTCTCTCTGAACAGAGTGGGTGGAACGTCATCTCACACGCTTTACATCAAGTCAGTCACAGTCTACTTAAACACCCAAATGTTTAAAGTAAAAACGTCCAACACCCCCCCCCCCTCCCCGCCGCCACGCCACCCAGGTAGAAGAACAAACTAAACTGACGTCAATCTTCACAATAACAACCGTTGTTCGGCCCGTTCACCAAAGAGGTCTTGCGAGGGGGGTGGGGGGGGTTAGGGCTGGGGGCTGAGAACCGCAGACTGCGTGGTGGGGAGAGAGAGACACCGCTAGCCAGGGGAGACGTCTCCTCTCTCGTCTCTCTGGTGGTCGAGGACCATGAGAAAAGCCTCTGCTGAAGAGAGCTTCGGGGTTTCCCGGGGGCAGACACAGGGGATTGCGCTGAGGCTTCCCACGGCTTGGCGAGCCTAGCTCACGACGTACCCACACTGCAAACGCAACCACACACACACACAAACACACACACGTTCTACCTCTCTCTCCCTCTCTCTCTCTCTCTCTCTCTCTCTCTCTCTCTCTCACACACACACACGTCACCATGCTAACCTCAGCTCGAGAACAAGCAGGCCTAAATCGTGCTGAGAGAGATACGTTGGACTGTAGGATAACAGCCAGAGTGACAGTTGTGCAGCGTCTTGCTCTACTGAGTCAGCAGAAGTGGGCTGGCGGTGCTGCTGAATGCAACCCTCTTGTGCAACACTTCGCCACAAAACTGTTCTACTGCTCTGAGGCCAAAACAATCTCTGTTTGGAGATATTCCTGCCACATGCTGAACAGACAAAGATGGCTACATGTGCTGTGTTTGTGTGAGAGAGTGCATGTATGTGTGTATGTGTGTGTGTTTGTGTACACAGTTGGGATTTCTGGAGGAATCAATGTGCAGATGGAGGAAAGTGTTCCTGTACAGGAAACAGGATGTGTGGCACGATAAAGAAACATCACACACACAAACACACACTCTCTCTTTCACACACACACACACACACACACACACACACACACACACACACACACACACACACACACACACACTCACACTCTCTCTTTCACACACACACACACACACACACACACACACACATACACACACACACACACACACACACTCACACTCTCTCTTTCACACACACACACACAAACACACACACACACACACACACAGACACACACACACACACACACACAAACATCCACAGTACCTCCCCCATCAGGCAAAGCAGAGTGCAGGTTGTGAGTATGGGCGGAGCCCAGCTGTCTCAGAGTGCTGTGCTGAAGTCACATTTCCAGGCCGACTAATCCAGAGCAGAACATCCCACCCCCGCCTCTCCCGGCCTCATGTGAAACCAACCACAACCCAACATGAACCCTTTCCTGCCTTAAAACACGGCCGAAATGTCCAATACGTCGGTTGGCAGGCTACCAAGCAGGGGGAAGGAGCCTGGACCAATGGCGGGGACGCTACCATGAACCACCCACACCCCTTCCTACACACACGCACCACCCCCCAAGACACCCTCCTCCCCCATCAGGTCATACAGGGTCCATGCAGTAGTGAATCACCCTTGTCACCCTTGTCACCCTTGAACACACACCCTGCCCGCCTGCCCGCCCTCCCATAACTGATCGTGTTACTGTTCCTCTAGGAGATACTGAGGCATCCTCTGATGGAATGTTAGGACACACCCACTAACACGTCACATCAGCGGACACATAGACACACACACACACAGAGAGACACACACACACACACAGACACATAGACACACACACACAGAGAGACACACACACACACACGGACACGTGGAGACCAGGCTGTGGTGCTCTGTGGAGAAACCAGCCGTCCCCACCTATGTTCAAACCAAAACTTTTATTTCACACACCTAACCACCCCCAACTAAATCATGAGAACACACACAACTTGTCTGAAGTTAGTGGCATGCTACTAACACAAATTCTTTCTTCAGCCAAAGCACGTATATGAAACCCACATCTGAAAGTGTGCAAAAACCCCACGCCGGGGACCCCCTCAGGACCCCAGCCTGTTTAGCACGCTAACAGTGACCGCTTTGACCTGCCCTCGACCACAACAAGCTGACCAACAGAGGCTAATGAGCTAAGCTCTCCAGGGACACATGTTACATGTGTGTGAAACATTCCTTCTACCAATACCCTCCTGTCTGGAATGTTCTCTCAGAGCTGTTTAGTGAAGCACCACCTATTGGCGGATGGATGGAAACGACCTGAAAAGCTCTCGTGGAGTTTGACTAAAGAGAACACGACAGACCAGGATACAGGACCTGAGAGGTGTTGACGAAGCATTCGCACATGAGAACGAATGTACATGATCCTGTCTCAACAGTCCCCCAAGGGCTTCATTTGACTGTATTTAAATACACAGTCACCATATCGGTTCATGAGCATGTCTGCCCTCTACTGATCAAGTATGGTCACTGCAGATTTTCATTATAAACTCTGAAAAACACCAGTCTGCAATCTAACCACGTTTACACTTCCTAGTTCACATATACCAATCATATTTCAAATGAAAGCCAATTTGAGATACAATTTTATCCCAGCAGCTTGTCACTACACCCACCATAGGAAGTGGTTAGTTAGTGTTCCACTTGAAGAGATGTCCAAGCTGAGATTAAGATAGCAAAGCCCTCCGTGGTAAGACATTGGCTCACCCACTCCTTCATGCAACTTATGCATGATACAGTAGATGTGAGTTAAGTGAGTATTGCTCTTAGCAGGTGGGTGTGTCAGGAGACGAGGTAGATGAAATTCCAAACATGCACGTAAAGATCAAGCAGGCCCTTGAGATGTTCTAATTTATGCGTTTAATGTGTAAAAAAAAAACTACAAAAAAAAAACACATCTGTAGCTTGAAACTATCTAGAACTGAAATGTAGAACCAAAACCTGGAAGGAGCCTCCCTCTCCATGCTGTCCCCTCCTGCATCCCTCCTTTCTTTCCTTCCTTCCTTCCTTCCTTCCTTCCTTCCTTCCTTCCTTCCTTCCTTCCTTCCTTCCTTCCTTCCTTCCTTCCTTCCTTCCTTCCTTCCTTCCTTCCTCCCTCCTTCTCGCTATCTCTCACTTCCCGCCTCCATCAGCCTGCTGTAGGGATAAGGAACATCCCCCTTCTCAGGGGTACTCACGGCGAGGAGGGAGTTGTTGTTGAGGTGGTCCTGGCTGAGGGGGCTGTGGGGGGGGTCGCCGGCTGAGGGACCCCCGGGGTGGCAGTCCAAGGTCACAAGGTCACGACACGCAGGGTGGCATGTGTACTTACAACCTGCGGTGAGGACAAGAAGAGGAGAGGAAGAGGAGAGGAGAGGAAGAGGAGAAGAAGAGGAGAGGAAGAGGGATAGGAGAGGAAGAGGAAGAGGAAGAGGAAGAGGAAGAGGAAGAGGAAGAGGAAGAGGAGAGGGAGAGGGAGTGGGAGTGGGAGAGGAAGGGAAGGGAAGGGAAGGGAAGGGAAGGGAAGGGAAGGGAAGGGAAGGGAAGGGAAGGGAAGGAAAGGAAAGGAAAGGAAAGGAAAGGAAAGGAAAGGGAAGAGGAAGAGGAAGAGGAGAGGAAGAGGAAGAGGAGAGGAAGAGGAGAGGAGAGGAGAGGAAGGGAAGAGAACAGGAAGAGGAGAGGAGAGGAGAGGAGAAGAAGAGGAGAGGAAGAGGAGAGGAAGAGGAAGAGGAGAGGAAGAGGAGAGGAAGATGTAGAAGTGTGGACAGGAGAGGAAGAGAAGAGGGAGAGGAGGAGAAGCGAGGGAAGAATGGGAGAGAAGCGAAGAAGACCGAAAGAAGAGGAAGAAAGGGAGAGGAGATGGGAGAGTGGAACAACAATTCATTTCAGACTCATATTGTCGTCACTACATAACAAAACTGCCAGATTCCGACTCTGAGTCCACGTTTACAGCCGTGTGTGTGTGTGTGTCAGTGACATGCATCAGAGGAGCGCTTCATCCCCAAGCTGAGTCTCTCTACTCCTCTCACACTTCCTCAAACGCAAATGATCCCTGGAACCGATCAGGCGCCAAGAAGAACCACGTCAAGCACTCACGCCGAGAACCGGCCGGGGAACTTCATTTGCAAATGAGATTCAACCGTATGCAAAGTCACTAGACAGGGATCCGGCACAGAGGCAGTGCGTTGCCCTGCTTGCGCTCGGTCAGTCGGACCTCAGAGGAAAAGCTCTTCCAGAGAATCCGGCACTCACGCATCATAAACAAAGATGAGTGGAAGAAACCAGGATGGGATACTTCTCTGAAATGCTCTCTGTCTCTCTTTCCTCTCTCACACACTTTTAATATTCTGGCTGACATCCAGCAGGCTACTTAGAATTCATTTGGATAGAGAGAGAGAGAGGCAGAGAGATAGAGAGAGAGAGGCAGAGAGGCAGAGAGAGAGAGAGAGAGAGAGAGAGAGAGGCAGAGAGAGAGAGAGGCAGAGAGAGGCAGAGAGAGAGAGAGGCAGAGAGAGGCTACACACACATCACCCACACACACGCTATCCATAGCTTCAGTCCGAGCCTCTTACACACACAGAGATACAGTATGCCCACCATGAGCCTGTCACTGTAGGTGTGTGTGTGTGTGTGAGTGTGTCCTCCCTTACCTGAAGACCTCCTTTGCACTTGATGGCCGAGTTTCACCGACAGTTTACAGATGGCTGATCCCATCTCCCATCCTTGAGCCTCTTCCCAGCTCCCTCACACACACACACACACACACACACATTCATTCATATACCCCGCACACTATCAATCCCATCCCCAGAGCTTGTTCTCAGTAAGGAGGAAACTGAGATATGAGACAGCATACTAGGAACAAAAGTCCCATCTCCTCTCTCTCTCACTCTCCCTGACCAGTCATTTGCCTAACCGCCGCTCTCTCTCTCTCTGTCTCTCTCTCTCCATTTGGACCTCTCCCTCTGCTGCCCCAACTCTCTCTTTCTTTCTCTCATCTCCCTCCCTCGAACTCGCCATTTACAGATTACCATTGCTTCTGTCTCTCTCTCTCTCTCTCTCTCTCTCTCTCTCTCTCTCTCTCCCCCTCTCTGTCTTTCTCTCTCTGTCTCTCTCTCTGTTGTGTGTGGAGTGCTGAGTGGGTGATTTGCCTGTCAAATGGAGGCCAGTGTGATGGACACACAGACGGGAGTGGAGGCAGAGAGAGGTGCATCATGGGGCTGCTGACTCAGGTCACCTTTGCTCTGTGTTTGAGCGTGTGTTAGCGAGCGAGAGACAGAGAAAAAGAGAAAGAGAGAGGGAAAGAAACGATGGCTTGCACGTCTGTGCACTTTTGTTCGGGTCACCCCCGTTCTGTGCTTTCAAGCGGGTGAGTGCATGCCCTCCCCTGGGCGTGTGTGGGTGTGTACAACCATGTACCACGTTACCTCCTCCATACTCCATAAATCCTCCAGCCCCACAACAGGGGGTTTAAACGATCCGGTTCATGGCTGCCTGGCTTCCTGCTCTAACCCCCTCTAACCCTCTTCATCCCTGGGTACAAAGAGCCAGGGCGGGCCCATTGTGCAGGCTGGTCCCTGGTGCAGCTACGCCGAGGAAACCCACACTCCACTCATCCACATCGACACAGATTCCTAAAATGACACAACTGTAGTCCTCATTAGCTATTGTATGCACAAGCGATGAATGTTGGTTCTGTTTCTTTAAGGGTAGGTTAAACGTATTAGAATGGCCCCAGAGATAGAATTTGGGAGGACATTGATCACGCTGTCTGAATCGTAGGAACGTCTCCAGACGGATGTAATCGATTTGTCGGGATGAGGGGCAGGGAGATAGACTAAACGTACACCAACACACACACACACACACACACCACAATGCAAGCATCAACCTGAACCAAAACAGAAAACACACACACCGTGTCCCCCTTGGCCCCTAGCTCAGTCATTTTCAGCAGTGTGTGGAATTTGGAGTCGTCTGACTAATGATGCCTCTGGGAGCGGACTGGGAGGGGGGGGGGCGTCACCCTTCATCTGCTTCAACACTGATGTGCTGAGAGCCCAAACGTAGCTCCTGGCTGGCAAGCACACACACGCACACACACAGATATCCACATGGCACATCACACACACATGTACTCATGCCCCTTCCACAGACTAACACATTTACTGGTACACAAGCAGGGAAATACACACACACAAACACATCAGCTGTAGGCCTCTCACTCCGGCCAACAAACAGCATTTGGCCTCATTCAAAGCTAACAGCTGACACATCTCTCTTGCTCAACCAGACACACACAGCTATCACTGTTTAAGGACACGGAGCCTCAAACTGTCATGTCAAAATATTCTTGTTCAACCGACCGCTGACTCTCTCCACAGAGATGTGAGACCAGTCAAGAGGGCAGCGGACGGCCTTGTTGTGGACTGCAGTAGGAAGCATCCGGAAGGTTCAGTGTGTGTCTGAGTATGTGTGCGCGTGTGTGGGTGGTGGCAGGGGGCTTTCAGGGACAGGGGGACAGGGGTACAGGGTGCATCTGGTGGGTCCTACTTCTCCCTGACAGGTGTGCGTGTGGGGGGGGTGGGGGTGGGGGTGTAGAACAGGTGTGGGCTGGGATAATCTGTTGTCTCTTTGTTGCCCCCCCCACAGTGTTTCCCTCCCACCTGAATGATGATCCCGTTCTAAGTTCTTTCGTCACATTACCACAGTTAGCTTTGACACTAAGAATGTAGCTCCAAGTTTGAAGGATGTGTGTGTGTGGTTGTGGGTCTGTAGCCGTGTGTGCGAGCATGCTCGTGTGCGTGGGTGTGTTCCTTTCCTGTCATGAGAGCTGAGCGAAGCCCTCCTTTCAGCAGGTGTGAGCGATGGGCCAAACTGATCACTTCCCTGAACTACTACAAAGAGCCACGTCTCTGCAGGGGAGAGTGTGCGAATGATACGCTCCACTCCAAACATACCAAAGTGTCATATTACATAACAGTCTGTAGGACAGAGGGGTGTGTGTGTGTGTGTGTTTGGCTCCCCAGTGTGTGTTGACGCAACAGCATGCAGCTAGTCTCTAGCTGGGCAGCGTTCAGCAGGACATTCTTTAGTCCGGCATTCTGAAAGCTGGACGCCACATTCTGTCCAGTCTCCCCTCACATCCGGCTCCAGCCTAAATTAGTCCGCACACTTTGGCACAGTGCCCAGTACCAACACACACACTTCTGAATCGCAAAGTCATTCACAGACTGTCTCTCAACCCCTCGCCGTTGCCGAGGTCCGGTCCACATCTTAGTAGGTGTCGTCGTGTGTTCGAGCCGTCTCTAGGAATTCTAAGCCTGCTGACATTCAATTATTCAAAGCACCCGTATCTCTCCTCTTCCCTTCCCCCCCCCCCGCGTCTCTCCCAGCCCATTGGACCTGTGGCTCCCTTCCTCTCACTCCATCCGTCCCTCCGTCTCTCACGCCGCGTCTCTCCACCGGCACGCGTCTGCCCTCTTTCGCCACTCCGCCCGCCCATCCGTCCCTCCCTCGCAGACGCGCTCCGATGCTTCGATTCCATCGAACCTCCAGTACGCACAGCGTCCCCAGGGAGATGAAACACCGTTCCCTTGGCCGAGACATGTCCAAGAGGGCTGGAGTCCGAGCACACCGGTGAGTTTACAGGCTACAGACCGCCGCCGTGTCAAAGAGGGAGGGAGGTCGTCGGTTCCAGTCCCGAGCTGTGTGCTCTACGAGGGACGTCCGAAGAGTACGGCCCGCCAGGAATGTCCCCTTTAGATAGCACGGATTGAACTGCGGACATGCTGAACACACACACACACACACATACACACAGGGGCTAGAGTTCCTAGCAGAGTAACAGACCTCCAGACAAAGACTCACCCGAGGTGTTCCAGAGCAGACTGAGCTCGAGGCGCCCAGAGCGGCGCACCAGTTTGGGGAGTCGGGACAGGAAGCCGGTTAGCCTCCTCATGGTCCTCCCCAAGCCTTTCCCCAGTTCCATGGCTGCTGGCGCGCGCAGGGCAGGGCCCCGGGCCTCACGCGCTGTAGCGGACCGTCTGACCACCGACGGAGGCCTCAGCGCCACAGGCCATCGTGCAAATCCCAACTCTGGACTGTCCTGCCCCGGACTCTTTCCTCCATCTCTCCCTCCCTCTGTCGGTCTCTCGGTCGGTCGCTCTCTTTGTGGCTCACATGTCATGTCTGGCCTTGTCTAGTCCCACCCCTGCTGGCTGTACCCCCTCGGTGACCCACCTACTACTGCATGTGTGTGTGTGTGTCTGGTCATTGTGTTGGGTCATTAACCTGTCACAGGGCAACGTTTCTTCTGAAGCCCCACTGTTAGGGAGCCTGCACAAACAGCAGCTGGGTGATAGAAACACACACACACCCACCCACGCACCCAGCCACCCACACACACACACACAGAACACAGACGGCTAGACACTCCCCGTAAACATAAATAACATTAAACTCCTGTATTTGCCACAGTGACTCCAGGAAAAGGTTCCCAACCCTTATTAGCATTCCAGCATCAGGAGGACTCTCCATAGTGGATTAGAGGAAGACCCCCATCCCACGTTCAGCCTAGCTGTGAGAAGATACCAGCTGGAAGTTCTCCATGGGAAACGCACGACCAGCTTCTCCTCCCATCTTCCCCCAAAACGCGCAACAGAGACCTCCCAGTCCTGGCTCCGGGCCCCCTGAACTCTGTCTGGGTTCACCGGTCAAAATGACCTTCTGATCCATGGTGATATAAAGGACGGTCAGCGCTTCACTCCTGTGGCCTCCACCACCTCGGCCTCCACCCTTGGTTCCCCAAGGAACCCCTCCATCGAGGGGGAATGTGTGTCGCAGCTCTCTGCCACGGGGGCGTGTGTCAGTTGGGTACGGCAGGGGGCCAATGCGAGCAGAACCATGACACCATGTAATGTAATGTTGCTGTAAAGGCCTCTCCTACTCTTGCTGTCAAATACGATGCTTTTTTTTCGGTAGCTAACGCAGCGATTCTGGGTTGTGGCGAATGTGTTCTGACCCGCCTCGGTGCCCCTCTACCCATCTGTGACTAAACACACATCTACACCCTCACGCAACTCAACACCACACCAGACAAAGACCTCAACACCACTCCAGGGTTCAGTTTCCCAGCTATCTCCTCTGATCTGACCCACTTTGAGGCGGCTCGAGGCACACGGGGCCGGACCGAGCCGGATTAGGATCCTACCTGAGTTCAGTGGCGTGCGGGGAATCATCATTAAATCCAACTTGGTTTGTACAAGCCTTTTATGACGAGTGATGTCACAAAGGGCTTCACAGTTGCCGCACTGATAAACAACCTCATATCCTTCTTGAGAGAAGACAGGCTTGAACTTGGCAGATAGGGAGAAGGAGTTGTGTCTCTGCTGTGCTATGCTGTGCTACGTGTAGCTCTAAAAGCAAAAGCGAGGCGCCTCGTGTATAGACTTGTTTCACATAGGTTTCATAGGGATTCATATGGTATTTATGTGTTCGCATTGCTCTCAAAGGATTAGGCTTTGTTATTTTCAGAAGTGAAGATGTCAAACCGCGACATAGGATCAGTAGCAGACTGAAACAGTTGACCGAAGGAGGACCAATATTTACAGTGCAGTGTTGCAAACGATAAATAAACATGATAAAAAACATCCAGATAACTTTGTCCCCGGAACGCTCTACAGTCCACTTCATCGTAATGTTGGAATCCTTAACCGCCAGTCCAGTCCAGTCCGGACACAGTCCTAACCTGGGTCTCATGCCCCAGACGCCTCCAGGAAAACTGGCTGTGCTGCTCACTGGAGCGAGACAGTTACTCTGAGAACGATGACCGCAAGGACCGCTGGGGTTAATGAGTGAGTGGTTAGTGGATAAATTACTGTCTCTCTCTCTTTCTCTCTCTCTCTCACCCACACACACTCACTCACTCAGTCATACACACACACAAACACACACACACACAGGGAGAGATATGCACACATATACACACCAAGAAAGTCCTTGACACACATAAAGGGGTGCACACACACACACACACACACACACATTTGAGAGACTCCTGCTCTTTACAAAACAGAACTATCATGGATAGTAAGGGGCTTAAAGAAACGTGAACTCAAAGTCATAGTTGGACGAAGCTTTTTATGAGGTGCTAAATATTATTTGAGGTACAGCAGTTTACTTTCTCGCGAACTCATTTTGGGCCAGCGTCATGTAAAATGAGAGTCAAATATATACAAACCATACCAGCTGCTGAACAGTTTGAGGAAGTGGTGTACCTAAAAGTGCATAACTATGCAGGGAGAGATGAGTGGAGACGTAATGGTGGTGGATGTTGTCATTCGGACCAGTCTATCAGCATACCACATAGAAGTGCGTGTGTAACCCAGCCCAAGAGGGCTGTACAGTATGTGGGAGTACTGTACCAATCTGAAGGAATGTGTATCCTACCGTTCAATGTTATAGAAACTACATACCAATGTGTCTCTTAGTGTAGTTCCAAAAACAGTTTGAAAACAAGTTTGAAAAAATGCCAATTATGGCAGCTAATCTGCCAATTATTTGATATGGCACTTAATGACGTTTATGAAAATACTTGAAAACCCTCAATATGAATAATACACCGAATCCTTAAATCTCTTGAATCTTTGTCGTAGCTTACCTGTGCAAGTTAGACAGTCGTGGAGGATGTACTGGCAGCAGACGTCGCACCAAGTGCCTGACACACCTTGGGTGAAGATGTGCCCTTCGCCTTTCTCCTCCCTCACTCGGGGGTCTCTCTTGCTTGGCGAGAATATCGTCCTCACATCCGGAGGCCTGTACCCTTTCTTCCTGCTACGAGGCGCGGGGTTTGACTCCGGTTCTGGTTTCTTCTCCGAGGGGACCAGTACAGGATCGGGTCTCTTTTCGCTCCAAGCCGCTTCTAGGCTTTCTAGGCTCAGGGGTTGAGACGATGGATGGCATCTGACGGCTTTCACAACCCGACTTTTCGAGTGTCGCATCTTGATGCTCGGTGGACATTCGGGACAGTCGTCCGTGTCCACTATAGTGGCTATCGCCCTCTGCGGTATCGGTGATTTATTAACGAAAGTCATGGTTACCTGTGCCTCGATGAACCGCGTCGGGGAATATTTTCGATTGTTATGCATCGCGTTATAAATTACGCTCTCTCTTGAGCGCACGGGACGCAATTGACTACTATAACCTTCTCCGCTATCCGGGTTACTTGGAAAAAACTAAAAAACGTAGCCGATGAAATGTTTGACGATACGTTATTCCACCTATCCACCATATTTCAAACTTGTTCGTGTGACTTATAAATTGTTCTCGCGACTGCTCGGTGTGTTGTCAGTAAGCAGGTCTAGCAGGTGTGGGAAACGGGTTGGATTTCATTTCAGTTCAAACCCAGTGGAATCCAGACCATGGAGCCACAAAGCCATTGAAGCGCAAATCAGTAAACCGTTACCAAATGCAGTTTTTGATCATAAAGAAAACTGCTAACATTTATAAAATGATTTAAAAAATATATACTAAGATTAAGCTTTGAGCACACTTTATTTTTTTTCAATAAATGTGTGAGCTTTTTGAATCAGACAATAGTAACCGTATTGTAATTGTATTACGTTACAATTAATAGTGTGTGTGTGTGTGCCCCTGGAGTCACCCAAGAATACATTTCAGCAAACATATACAATCTTGATTTATTTGGGCAAATTGATTCATAGACATCCAGTGATTAACCATTGGAATCGGACATAGCTAGATAATGGAAAAAATAAAAAACATGCTATAATCGTCAAGCCTACACCCTAGTCTACACATATTACAGTTCATCAAATTCATCAAGTATTCTACACAGTATACAGCTTTGGCACAACAGAAAATAAGTACTTTCATTTCAATAATGTGGCTCTTTGCACATTATAGCCCTATTTGTGAACCCTAAATCTCAACAAAAAACATCTGTAAACAAGACTAATGCATTTAAGGCTTTAAACAGCCTGTTAAAATGAGCCTTTATTTGTTGCATGCTCCTGAGTAAAGAACTGCACCTCACAAACACACTTTCAATGATCAAAGGTCTCTTGTGCAAAATGTTTTTGTTTTGCTTTTCAATTTGTCTACAACATCTGGTTTACCCTGAGTTTAAGTTCCCTGCTGGTAGGAAGGGTGGGGGTTAGGGGTGGGGGGTTAGGGGTGGAGTTTGGCACAGGGCTGACTCAGGTGGTAGCCCGCTCAGACCCCTTCCTCATCAGTGTCGTCCTCGCTCTCAAACACTTCCTCCTGCGGTCAGAGTACAGAAGACACTCAGTCATTTGGATCCAAATCCACGCTTATCACCACAGGTCCCATATTTAACGACAGTCAATCAAATCAAATGAATGAGTGTGTGAGTACACGCGAGAGAGACCCAGCGAGTTAATACGTGTGTGGATGTGTGTGTGTGTGTGTGTGTAAGGAGGTATAGCCTACGTACATATCCACCCTTCTGCATGACCCAGGGGGAGTAGTGGTCTTTGAGGAACTTGGCTCCGAAGCCCAGAACCCGGTTCATTGGGAGAGTGTCCAGTGCTGACAGGCGACTGGACACCTGGGGAAAGGACAGGAGAGTCCACGTCAAACACTTCATCCTCCACACAACCATGGGGTCAAACATGGAGGGGGCGCGGCCTCCGCTTCAACGTTCGACCCTCATCGAGAGGGTGAGTTCTCCTCGTGCGGTGGGCACGTGCATCCCCCTGGGTGGAGCTCTCGTCACAATATCAACGTTTATATCACTATCATTTTAGTGACAGCGTAGTCCACCTATAGTGACACTTTCTTGAGTGTATATCCAAGCAGTGCTCGGTGTTGGGAAAGCTCACCTTCTACATGAATTAGTTCAGTTCATAGTTCAACATTTTGAACTACGTTCACAGCTCCAAAAAATGTTTTATGTCTTTTTTTCAATATATAGCGGGCTATCATTTTTCCAAATGATTTCCACAGCCCATGCCACAGACAGAACCACAGACGGTGCGGTACTGGTGGCTGCCGTTGCCAGACTGAAAATACCGCTCTCGGCCTCTACGCAACTTTGGCACTCTCACACTTTGCAGGCATAGACAGTAGAAGAACGCACACGCAGCGATTGACTGGTTGGGCAACCCTGGATACAGGACTGTTAATGGTGTGTTTTTTGCCTGGAAGTCTCTAGAAATCTGGCACCTTATTTAACAAAATTAAAAAGAGTGAACCTGCCGTTCACAGACACCAGAACGAACGCGTTCACAGTATTGTTCATCAGGCAGTAATACCGTACGTTCAGTTCACGTTCACCAAAATGATGAACGAGTTCATGAACTTTTGTTCAATGAACGCGTTCAGGCACAACACTGGCGGTCCTTACCTCACACGTGACAGCAATCTGGGTTTGGGGTTCCTCAGTGCTGGGTTCAGGGTTCAGCCCGACCCTTCTGAGGAAGGTTGACATCACTTTGGAAAAGAAGCTATAGGAACCAAGAAGTTCTTTGGCTAGAGATGTGTCCTTCAGAATCTAAGGAAAAACGGGAGGGGAGAAATGAGAAGTCTGACATTTATTCAGCCAGGTACATTGAAAGGAGGACGTTCCCTAGTTTGTTTATGCATGGTAAACTTTGACTCGGGCAACTCCCATTGGATTGGATTCTTGGTCGACTTCAATCAGGCTGACGTGGAATTATCTGGGATTAGAGAGACACCTGGTGGATGGAAGCAGAACTACAACCGACACTTGATAACGTGGTAGGAAAAGTTCTCTCACCTCGTCGTTCAATTTGTCCCCGTGTTCTCTCAACAACAACCCCACAAGTGTCTCCACGGAATCTGCGTAGCAAGAACAATGCATCAGGCTGGAACAGGCGGTGTGTGAGAGAAGAATTGAAGAGATGACGTTAAATGTCCTTTGAAATGACCTTTCTCCCCGTCCGTTTCCAGATCTCCAGGTGTGAAGCTAATGGCATCAGCCATCTTGGTCAGTCTGTTAGCGACGTCCTCCAGTCCCTCTCTGTCTCCACCTCCATTTTTCTCTTCCTCTTCATCTCCCCCTCCATCTGAAACAGACCGACCCAGAGCTAATATAGTTAGGGGAGAAGTCTGGTTCAATTAGCTGGTGTCAAATAAAAGTTCGAAACAAAAAAAAAATCGAGAAAACAAAATGATCCCATGAAATAGCGAAACACCAACTGGTGTCCAGATCAAATCAAATGTACACATGTTATTTCTATAGACCTTTTTACAAGCAAGGTCACAGAGGGCTTCACATACGCCCATAGAACTGCAACCTAAACCAACCTAAACCCTCAGAGACAAGACCAGGGAAAAAAGTAAATGGATGGCAATTGCTCCTCCCAAGGTTCCTTCCACTGTCACGACTCACTATGGCCCCTGAACATCACTCCCTCGGGCTGTATTCCTGGCTCCTCGTCCTCCGGCTCGATGGGCCCTTTCCCACAAGCGAACATTTTCAGGAACCTCCTCATCGTTCTCTTCTTCTTCTTCCTCTCCTTCAGGCTGGCCGTGGACTCGGGGGTCCCTGAGGGCACCCCCTGCTGAGGCTCTGTGCCCCCCTGCCCTGGAGGGGCCACCTCCCTCCGCCTGGTGGCGTACGCCATCATCACCCGAAACTCCACGGTGTCCTCCATGCCCTCTTCACTGGCCGCTGGCGCAGCTTGGTTGGCGTCGGTACAATCGATGGCATCCACAGGGGCATGTCCGTAGGCGGCCACAACGGCGTTCGCGTCGGCTTGACCCTCCATTTGACCAATCGCCATAATTCTGACACGGAAGCAGAAGGAAATGTTACGTCAGGTTAGTTAGGTGTCGGGGAGTCAGGTGGCTGAGAGGTGAGGGAAGCGGGCTAGTAATCAGAAGGCTGCCAGTTTGATTCCTGGCCGTGCCAAATGACGTTGTGTCCTTGGGCAAGACACTTCACCCTACTTTCCTTGGGGAGAATGTCCATGTTCTTACTGTAAGTCGCTCTGGATAAGAGCGTCTGCCAAATTACTAAATTAAAATGTTAATGTCAGGCTTTATTACATAAAGTATTCAAGTATACAATGAACTGTCGCTCAATAAACTGTGGACAAAATGGAAAGGGATTGACTTATTGTTTGCCTCTTGGGCCGCTCAATTTGGATTTTGCTTCTGTACTAGGTCTGGGAGTTTGACTTTGAAGTCGGTTTTCAGAAACACGTTTTTTGTAGGTCCAATCAGCGAACAGAGGGAGTGGCTGAGAACGATGACGTTAATGTCGTGCACTAGTTTGAGTAGTTCAGTAATGGCGGCGGAGAAAGATGCAAGCAAAGCTATTCTGCGGTTGTGGCAACGCTGCCGAATATCCATAAGTTAAAGCCGGAGCAAGAACATTCCTTGCTGAGTTTTGTTGGTGGCCATGATGTTGTGGCCCTCCTCCCCACGGGGTTTGGGAAAATTTTGATTTTCTAGCTACGGCAGCTAGCTCCGTTACAGCAGTGGTGAAGGAGTGAAGGTGAACGCTAGCAATTGGTTATGGCAGATCAGAGTGGCTCTGGGCAGATCCAATAGTTTTAAACTTCAACAGGGTACCCGCCTTCAAGGAAGTTAACGCTTGTCAATGGAGCAATCCCAGACCCTCTGTACAAATTAAATGTACGAGGGTCTGGTTAGGACCAGGCTAGTATGTTGGCAGTGCTACTCGTGAATTATGTGTACATGTGTTCTATATCTGCTCCGACGACCGTTTAACACAGCTGTGTGGCTAGATTGCCTTACGAGCCATAGTAATAAGGAACACATTAAGGGAATACACAATAGTAGTTATCTAATTATAGTTAGATCCTCTCTTAATGAAGGGTCAGTGATATGCCTAAGCCTTGCCTATTGACACATTCCGTACATGTTTGCCAGCTTTCCTTTCTTTGGCAGCAGTACCTGTGTTGCTTTTAGCCGGGATAATACTTTTTTAATTCTTCCTATTTGGTTATTCGTTCATCTTGTTTAAAATATGCTGCTCTCTTTACGTATCCATGCTTACAATTGGTCATAGTGCAAACACTGCGCATTTTACGTGAACACGCTCATTGCTAGATTGGGAAAACCCAAGTGTGGACTTTAACGATTCGATAACCACCGTCATGATGCGTGAATGCTGATGACAGCTAATGCGAACGAAAATAGTCTATACTAGGGTAGTTGAACTTGAAGCTGTGTCAGCATACACAATGCCTAATGCCATGTTATCTGTCAAGGAAAGTAGCCTTCGGCTTCGGGAAGTACCCTGCTGCAACTCGGTGGCAATGTCCAGACATGTTTGTCTAACTGTCAACGGGCTATCAATGCACTCTATCACAAAACGATTTCCCTTACTTAAGACAATTATGTTAATCTAATGCTCATCCAAAAACAGAGTATTGGGCTGAAATCAAGTAGGCCTGGTCCTACATTTCAGCGTTAATGTTAAACACGTAAATTAGGCTATAGCCTAGTTCACGTCGATAGTAAATAAGTGAATATGGCTTTTGAAAATTTAAACGTTTGGCTAACATGTCATTTTGGTTAATACGATAACAGACGGACAAACTTGTGGGCAGCCAGGACGAATCGAAAAGTCTTGAATCGAAGAAATAGAACCTATAGGTTCTGTACAATCCGGCAAAAAGTTAAGGAGCTGGCTCCCAAACACGTAGACTGTGACATTTACATTTTTAAAAGTAAATAAATTAGACCCAACACTTAAATAGGCTACGTACTTACGTTTCTTCTAATGTTGGCGAAGTGGCCAAATTTTAGCCTATTTCTTCTTAACCGCGTTCCCTGTTCGTTACTGCTAGACTGGAGTTCCTCAAAACACCGGTAGCCTGCTAGTCTACTAGAGGGGTTTCCAGTTATGCTGCTTCACTGAAGTGAGCATTGCTTTTAAGTCCGCTCTACCAACATGAAACCGAAAGAATAGGGGTGACACAGTAATTTCACGTATTGTCTAAGTTCACTGAAGTAGCCCAACTCAAAAGCATGTGACATTTGACAGTCAGCTGATCGCATGTCAATAAAAACACACGTAGACCTAACAAGTCTTTAAAACTTTATTATTATTCTAAAATGATAACATTATTCAGATGTTACAATTGTACAATCTGACATGCTTTATACGCCTCTCAAATAATCCAACTCCCCGCAAAAAATAATCCACTGGACATTGAAGAGATTATATCATTTTTTAAATACAACTCTTTAAAAAAATTAGGGTGGAGATTTTTTTTTTTTTTTGGGGGGGGAGGATAGATTTGTTTGTTTTTTGTGTTAGAATTCAGAATATGGGCCTATGTCCTTGTTCACATCAAAATACTATTTCATATGGCACTAAACAATCCCTTTGAAAAATGGGATTGTGGAAATCTGTGTAAATTAAGAAAAGTTGGATGGTGACCTAGAACTCTGACGATGCCAACCAGGGCAACATTATAACCGGTTAAAGGTTGCCTAGGCTGAACCAGGCTTGTAAAGGGTCACAGAACCGGAAGTACAGTAAAAACACAAGCAATCAGGAGTATTCCATATAATTCTGGACTCTCCTACTGTGGGTTAATTCCCATTCATAACTATAGGCTGTGTTACATTTCCTGTTGTCTACTGTGCCTGGCGTTTTGGATCGGTCCCTTTAGGAAATCTTCAGTCGGGCCTGTTTAGGGCAGGTAGCAATGATAGTTCAGAGCGTGGTCCGGTGTAGCCTACTTTTTTCTTTAACAACCAGACTCCTAAAATATGTGGACTAGAGTTTGTGTTCACACCGATTCAGGGGTCTTCACAGCCCCTTGTCAAAATGTGACCTCACTGTCAATACTTAAACGCCTTTAAATACCTATCCAAAACACAGGAAATGATGTCAGAGGCAACACTTGTTTGTATAACAGAAAATAAACAACAACATTCAAGTAATTCCATCATCATTAAAACAAAACAATACAAAAGCAAAACCACAGAACACATCCACCCAGTCGTACACTCAGGTAGAAAACAACAAAATAAAACTATAATAATAATACGAATAATAATACAAATAATAATAATAACAACAACAATGATAATTATAATCATAGCATTCCATGATGCCATTATTAGGAGTGAGGAACTTTCGAGGAGGTCAGAAACTGCCATGCTCGATAATGCCGATGATGATTTTCTGGGAGGGGTGTCTGGTGTGTGTGTGTGTGTGTCTCAGAACATCTGGTCACTAGTGATGGCTCAAGGAACAAAGGGGGAGTATCAGGTATTTCAACCCCAGCCCTCCCTACTTTCCAGTGCATGTCAACCATAGTCGGATCCAGGACTTGTGCCCTGCTGACATTGTACGAGGGTGTATAATCAGTGCCCAACATTTCTGCCCATGTTCAGGGAGTGTTTTAACCAAGGGGTGTTCAATCCTGGTCCTCAAGGTCCGCTGCCCCCCCCCCCCCACCTTTCCCCAGACCTCACTTGAACAACAACCCATACTCTAACAGTATCCACTACGGTAGGAAATTGCACATTCAACACTTCTCGTGCCATTTAAACAAAGAGTATATGCTCAAACATTAATGTAATGTAAACATGAATTTGGAAAATGTCCATAAATGTCATTCATTCATATTGCTTCGAATATGGCTCAGATGACTTCATTACTACTCTTTTGGATAAATATTACATCTCAATCACGCAGACTCAAACACACACACATCTAAAAGAACAAAAACACATACAGTACACAGTCTGCAGGAATGTACACTCTAGTCTGTGTTGGGTGTCGCTGTGTTCAGGAAGCGCTCTCTCTCTCTCTCTCCCTCTCTCCCTCTCTCCCTCTCTCCCTCTCTCCCTCTCTCCCTCTCTCCCTCTCTCCCCCTCTCCCTCTCCCTCTCCCTCTCCCTCTCCCTCTCCCTCTCCCTCTCCCTCTCCCTCTCCCGCTCCCGCTCCCGCTCCCGCTCCCGCTCCCGCTCCCTCTCCCTCTCCCTCTCCCTCTCCCTCTCTCTCTCTCTCTCTCTCTCTCTCTCTCTCTCTCTCTCTCTCTCTCTCTCTCTCTCTCTCTCTCTCTCTCTCTCTCTCTCTCTCTCTCTGTCACACACACGCATTGACGTACACACACATACACGTGCAATCCATATTCCCAGTGTTTGTGTGCAGGTGAGGAATGGAGTGGAGGGTGGGGGGGGGGATAAAAACAAGAGCTGGTGAGTGTGTGTGTGTGTGAAGGGTTAGACGGTGGTCGAGTAGTTGGGCTCCGTAGACTATCTATGTGTCCAGGCTTGCAGTGGTGTAAGACAGCATCAGTGGCATCTGATCAGTTCCAGAGCAGCAATAACAGTGAGGGCCTAGTGTCTAGAGGTGTGCAGGGGTCAGGAGAATCAGTCGGAATATTCTAGAAGTGCTGGATGAATAACATTTGACCCTTGCTTACGGTGCGGCCTCTTTGGCACGTGTCTGCACAAAGGCGTGGATAGACGTGGTTTCCCCCTCCCCCCCCCCACCCAAACCGCCACCATTGCACCACCACCCCCATCCTCCCAGCCCACCCAGCTTACAATCAGTCGTTCAACCTAACAAATAAAT
Organism: Hypomesus nipponensis; assembly: GCF_054491055.1. Lineage (NCBI taxonomy): Eukaryota > Metazoa > Chordata > Actinopteri > Osmeriformes > Osmeridae > Hypomesus > Hypomesus nipponensis. The sequence goes on from NC_140367.1 coordinate 11,253,288, forward strand.
ACAAAGTCAAAGAAATAAGAAACAGGATCAATAACAAAGTGAGAGGAACGTTCTCCATCGTGTCCACCATTCCACCGCGTGTCCCTCGTCTCTCCACGCGTCTGTCCGTTTGTCTGTCCGCCATGACGACAGAAACCACTCGCCGGACTCCCAACTGAGTCTCTCTCTCTCTCTCTCTTTCTCTCTTTCTCTCTTTCTCTCTCTCTCTCTTCTCTCTCTCTCTCTCTCTCTCTCTCTCTGTCTCTCTCTCTCTCTCTCTCTCTCTCTCTCTCTCTCTCTCTCTCTCTCTCTCTCTCTCTCTCTCTCTCTCTCTCTGTGTCTCTCTCTCTGTGTCTCTCTCTCTCTCTCTCTCTCTCTCTCTCTCTCTCTCTGTGTCTCGCTCTCTCTCTCTCTCTCTCTCTCTCTCTCTCTCTGTCAGACGGCGGTCTCCAGGTCTTCCTGGGCCAGAGTGGGGGTGTGCTGTCTGCTCTGCAGGTACGACACCAGTTCAGAGTCCCCCAACGACTGGGCCTGGTCCAGCGGTGTCTTACCCTAGGACACACACACACAGACACAAACACACATGTTTTTGCATGTGCATACAGAACAGTCATCCACAGACACACCCATGCAGGCCCGGCCAAACACACAAGGGGGGAGAACACACTTTCAGTTTGACTATACATGTTCGTCTTGTTCCTCAAATTTAAATGTTGTTTTTCTTCCTGATGAGTACGACTACCTTTTCCGATGTAACAAACTATTTGGGAAGTTCTTCTTTTGAACATAAAATGTATTACATTTAGTCATTTGGCAGACGCTCTTATCCAGAGCGACTTACAGTAAGTACAGGGACATTGCCCCCGAGGCAAGTAGGGTGAAGTGCCTTGCCCAAGGACACAACGTCATTTGGCTCAGCCAGGAATTGAACTGGCAATGCTGAGTATGATTTCATACTGTGTACGTGTGTGCTGGGTGTGTGTGTCTAACCTGGAAGTTGGTCTTGTTTAGGGTAGCTCCTGCCTCTACCAGAAGTCGACACACACCATGCTGCTTCTCTGAGGTGGCTTTGTGCAACGCGGTGTCACCTCTGAAACACACACACACCATCACACTTCAGTGGCCGTTTCCTGTAAGTGTCACGCTTAATCACAGGCCCGACTGACACCCCTACCTTTCCCTGTCGGTTAAATCCAGCACCAGCTTTGAACCTAGGCGACAAAAAACAAACGAGTGAATTGCACACACACGTGCAAAGACGCTTGCCGCCCGCCCGCCCACCCACAAACACACACAGTCATACTTGGCATGAATCAGCAGATGTAAGGTGCACACACACACACACAGTCTGTGCTCACCGTGCTCCAGTATGAAGCTGACCACCCCCATGTGACCACGGTGGGAGGCTAGATGTAAGGGTGAACACCCCTGAGGATCCCTCACCAGCAGACTGACGCCTCGACCCAAGCAGCCAGACAACTGAAGGCGCGCACGTGTGTGTGTGTGTGTGTGTGTGTGTGTGTGTGTGTGTGTGTGTGTGTGTGTGAAAGAGACAGAGAGTGTGAAAGATGGAAGGAAAGAGTCAAACAAAGAAAGAGAAAAAAGAATGTTTTTGTTACAGCGCGTCATGTTTAGTGGGCCACATTACTGTAAATCAGAGCAGGGCGCAGCCCTCTGCTCTTTGATCCTGACTCATTCCTGATTCACACCGCCGGCCTGAAGCCTTGATATTCTGACACGGATACGGGAATGTCTGTAGGCCCCAACTACGTCTACACGTCTTTACATTTTGAAATCCGTCTGGAGGTTTCAAATGCCTTTTCTAATATCTTTGTCCACCTACTAAATCCGTTTTGAGTCATTAAAATTGCGCTTAGTCACTTCAAATTGCCATCATGCACAAGACCAATGATCATACAGGAGGTGCCATGTGACTTTCCACTGTGTGTGTGTGAGAGAGGCGTGTGTGTGTGTGAGGCATGTGTGTGTGTCTTTTACCGTAGGTAAATCCCCAGAAGAAGCAGCATTCAGCAAGGCTGTGGAACAGAAGGACGTCGCCTTAAATTAACGTTCCTGAAGTTCTGGATCAGTGAGGTATTTCCACATTCCACATTTTTTTGAACGAGCTATCCTATACATATCCACGGAATGTTCTACGACGGACATCTTATGAACCATGACTCCCAGATTCAACAGTCTGAACTTGCTGTGACCTTACCTTGCTCCTCAGTTGTGAGAGTCACTCTGCAAGGGTGGGGATAAACAGACGGGATAAACAACAACATCCACAACATGACGTGTATTGCTCCTGTTACTGTGTGTGTGTGTGTGTGTCTGTGTGTGGGTGCGTCCCTCTCCCTCACCCCGAGCTGGGCTCGACCACCAGGTCAGGCATGCCTGCAGTGCCCTGGCCGACCAGCGGGCACTCGTGGTCCAGGATGAACACCTCATCCTGACAGATCTCCGTCACAAAGTGGAGATGCTCCTGGAGAGAGAGAGAGGGACAGAAGGAGAGACAGAGACGTGGAATGAAACGCATCGAAACTCTCGAGGGGAAGGGTCACGTATTCCCTTCTAACACTAGTTTCTTTATCGATGGCGCATTTGCATAAATATGTGGATCTCCGTTTTGGTTGTAGTTTGTGTGAATGTCGGTGAATTGTTTTGTCATTGTTCCTCCTGCTGAGCTTGAGCAGGTCTCTCTTGAAAAAGAGATTCCTCTCAGTGAGAACACCCAAACGGTTGAAACAAATATTTTAAATTCTTAAAAGTTCTTAGGGGGCGAAACAGGCCTCTTAGCCTCACCCAGGTCTTATGAAGACAGCCTGCTTACCTGAGCCTTGTCAATGCGATAGAAGCGGTCTGCCGATGTCGCTGAGAGAGACGGAGAGAGAAGAAGCCCAAAAAAGCAACTTTTCAAAATTGTCGTTCACGAGCACATTGCAAAGAAATAGCAGATCGTCCATCGCCAACCAATAGGATATCTCGTCGACGTCACGCCCAGAGCCAGTGTTACTGTGTGGTCGCGGCACAGTGCGTGTGTGGGGGGGAGTGGAGGCACACATTCCACCACAGTGGGAGTGCCAGGGTGTGCTAGGTTACTTACAGTCCAGGAAACTCCAGTTGGGGGAAAGTCTGCTGGCTGAGCTGGTCCTGGGAACGCCTCTGTACTCATCCTGGGGGGAGAGATAGAGAGAAATAGAGAGAGATAGAGAGGGGGGGGGGGGCAGAGAGGAGGGAGAGTAAGAGAGGAGAGAGACCGAGGAAGTGAGGGGTCGAGGAAAGTATAGAAAGAGAGGGTGAGAGAGGAAGAGACAGAGACACGGTTACCCAAAATGGGCAGAAGAAAACGTGGGGGAACATTCTGGAAGACCTCCAAATGGAAAATGACCTGGTAGTGCACTCTGTGGCCAGCAGAGGGCGCCTGGTGAAGATCCTGTCAGGGAGGAGAGAGGCGAGTTTCAGGAAAAGCCACTGTATGAACAGAACGATGGACTCTCCCACATGTTCGAGCATGCTTCTCACCTCCTGGAGTCTGTCTATGTAGAGTCTGCAGGTCTCCAGGTCGCAGTCTCCCCGCACCAGCACGATGCCCACTGGGATGGCTGCGAACGCACACACACACACACACACACACATGAGCACATGCATCGGGGCACACAGATACTTCACACACATACACACGCATGCATATATGCATCTGTGCGAGAGAAAAAAAGCACACCCGCGCATCAACACACACTGTGATTTTGCCATCTTAAAATGTAAATGGGCGGTCGAATCTGTCCGAAGCGTAATCGTGTTGGCTGTGGCTCTCTGTGGTACAATACACACAAACACACACACACACAGTTTGTTTATCACGCCCACATCGGTGTTTACTAACCAATAACAGTAACTAATAATACACCTTGCCGTTAAAAGGAGCATACAAGGGGTTGTACTATTCTCGAGTTAAACACACGCACACGCACACGTACACACACACACGCACACACGCACACACACACACACGCACAGACTTACAGATGTCTCGTAGGCGCTCCTTGTCGTACTGCAGCCTGTCGTACTCCTGCAGACTGATACGGTTCACCCTCAAACGCAGACGATCAGGAACGGCATGAGGGCTGCGACACACACACACACACACACACACACAGATGTACACACACACACACACACACAGATGTACACACACATACACACACGCACACACACACACGCATGCATGTACAAACACGCATACGCACATATTTTGATTCCAATGTGTGTATAAGGTAGCCTCTCTGTGCCAGGTGTGTGTTCAGTGTGTGTGAACTGTGTCCAGGGAAGGGGAAGGGGGGCTTCACAGAGACACCAGCAGAGCCAGCCACACACACAGGTTAGAAGGACTGAGCATGCAGACAGAGCCAAACAAACACGCCGACACACACACACACGCACTCACACACACGCACACACACAACTTCCGTCTCTCCCTGACACGCACACGCAAATGCACACACGGAGCGTCCACAGGACTTCCACACGCACGCTGTATGTGACGAATTGATCATTTGTCTTCATGTTTCCAGCCCTGTCACTCAAACACGCACGCACCCACACACAGGAGGGTACTTACACAGAGAAGGAGTCGGGGGGAGCAGAGAGGCGGCGCAGGTCGGCTGCACACACCTTCTGTATACTGCAGACGGCACGCACGCACACACACGCCGCACGAAGAGGAGGATGCACACAGCAGGGGGGAGAGAGGGAGAGAGAGAGAGAGAGAGAGTGAGAGAGAGAGAGAGAGTGAGAGTGAGAGAGAGAGAGAGAAAGAGAGAGAGAGAGAGAGAGAGAGAGTGTGAGAGAGAGAGAGTGTGAGAGAGAGAGAGAGAGAGTGTGAGAGAGAGAGAGAGTGAGAGAGAGAGAGAGAGAGAGAGAGAGAGAGAGAGAGAGACAGGGGACATTGAGGAAAGAGAAGAGAATGAGAGGGAGAAGGAGGAGGAGGAGGAGGAGGAGGAAGAACGATGAAGACATTAGGGAGAAGGAGAGATGGATGTGAGGGGGGGGGGCGATGAGGGGAGAGGGGGAACGGACGAGATGAAGAGATGAGAGAGAAGGGGGAAGGAGGAGAGGAGAAAGTCACACGGAGAAAGCCCAGAAGTAGTAAGTGGACAAACGGACAGCCTTCAGTAGCCCTGCAGAGCACTGGTGCAGCAGGCACACACACGATAGTTACTGTAGCTTAGTTAGAACACACACGCTCACACACACACGATAGTTACTGTAGCTGAGTTAGAGGACACACACACACAGTCTAGTAACTGCAGGAAAATTAGAAGACACACACACACACTAGCATTGATAGACAGGGTCAACAGTTCTGCAGGGGTACGGGACCAGGAAGTAACACGATGGGTCAAAGGTCAAACCATAGAATAAGCATTCATCTTCTATGGACCAGAGACACACGTGCGTACATGACAGTGGCCCGTGGACACCACGTATGAGATTGTGTGTGTGTGTGTGTGTGTGGAGGGGGTGTTTGTGTGTGTATTTGTGCTAGGGGGGTTTGTGCGCCTGGGTTTGTCTGAAAAAAAGAGTGCATGCTGTATGACTCACCAACGAGACAGCTTAGGTCTCGTACAACCTGCCAATGTGTGTGCGTCTGTGTGAGTGCGTGTGTGTGTGTGAGTGTGTGTGCTGCATGACTCACCGATTGGCCCTGAGGTCTCTTACCAAACAAGCCTACTTCCAGCTCAGAGTGAGTATGTGTGTCTGTGTGTGTACTCTAACTCATTCATGGATGAGGGTCAACAGGGTTCACCTAATGTTATAGAATGCATGTGTATGTCAATCTCTGTAATAAATCTGTGTGTGTGTGTGTGTGTGTGACTCAGATATGGGATAAGGAGAGGTCTCGCCTCCTCAAGTTACGACGGCCATGAATGCAAAGTCCGTGCCCGTGTGTGTGTCCGTGTGTGTGTGTGTGTGCGTGTGTGCGTGCGTGTGTGCGTGCGACTCACTCGTTGAGCAGAGGAACCGAGGTGCGCCTCTTGCTCTTCTGTACCATGTTGGCCTGGTTACGCAGCGAGATGCGGAGGGTGGAGGGGGCCAGGCGACAGGGTTCGCCATCCACCTGCACACACACACACACACACACACACACACACACACACACACACACACACACACACACATGTATCAACAGAGGCTGATCTTGAGGTAGGCTGGTCCTACTGTGTGTGTCTGTTTGTGAGCTGTGTCTCACCTGTATAGGTACCGTCTTGAAGGTGGTCAGCACCACCTCTCGACACTGGTGCAGTCTCTCCCCATGGCCTCCGACCTGCAGCGCCGCCTAGAGCACGGGAGGAGGAACGCCGTGCAGGCTGAATTCATCGAGTACTTCACCCTATCGCTTGGTTTTGGATCTGTCTCTTTCTTTCCCCGTGTGTCTCTCTCTCTCTGGCGCACACACTCACACACACACTCACACAGACACACAAACACTCACCAGGGAAGCCATGGTAAAGCCGATGACCTCGATGCAGCCGTCGTCATGGCGCTGGGGTTCAAAGTCACGGTGATCACCTGTGTTCCCCCAGGGCATAGTGCCCGCACAGTACCTGCACACGCACACACACACACACACACACACTCAGTCATTCCATGTGTCCGTAGGTTCCTCGACAGTGGGAGCCAGTCAGCCAAACAGACCCACCTGGGGATGTTTAGGAACACAATGCACTGGAACTTCAGATCCTGGATCCTAGGAGTCAGATCTGTCCCATCACACTGAGAGAGAGAGAGAGAGAGAGAGAGAGAGGGGGGGGGGGGAGAGAGGGAGAGAGAGGGGGGGGGAAGATATTTTGACTTTAAAGACACCTTTATTGGGCAGTCAAAACAGCCATGTTTTCCTTTACTTACTCTTATTCAAACAAAGCCCATTCAATTTAAATAAAAATTTCCAAACAAACCTAAACAACGAAACAAAAGAACTCTGTTTGTTACGTTTGGTGATGTGCTGCGGTTGCTTGCGTGGTACTTTCACTGAGGACCGCTTTGGCAACATTGTTCAGCGTTCAACATTCATGCCAATAAAGCATTTGGAATTGAATTGAGAGAGTGGTTAATAGAGTCCCAGTGGTAGTGAGAGACCAGCACTTCCTGAGGAAGTACACTCGATGACAGGCCTGTCACTCCCCTCCTCCTTACTCCCAGCCTGGCTGGTGTGTGTGTGTCTGTCTGTGTGCCCAACAGCCTCACCACTACTCGGACGTGCTTGGACAAGTCCCTGGAGCTCCTCTGAAGGAAGTCGGAGAAGGCAGCCTGCAGAGAGAGAGACACACACACACACACACACAACCAGTCACACTGAGTCACAGCTGATTACATGAGCCCCAATCTCTTTCTCGCCATCCCTCCCCTCCTTCCTCTTTCTGTGTCCCTCTCCCCCTTTTCCTTCCCCCGTCTCCCTCCCTCCCGCTCTTTCTCCAGTCGTGTCACGGCCTGTCTCCACTCACCCCTGCATAAAACATCTTGTTGCGAAAGCGACTGTTGAATTTCTCTGGGTTGGCCTCTGTACAAGAGAGGAACACACACACACAGTCACACCCACAGGCAGTCAACCGTTGATCCTGAAGAAGTTCTTTACTCACAACTTTTAAGTGAACATTCACATTGAGTCATTTAGCAGACGCTCTTATCCAGAACGACTTACAGTAAGTACAGGGACTTTCCCCCCGAGGCAAGTAGGGTGAAGTGCCTTGCCCAAAGACACAACATCATTTGTTGACTACAAAGTTGACTACACGACAAATCTATAGAAAAGGTGGGCAGAGTAGAGCAGAGCAGAACAGAGTAGAGTAGAGTAGAGTAGAGCAGAGCAGAGTAGAGCAGAACAGAGTAGAGTAGAGTAGAGTAGAGTAGAGTAGAGTAGAGTAGAGTAGAGTAGAGTAGAGTAGAGTAGAGTAGAGCAGAGCAGAGTAGAGTAGAATAGAGCAGAGCAGCGTAGAACAGAGCAGAGCATGAAGAGTTGAGTAGAGTAGAGTAGAGTAGAGTAGAGCAGAGCAGAGCAGAGCAGAGTACAGCAGAGCAGAGTAGAGCAGAGCAGAGCAGAGCAGAGTAGAGCAGAGTAGAGGATAAAGAGTTGAGTAGAGTACAGCAGAGTAGAGCAGAGCAGAGCAGAGCAGAGTAGAGCAGAGTAGAGGATAAAGAGTTGAGTAGAGTACAGCAGAGCAGAGCAAAGACCAGTAGAATGCGTGAAGAGTTTCTCACCTCTGGACTCGTGGAACTCGAGCGTGACGTGAGCGTCAAAGCCCAGGCTGAAGTAGTTGTTGAACACGTTCAAGGGGAGCTGGAAACACACACACACACACACCGACAGACACGCACAAACACACACACGTTTCAACTCAACAGGCTCAACGAGTCATCTGGTGCTCGTGGTCTGGTGAAACACATACAGTGCATCCCCTCCTCGGCCCTGACCCCTGACCCCTGAGCCCTGACCCCTGAGCCCTGACCTTCTGGGTGCCCTCCTCAGGCTGGGCGGAGCTCCTCTCCACCAGCAGGTTCCAGCGGTCCAGCTGCACCACCGAGCCGTCCTCCACATGACACAGCACCTTGGAGACCGGCTCGTCTGTGTAGCCCTGGGGGGTGGGGGGGGGGGGGTTGGGGGGGGAGGGGGTGGGGGGGGGAGAGAGCGGGAAGGGGGAAAAGGTCAACGGAGGAGAGAAAGCCTCATTTCCTCCGTCTCTTCCTGTCGCCATCTCCGCCCCGCCTCGTCTCTCGTCTCTGCTGTGTCACTCGCTTCGAAGACCAAAGGGGCTCATTTCCAACTGCCTTTCATCAACGGGATGACAGAAATGAATGACTGTCTTTGCCGTGCCAATAATAGCCTTTAAAGAGAGCGAGAGAGACACAGGATATGACACACAACCGAGGAGAGCAGTGAGGTCAGCACATCAGCTCTCGAACAACACTCCACCACATTCAGCACAGACGAGTGACAGCAAAAAAAGCGGAACACACACGAACACACAGTAAAAAGCTTTTGGAGAAACCCATTGCCACGCCACTTAATCACTTATTATGATGACGGCACTGTGGAAAGACTGAACTGACATTTTCCACACTAAAGAGCCCAACACACAATCAAGAGCTCGCATTGCTGCCTCAAGTACGACTTCTGAATTAGCATTAAGTACTTCCTTTTCTTAAGTACATCTTCTCTGTCTTCCAAGTTCCTTCCCCCACTATTTCTCAATCTTCGTGTGCGTGAACATGATTTCCATGTGAGTTTGAGGTTGTTGTCTTGAATGTGATCGTCCCCAAGAATCCCCCTCATCCCTGTGCCCTTGTTGACCCCTAACACGCCTCTCTCTCTCTCTGCATCCGTGCTTCTCTCTCTCTCCCTCCGTCTCTCTCTTACCACCCTTCCACCCCCTCAGACAACACCCCTTCACTGGTCTCTCTGTCTCTCTGTCTCTCTCTCTCTCTGTCTCTCTCTCTCTCTGTCTCTCTCTCTCTCTGTCTCTCTCTCTCTCTGTCTCTCTCTCTCTCTCTCTCTCTCTCTCTCTCTCTCTCTCTCTCTCCTTCCATCAATCGGTGCTCTGAAGCACCATAGGGGGGGGTTCCCGGTGAGGTGCCCCACATTTACAGTCATCCTACTCATTAGGGCACACGCTAATTAGCCTGAAGGACGGGCGGTTCTGAACCAACGCCCCCCCCCCCACACAAACACACACACACCCCACAGGCCTTCTGACTCAGGGAACGGGAGGTTGAGAGAGGGTGTCGACACTGCGGCGAGCGCGAACGGCCCGCTGATAGTAGCGCGCAGCGCGGGGCACCGCGGGGATGCTCGCACACGCACAACGGAGCTCTCACCCTGCTCCCTCACACACACACACACACACACACACACACTGTGACAGGTGCATCCAGAGAGAGGGGGGGGGTGGTGGTGGGGGGGGAGCACGCACACTCGAGCTCTGTGAAAGAGAGAGAGAAAGGCCACACATGACAGAGAGGAGAGGAGGAAACTGCCCTGTCATAGATTACGCTAATGAGCGCTCTGATTGATTCACAGGCATTGTGCTACATCTGGACAGTCAGGGGCTGGCAGCGTCGGTCTGAATACAAAGCCCGCTGGCCCCTGTAAGCCACGGAAAACTTCATCTCCGGGCGCCAGAATTTTCTCTCTCTCTGTCTCAAAAAGTCTGATTTGTGATATTCCTTCAAATGCTGTATGAAATCACCCACGTTCCCCCCCCCCCCCCCCAAAAAAAAAAGTCCAAACAATTACAGCCTAGTTAGAAAACCAAGCGCTTTAGGTGACGTTTCGTAATGTACCCGTTCGTTGTCATTTCAAACCTTTTAAAATACCAAATGGAGCAATTACAGAAAAGACTTTTGAAAACAAGTTGCCAGGCGACATGGCTGATGGCCAGTGAGTCATCATTTCACAGTCGACACGGAAAAAGTGCATAACGCTGTAGGAAAAGTTAACTTCAAATGAAAGAAATGTCGCTGTCTCATCAGAGATAAGTAACCGACAGAGATAACTCGTCATTCTCTGAAACTCAACTTCATCCTTTCTATGTTGTGTCATGCTATCCAATTTTCGATGAGTCCGTTCTGTTCAATTCTGTCGTATTCTATTGCGCTCTATACTGTCGGAGGTTACCAGAGCAGAGATAACTCACCCCGCCCCAGTTGAGCGTCCTTGCGAGGTCATTTCCTGTCCCCAGAGGAAGTACAGCCACGGGAGGCTGAGGATTCATCTGCAGCTCATCCAGAGCAGACAGGATCCAGCCCACCTAAGGAGAGAGAGTGAGAGTGAGTGAGGGTGAGGGTGAGAGAGACAGAGACGGAGACAGAAACAGAGAGAGAGAGAGAAACAGGGCAATAGTTGCCATTCTCCATATTCTACAGCAGGGGGAGCTGTATTCAAGTAGTGTTTGACAAAGTATCACCACTGTGTGCTTTTCAATGCATATTTTAAATGACATGAGTACAGTGTGTGTGTGTGTGTGTGTGTGTGCGTGTCAGTAGCAGTAGCTCACCGTCCCATCTCCTCCACAGGCCAGGATACGCAGGTTTGGCACTTTTCTGTATAACTCCAAGCTGACACACATGACACACATGTTTTTAAATGGTGGATTAGTTGTGGACATTCTACATTGTTGGGTGTAAGGCGGAGAAGATAGTGTGTCGTGTTTAGGGTGTAGGAGATGGGGTAGGGTGTAGGAGATGGAGTGTACGGTGTAGGAGATAAAGAGTAGGGTGTAGGAAATAGAGAGTAGGGTGTAGGAGATAGAGTGTAGGGTGTAGGAGATAGAGAGTAGGGTGTAGGAGATAGAGAGTAGGGTGTAGGAGATAAAGAGTAGGGTGTAGGAGATATAGAGTAGGGTGTAGGAGATAGAGAGTAGGGTGTAGGAAATAGAGAGTAGGGTGTAGGAGATAGAGTGTAGGGTGTAGGAGATAAAGAGTAGGGTGTAGGAGATAGAGAGTAGGGTGTAGGAGATAGAGAGTAGGGTGTAGGGAGCAGGACTCACGCCTCTCGGAGCCCACCCTGGGAGAGGTCAAACACCTGCCGTGGGTTCAGGATCCACATGAACATCTGCAACACCTTGGTGCCCTGAGACACACACACACGCACACACACAGAGTTTTGTTGGACCCCTGTTTGCCTGTTCACATGGCCAGTCATCACGGTGGCGTGCGAGGGCTCCCAGTGGAACGTCCCTGACCTGGTTCCCTCCACTCTTGGGGTTGACGAACACCAACACGGGCTTCATGAGGGGGGAGGGGAGGGGCTTCAGTAGAAACGGACGCCATTTTGACTCCTGAGTGAAGATGCGGAGATGTTGGGGGGCCGAACACACCTACGCACACATACATCGAACCTGCGGAGGTTCTCTATTGCCTCGTGAATTCTTTGGGGGAAGAAAAACAATAAAAATGGTGTAGAGAGTCGATAGGCGCACACATGAAGGCGCACGCGCGCGCACACTCACGTCAGTGCCCTTCTTGCTGGTCCTCCTTTTGAACGACGTCCGTTTTTTCCTCCTCGTGGAATTCTTGAAGGAACTCTGCAGAGAAACGGAATGGTTGCCGGGGGCAACCGTGAGTCACGTGACCAGTAGCATGTTTGTCGAGTCCAGTGTTAGCAGGATGCTAATGAGCAGAGCGAGGGAGCATATGATCTGGTCCGTGATGTGTGTGACGGGGTGTGTGTGTGTGTCTGACAGTGACCAGTGAAGCAGTGTGTGGACCAGCACCATCCTAGAACAGTGTGGACACACACACACACACACACACTCACACTGCTGAGACAGGTTTCACATCACATCAGATGACTGGGCTGGTGGATTCAGGCACAGCCACACTCACACACAGGCTGACCCTGACACTGTTTTGACACATTCCTCCCCCCCCCCCCCCCCCTTTTAGAATCTTAAATTTAGAGTCAACGTTGCCACTTCTCATTAGTGTCACTGAACTCACAGTGAACTCACAACTTTGGAATAGTTCAGTGTGTGTGTGTGTGTGTGTGTGTGTGTGTGTGTGAGTGTGTGAGTGAGTGTGTGTGTGTACCTGGGGTTTCCTGACTTTGATGATCCAGGATGGAGGCACTATGACACCTGCGTGAGCCCCCAGAGAACAGGGCTCCTCGATCTGATGTAGCATGAAGCATGTCACCTTGTTATGGAACTGAGGAGGACAGGAGAGGAGAAGGAGAGGGGAGGTGAAGTAGAGGAGAGGAGAGGAGAGGAGAGGGGAAGGAGAGGAGCGGAAAGGAGAGGAGGACAGGAGAGGAGAGGAGAAGGACAGAAAGAAGAACGGAAGGAAGGCCATAAGTTAGAGTACAATGATATTTTGCTGAAGCAGAAATGGTTCGTTTGGAGGAAGAAAGAAACAAACAAGGTTCCACTCACAGCCTGTTTGCACCAAGAGCAGCTGATGGCGATGATTTCCTTACTGTGGAAGAACTTCTGCTGAAAACTCTACAGTAGAGACAGGTACTTGGTCAGACAGATGTGTGTATGTGTGTGCGTTCATGTATGTGTGTGTGTGTGTGTGCGCACATTACCTTTCCACACTGTCGGCACTTTCCTTCCTGGCGGCGCCGGTGAACCCAGTGATGCCTCAACATATTCTGAGGGAGAGAGAGAAAGGGAGAGAGAGAGGTATAGAGAGAGGGGAGAGAGAGAAGGATGGAGACGGAGGGAGAGAGAGAAAGGGAGAAAGAGAGATGGAGAGATAAAGAGGGAGGTTGAGAGGAAAAAGAGCGAGAGCGCGAGCAAGAGAAAGAGAGTCATAGCGTGATAGAAACAGCCCAGCGCACTCACAAACGCACACACGCACACAGACAGGCTTGACAGGAAGTGGCTTACATCTCGCAGACAGCGAGAGCCTCCCTCTCTGAAGGTGGGCTTACAGCGGAAGTTAATCTGGAGGAGAGGAGAGACAGACGGACGGACGGAGGGAGGGAGGGAGGGAGGGAGGGAGGGAGGGAGGGAGGGAGGGAAGGAAGGAGGGAGGGAGGGAGGGAGGGAGGGAGGGAGGGAGGGGAGGGAGGGAGGGAGGGAGGGAGGGAGGGAGGGAGGGAGGGAGGGAGGGAGGGAGGGAGGGAGGGAGGGAGGGAGGGAGGGAGGGAGGGAGAGGACGTGATGCAGATGTGGAAGGAGGGAGAGACAGAGAGGACGTGATGCAGAGGTGGAAGGAGGGAGAGGACGGTGAAGAGCAGAGAGGGAGAAAGAGACCGAAAGAGAGAGGGAGAAAGGATGGAGGGGGAGAAAGAGACGAACACGGAAAGAGAAAGGAAGGGAGAGAGATAGATTAAATGCTTGGTGTCTGGTTGCGAGGCTCCATAGATGATGGTTGTGTGCCTGAACCGACAGTTGAATACATCTCAGTAAAACTAGATTGGAGTGTGAAGGTACTACTATAGCTCTGTTCTCAACCTTGGCATCCAGGTGTACAAACTCGATATACTTTGTGCATGTGTGTCAGGAAGTGTGATTGTGTGTGTGTGTGTGTGATTGTGTGTGAGAGAGGATCCTACCTTGTCCAGCTGTTCGATACAGGCGGTATGAACGACGATCTTACACGCTGCACATTTCCTTCTGGGAGCCGACTTCTTAATGGAGAGCACACACACATCAGAAACAGTATTGAGACACACTCACACACAAACACACGTGCACACACACACACACCAGAGACAGTAATGAGACTCACTCACACACACACACACACACACACACCAGAGACAGTGATGAGACACACACTATCATATACAAACACACACATTGGGCCTCCATGTACAAAAATGCAAATTATGCAAAGAAGATTTTGTGCCGAAATCCTAATATCGGTTACTCACTCCACATGACCAAATCAAATAATTTGTCAGTCAGCTCACAAAAGAGAGAGACAGAGAGAAAGACAGGTAGAGAGGGAAAGAGAGCTAAAGAGAGAGGGGAAGAGAGAGGAAGAGGGAGGTAGAGAGAGAGGGGTAGAGAGAGGAAGAGGGAGGCAGAGAGAGAGGAGTAGAGAGAGGAGGAAAGAGGTAGAGAGAGGGGTAGAGAGAAGAAGGAGGTAGAGAGAGAGGGGTAGAGAGAGGAAGAAGGAGGTAGAGAGAGATGGGTAGAGAGAAGAAGGAGGTACAGAGAGAGGGGTAGAGAGAGGAAGAAGGAGGTAGAGAGAAATGGATAGAGAGGAAGAGGGAGGTAGAGAGAGACTGCTCCGAGCTTGCTCTCGTTAGCCTAGCCACACTAATCCAGCTGTCTTTTAGACAGGCCACATTAAAGGCAAGCATATCAAAGCTGCAGCACTGTGATAATAATAACACCCTCCGACCAGACCTTCTTTAGCCCCCCCCCCCCTCTCTCTCTCTATTTCTATCTTTCTGTCTCGCTCTTTCTCTCCTTGTCCTTTTCACTCTCTGTGACACTGCAGTAACATGCCTAAACATTACCCCTTATTATCAAGAGTGCTATTAGCATGGAACATCCAATCTCTCTCTCTCTCTCTCTCTCTCTCTCTCTCTCTCTCTCTCTCTCTCTCTCTCTCTCTCTCTCTCTCTCTCTCTCTCTCTCTCTCTCTCTCTCTCTCTCTCTCTCTCTCTCTCTCTCTCTCTCTCTCTCTCTCTCTCTCTCTCTCTCTCTCTCTCTCTCTCTCTCTCTCTCTCTCTCTCTCTCATTCTCATGTCTATCTCACATCTTCTAGCAATGCTTCCCTCGTGACCTGTTTTTCACCTCCCATGTCAACCCCCACCTCTCTTCTATCCTCACCCCCCCTCCCCGATTTCCCCCTCCCTCTCTTACCTCCTGCTCCACCTCTCCCAACCCACCATCCTCTCCATCCCTGCAGCCTGAGTCACTCCTCTCCTGCTGGCTCTCCTCAGCTCCTCTCCTCTTTCCTCGCTCTCCCTTCTACCATCCTCCCCTCCCCGTGGACTTTTGGCAGACAGGTGTACCCCTTCTCTGTTTTCCCCGTCGTCGTTCCTCCATCCCCCCCTCCCTCTCCCCTGCCCTGTTTTCCTGGAGGTCCTCGGCAAACTCTCCTCTCCTCCCGTACACTGTCCGCCCGCGGTTTCATCCCCCTGTTCGGTCCCTCCATCCCTCCCCTCCATCCCCACATCCCTCCCCTCCATCCCTCCCCTCCATCCCTCCCCTCCATCCCCACATCCCTCCCCTCCATCCCTCCCCTCCATCCCTCCCCTCCATCCCCACATCCCTCCCCTCCATCCCTCCCCTTCATCCCCACATCCCTCCCCTCCATCCCTCCCCTCCATCCCTCCCCTCCATCCCTCCCCTCCATCCCTCCCCTCCATCTCTCCCCTCCATCCCCAAATCCCTCCCCTCCATCCCTCCCCTCCATCTCTCCCCTCCATCCCCAAATCCCTCCCCTCCATCCCTCCCCTCCATCCCTCCTCTCCATCCCTCCCCTCCATCCCTCCCCTCCATCCCTCCCCTCCATCCCTCCCCTCCATCCCTCCCCTCCATCCCTCCCCTCCATCCCTCCCCTCCATCCTCCCCTCCACCCCTCCTATCCCTGTACTCACTGCGGTCTTCAGTAAACAGGTGTCCTCTCCCAGGTAGCACAGGTCCCCAGAGCAGCTGGTCTCCAGCCACAGGTGGTCCCCGTTCACTGCGCTTTCCTGTCCACACACACACCGTCACACACCGTCACACACACACACAGTCACACACAGTCACACACACACACAGTCACACACACACACAGTCACACACACCCACACACAAGCAAAATATATACACATAGGGATTTGAGAGTTCTGAAGCGGTGCTGCACTTGAAATGGTAAAAGGATGTCATTATCAGAGGTCAATCATAAATATAACAGCAAATAAACCCCCCCCCCCCACACACACACACATCACCCCGTTGACGGATTGCAATACAATATACAAACACCCAAACAACTACAAATTGATGTTGCTAACTAGCTATGAATGCTGTATTGTTTGTGGCTGTGTGCGTCGTGCCTTTATGTACAGGTGTGTAGGTGTACTGTCTGTGTGTGTACATGTTTGTGTGGGTGTCTATGTGTACTGCTATAGTGTGCAACAGTGTGTATGGGTGGGTGTGTGTGTGAGAGTGTGTACAGCGTGTGTGTGTGTGCACAGTGTGTGTGTACAGTGTGTGTGTGTGTGCACAGTGTGTGTACACTGTGTGTGTGTGTGTACACTGTGTGTGTGTACATGTGGAGCCTGAG
>NC_140367.1:11272500-11492500 GCF_054491055.1 Hypomesus nipponensis
AGAGAGAGAGAGAGAGAGAGAGAGAGAGAGAGAGAGAGAGTGGGAAAGAGAAAGACAGAGAGAGAGAGAGAGAGAGAGAGAGAGAGAGAGAGAGAGAGAGAGAGAGAGAGAGAGAGAGAGAGAGAGTGAGAGCAAGAGAGGTATGGAGAGGACGAACGTTGTCTTTGAAAGCACGACAATCAGACAGCAGTTTGATCCCAGGGGCACAATGGCGCGTTTAATATAGCAGAGCATGTCAAAGACTGCGCCCCACCTCCTCCTTTACCTCCCCCTCCTTCCTTTATCTCTCTCTCCCTCCCTCCCCCTCCTCCGGCAGCCCACCTTCCGCTTCCTCCGTCTCTCCACCTACACCTTCTCGCCCTCCCGTGTCCTCTCTCCTCCTCTCCTCCCTCGAAAGTCCGACTCCCTCCCTCCCTCCCGCCCTCCCTCCTCCTTCCTGCCCCTCTCCCTCCTCTTCGTCCTCTCCCTCCCACGGCAGGCGGCGGTGGCATGACAGCGTTGCCATGGCGACTGGCCAGCGGGCGGAGAGGAGGAGGAGAGGAGCAGGAGGAGGAGGAGGAGAGGAGCAGGAGTCTGGCGACAGCTGTAATTAGAATGGCAGCATCTCCAGCATGCTAAGAGCAGGGTCTGTGTCAGAGACTCGAGACGAGAGACTGCAGTTAGACGGAACCTTGTTAACCCACCGTGGGAGGAAACAGCACGCTGACCCCTTTGCTGCCCTCCCACACGCGCACACACGCAGAGAAATACATATATATTTATAGTTATGCTGTGTGCTGGCAGAATGTGTGCGGGTTGTCAGTATAGGAACACTGACACACACAAACACAGACACACCAAACCAAATCTTTACAGTACAATGTGTGGATTGCAGAAAAAGAATCACTTTCGATCCCACTCAGAACCACTCTGCCGCACAATAGGAATGCTCGTGGACGGACACACACAAACACACACGCACACACACACGCACACACACACACAGGTAAATGAGTCTCCCACACAAAGTATAAATGAGGATGAGCATGAGGTCTCTCCTTTATCTCCATTTCTGCTTTCGGCGACACGTAGACCGAAAAGCTCCAAGAAGACTTAACAGACGTCACTGTTCAACACACACACGACGCTCACATCTAGCGTGTTGTTACAGGGCGGGGCGCGTTCCAAATGTTTGTGCCGCACACCTGTAGGCTACTCAGGAGGAGTTTTGAACCCTCTGTGCTCTAATTGGTCTGACCCGTGTGCCCTCTAAAGTTTTGCTTCTCCACGCCTTTCAGTATGTATACAGTAATGCAGAAATATTGCACGGCGCAGTCCGTGAAACGCCCCACAGTTCCGACGTGGCATCACCCCGTGCGGACGTCGACGGACGCTGGCGAGCCATCCATTCACAAACACACTCTCGCACGCGCCCTCGATCCCTCACCTGTAACCCAGGAGCCGACCGTACCAACGCACTTTCTTCTTTCGAGTCCTCCTCTCTCCCCCTCTGCCCTTCTCTTCTCTCCTCTCGCCCCTTCTGGTCTTCTCTACCCCTTTCATCATCCTCGTTTCACGGGACTCCTTTCAAGGTGCTCAGTCCTACACTTCGACGGACCTCTAGCAACTGATTGACTGACACACACACACACACTCATCCAACATCCTGATCAGGTCATTGTAACGATCGTCATGACAGGCACCTGAGACCTGACACCAGACACATGAGCTGTGGGCTCTATGCAGTGTGTGTGTGTGTGTGAGAAAGAGAGAGAGAGCGAGAGAGAGAGAGAGAGTGTGTGTGTGAGAGAGAGAGAGTGTGAATGAGAGAGAGAGAGTGTGAGAGAGAGAGAGAGAGAGAGAGAGAGAGAGAGAGAGAGAGAGAGAGAGAGAGAGCGAGAGAGAGTTCCCATGCAATAAGCGAGAGGCCCTGTCAGACGGACAGTCCCTCCATCTCCTCTTCCTCCTCACCCATGAGCTCCTCCCCCCCCCCCCTTTAGCCTCCTCTTAGTACCCTCCCCACCTCATTCCTGCCCCTATCATTGCCAGGTGAGGCTATTTTGGGAGCCTTGGGCGAGGGCTGACCCCGTGAAGGGACTGAGCGGGCAGGGTGAGGGTTACAAAGTTCCTGTTACACAAGGGAGACACTAGCTGATGACAGACCAGAGCCGCGGCTTCGGCATCGGGTGACTCTGGCCTTTCCCTCTGGATCTCTGACCTCTGATTCGGCGGGGTCATTCTAACGCTAGGTCCGTGCCACCGCTTAGGGGCTTCTTGGGTTCCCTGCGTCGAAAGGCGCAGGCTTGTATTAGGCTAGCCGCGTCGAAAGCGCGTGGGAACGCAAGCGCTAATGCTAACAACTTATTTTATTACCTGTGTCGAAGCTCACGCTGGCGCGAATGCTGGCTGGCACCTGTGTCTCACTGCTATTGTCACACACACACACACACACACACCACTCAACTTCACAAAAGCCAACCGGCGTCGTTTACACAAAGCTCAAGCATCTGGGCGGAGTGTCAAGGCCAATCTCTGATTTCAATAAGATGGTCTTCTTTCTTTCCCTCTCCCTCTCCCTCTCCCTCTCCCTCTCCCTCTCCCTCTCCCTCTATCTGGGTCAGTGTGTTTGAGGGCCTGTCCGTTGCCGCCGGTGACAGAGAACGCCTGGAGAGCCCTTCCTCTCTCTATTATTCCTCCTTTCATCCCTCTCTTCTCTTCTCCGACCAGTTTACAGCTGTGTGTGTGTGTGTGTGTGTGTGTGTGTATGGGTGCATGTGTGTATTTTGCTCTCTCGAGGCTTGCTCTCAGTGCACACTGTAATGAGCCTGACAGATGCAGAAGGATCCTGCTGGCACATGCACTATAATATGAACACACACACACACACGCGCGTGTGCACGCTCTCTCACACACACCTTTCCCTAGAGACAACGCATTTCGGAGCATTTCACCTGTCATTGGCTGCTGCAGACCACACGATGCATGCTACACACACACTCAGTCCATGATGAAACACCCTGTATCACAAAACACACAACCCTTGCTGGTCTCTGAGGAGTCGTGACCCGTCCCGCCCATTGTGCAGCCTTCAGTAATGATATGCTATACTGCTGAGCTGTGATTTGACACATAAAAACACACACACACACACACACCTCCCCTGTGTTTGGAGTCCTGATATCAGACTCCAACTGATATCAGCATCACACACACACACACACACACACACACACGCAAAAACCCACGTGCACACACACAGACACCCACACACACACGCAAACACCCACGTGCACGCGCACAGACAGCCCGACTCAGACCTAGCCCTCCTCTGACGAGTGGCTTCTGGCCGTCCATCGCTTCAACGATGTGCAGATTCACCGTGACGACTTGCGGCATCCGCAGACCTTCCAGACCAACAGGGAGCCCGAGCACAGAAGCGTGCCCTAACAGCTGATTGGAACACAGCCTTGAATATGACCCCTCACCCCGCTCACCCCGCTTATTTGCGTTCGCTCGTCGACTAAGCCCTCTGGGCCTCTGTCTCCAGGCAGATTTGAACCCCCCCCCCCCCCCCCCCCCCACCGTCTGTGCTCGCTAATATGGCTCTTCAGGGGTGTGTCACTTGGTATTCTGCAATGTGTCACTCAATTACGAGTGGTGAGAAATGCTACTGTGTGTGTGTATGTGGGGGGGTGGAGGTGGGGGTGGGGTGGGGTGGGGTGGGGGTGGGGTGGGGGTGGGGTGGGGTGGAGGGTCAGGCTGAGGACAGGATGAAGACGGACCTTGCTCTCTCTCTAACCCTAAACTCTGCATGTGTGAGTGCAATGACCTCAAATACACACACACACGCAAAAACAATACTGTACACACACACGCACAAAAGCAGGACAGCTTTACACACAATGTGTTTTACTGTCTAAGGTCTTCATCATGATTGCGTATGCATACATACATAACAATATGATGTTTACTAACCTAGTGATGACCCACAATTCAGAATTCTTGTGTTCAATATTCTTGTCCTCCCTAACCCCTAAAACTGACCCTTAATGTCATTCTCACTTGAAGTTGTGGGGCTCAAGAAAATGTCCCCACATCGATTTATTGTTTTGTTCCCTCCCAAGTTTACTGACTTCCAGTCCCCTCACGGGTAGTTAAACAAGACCACACACACACATGTATATAAACGTTCATACATAAAGCATCAGTTCCACGGCAACGTAGACAGTAAACCCCTTCTAATCTCCGTCACCTTGACTGACCGATGTTGACCGGGGGTAGGAAGGACAAGGGCTGGGTTACTGTGTGTGTGTGTGTGTGTGTATGTGTCTAGGTGTGTGTGTGTGTGTGTGTGTGAGGGAAAGAAAAGTATTTGTCAGGGGAGATGGTCAGGAAACCATTGTCATGGCAATGGGCTCAAACTTCCTTCCATCTAAATCCAGGATGCCTTTTCCTCTCTTTCATTTCAATCTCGTTTCGCCCTCTCTCTCTCTTCCTCCCTCCAGCCCTTTCTTTCTACCCTTTCTGACAGGGAGTGGGTGTATGTGAGAGCAGCTGTAGCTAGAACAGGGAACAGCACACTATCAACTCCGATTAGATCAACTCCTCTCCCCAAGCTCTGCCTAGAATACTACACACACACACGCAGACACACACGGCTTGCTGCGTAATACAAATATATATAGTCCAGCGCTAACTCACTCAGCACATATACGTGAACTTCAATTATTGAACAAGAAAGAGAGGAGAGAGGGAGGAGAGAACAGAAAAAAGGAGAGTAAAGGAGAGAGAGAGCAGAGGATAAGAAAAACTGCCTGTCGGCATGATTCCCCAGCAGATAAATGATAATCAAATCATTACTTCAGCGAAATTAAACTAATTTACTGCTACGTCTAGATACAGACGCGCTGAGGCGAGAATGGGTACAGCACAAACTCGGATCAAATGTTTACAACCATCCCCTCTGCCTTCAACTTCAAGGTGTGTGTGTGTGTGTGTGTTTGTACAGTAAGTGTGTGTGTGTGTGTGTGTGCCTCCTAAAGCCTTCGACAGGCTGGATACACAGACCAAATGGAGCGATGGAAGGGTGATTGAAGAGAGACAAAAGAGAGACACGTGGGAGAGGAGGACTCTGTTGGATAAGAATGTCTAAAACATATGAATAATGAATGTCTTCAAAAACATTGGCCCAGAAAATGAAGTGACGACTTTGTTGGGGATTTAAAAAACTATTGTGTGAGGTCTATGTGTGTGTGTGTGTCTATATATATATGTGTGTTTGTGTGTGTGTGTTGCCATCCGGCTGCTTCAAACAGGAAGCCTGGGCTTTTCCCTCTGACCCCCCTCCCTTCTATTTATACCTTTCCCACCCTCCCTGCCGTGCGGACACACACACACACACATTCTCTCTCCATCATGCCCACGTCATCCCATTCATTCCCATTTATGTCTGTCTACTTGCCTCTGTATAAATGTATATTTTTTAATATATATATATATATATATATATATACCTCTTTACTGTAGATAGCTCTATGTCTCCACTAAAGCTGTGTGTCCACCCCCTCCCCCACCCCCCTCTTGTCTCCTGTCATGGAAGTTACCCCTGCAAGTGTGTGAGTGTGTGGCAGAGCATTTCCCCCCAAACTAAAGTCTTCTTCTCTTGTACCACCGCGAGCACTGACTACTGACAGGCGGCCGCGTACGCCAACCTGAGCTACGACCCTTCTCTCACACTGGCCTCTCTCCGTCCCTCTCAAGCCTTCGCTCGCTCGCTCGCTCGCTCTTTCTTCTCCTTTTTTTCCCTCTCCTCTTTCTCTGGAGAGGAACAGATGCTAGTTAGCACTGTCCTTCACTGCAAAAGGTGAAAGTCTGTGTGTGTGTGTGTGTGTGTATGCGCACGTGTGTGTGCGCGTGGCGAGGGGTGACAGGATGTCCTTTTCTCACTTCGACACTGGCCTACATTACTCATCCTCCGGCAGGACTGAAGGAGAGAGTGGCAGAGGAAGAGTGGGAGAGGGGCAGAGGAGGAGGGAGGGAGAGGAGGACAGAAGAAGGGGAGCAACAACAAAAAGAGAGGGCTGGAAGCGGAAGGGGAGCGAGACGGGGAGAGAAAGGACGAGGAGAGGGAGAAACAGAGGGAGAGGCGGGGAGGGGGGAGGGAGGGAGGGATTGAGTGAGTGAGAGAAAGAGAGAGGTCTGTGGGCGTTTTGGCATCGCACTGGTACCTTCACATTGATCCAAGCGCCCAGGGGCCAGGGCTCTTCTCGTCTCTCTGTCTCTCTCTCTCTCTCTCTCTCTCTCTCTCTCTCTCTCTCTCTCTCTCTCTCTCTCTCTCTCTCTCTCTCTCTCTCTCTCTCTCTCTCTCTCTCTCTCTCTCTCTCTCTCTCTCTCTCTCTCTCTCTCTCTCTCTCTCTCTCTCTCTCTCTCTCTCTCTCTCTCTCTCTCTCTCCCTCTCTGTCTCTCTCCCTCTCTGTCTCTCTCCCTCTCTGTCTCTCTCCCTCTCTGTCTCTCTCCCGCTCTCTCTCTCTCTCTCTTTCTTTCTCTCTCTCTCCCTATTTTCACGCTAAGAAAGCAGTCTTCCAAGATTCCATCCCATAAAGAGATCAAGCAGGGCTAAAAGAGAGAGAGAGAGAGAGAGAGGGGGGGAGAGAGATGAGGTAGGTGGTGAGTAGGAGTGCAGGCTCCTTTTCGCTTGACACAAACTCACGAGTCTTCCTCAAATCAGACTGAAAGACAAACTCACACAAACACACCTGGCACCAGAATGCATTTCATACGCAACAGCACTCCCTGCTCTCCACCATCGCTGAAATAAATCACTAACAACAAAGACAGGAAGCTACAATTCCTCCCTAAACACTCTGCATTAGACCTCAACATGACCAGACAGACAGACAGACAGACAGACAGACAGACAGACAGACAGACAGACAGACAGACAGACAGACAGACAGACAGGAGATTCATATAGACATGTTTTTGGATATGTGCCTGTCACTTCAGACTGATTTGTTCTGATTGGTTGAATGCCACACTCAGTGGTACATATATCTACTGTCAGTAGAGTAGCGATAACATTTAGTTTACTCATTTCATCGTTGTGGTAAAGACAGTGTGTGTGTGTGTAGTTCCAGATGTAGTAGTTAGTATGCCTACTTGTTCCTTCTTTCTTTTGTTCCTTCTTTTCCTTTTATTCTAGACACTTCTATAATTGTGTGTGCAGAATATGTGATAGGATAGATGGATATATGGATGGATAGATAGATACATAGATTAATAATCGCTTTTTGTTCCTGCTTGCTAATATAATTAATAATTTACGAAATGAGTCTTGGTTAGCAATCAGAGCACAGTGGAACAGAGCAGGGTAAACATGCACACATACACACACACACACACACACACACACGCATACACACACTCTATCAAACTGCCTGACCACAGCTGGAGTCCGAACAGCAAGCTATAATTAGAGAGAGAGCATCTCTTAAGAGAGAATCTGCCTCTGCTGTGTGTGTGCGTGTGTGTGTGTGTGTGTGTGACACACACAACCATTTTGTGTGTGTGGGAGACAATACACACAGCCTGCAGTATTGAAAATGGAAAGTTGGCCCAGAAGTTGCTGTATTGACTTTTGCCAAAGGTTGTGGTTACATTGTTGCAATGTTAAGTGAGTGTTTAATGAATGAGCAGAGGAGCTGAGAGGCCCTTTGTGTGTGTGTGTGTGTGTGTGTGTGTGTGCTGCAGGTAGGATTACAGAGCATTGCTCCTCTCTCAGCACTCAGAGAGATGAGGCTCCACTCAGACCTAATGCTCTGCCCTTTTTGCACATAAACCTGACACACACACACACACACACCACCCCTACCCCACTGTCGATGCTATAAAAAGACCAGGATTAATCCCTAAAGAACACAAATATGTATGTATGATCAAATGTGTGTGTGTGTTGGAGAGAGAGTGAGGGCATGGTGTATATTCAGCAGGAACACCTGGACCAGGTATCAGTAGGCCATTATTAACCAGAGCAGTTGAGGATCAACTGTGTGTGTGTGTGTGTGTGTGTGTGTGTGTGGTTGTGTGTGTGTGTGTGTGCATGTGTGTGTGCAGCGAGATGACGCAGAAAGGTCAAGGAAGGCCTGGGCTATGATGCAGACTGACTGACTGCCTCTACTTCCGACTCTGACTGGTTGGCTGGCTAGCCTCTTCTAACCTCTCCTCTCCCTTTTCTCTCCTCACTCCTTCCTCTCTTTCTTTTTACTCCCTGGCTCCACCTTCTGTCACCTAAAAAGAAAGAGAACTGGAAGAGAGAGGGTTAGAGAGAGAGAGAGAGAGAGAGAGAAAGAGAGAGAGAGGTGGGGGTGTAGACGTGTCCGTAACAGTGATGGAGTCATTGTCACCTCCACAGGTCACGCCGCACCCCACTGGTGCCAGATGGGCAGCATGAGAGAGAAGAAGAGAGAGAACGAGAGAAACAGCAAGAGAGAGAGAGAGAGAGACAGAGAGAGAGAGAGAGAGAGAGACAGAGAGAGAGAGAGAGAGAGAGAGAGAGAGAGAGAGAGAGAGAGAGAGAGAGAGAGAGAGAGAGAGGAATCCTGCAGTACTTTCTGCGTAGTTCAATCCGGCTGACGGGAAGGCCAGGTTTCACAGGGGCTTTCCTGGCCAGCCAGTCGCTGCCCAGCCACGGCCTAGTGAAGCCTGGGGCTGGAGTAGAGCCCGGGAGCCCAGCAGGACACCTTGTCTCAGCCTAATCCACTGGATGGATCCTGGGGGGGCTGTGAGGGAGGAGGAGAGCCGGAAGCAGGAAAAGCCTCTTTCATTCTCAGAGCTAATAAGGAGTGCCTCCACGCAGTCCCCAAAGCATCCAATCCCCTTAATGCCTCATCACATTGCATTATGGGTCAAGACGGGAAATCAGCTCCAGGCGCGTCGTACCAAAGGACGGAGAGAGCCAGCTGATTTGAACAGCAGTAATCAGCCCCATCCTCTCTCCTCTCCTCTGACTATCTGATTGGACTGGAGACTGTCCTAGCCATGATAGCATTTTGTGTTAGTTGCCTATTGTATGCACCTCATCCAGATCAAATAAAACACACACACACACACACACCAGAGCAGGGTATTATAACCCACACGAAGGGGGAAGGGGAGGTTGGTGTGGGCGATGTGTCATCCTTCTTGTATCCTGGACCGGCTGTGTATACGTGTGTGTGTGTGTGTGTGCATGCGTGTGAGTCAGAGAAGCGTGGGGACACGCCACCGTGATTAACACCCGCACACACACATCCCCATACACAACATTGAACACGGACCCATCTCCAACACACACACAAACACAGGCACAGGCTCAACACTTTCAATACATCAACACATCCAACACATTTCCCATCGCCAATTTTACACCAACAGACACTATGCCTACTTGCACTTCAAAAGAGAACGACTCAGTCCTTTTCTCTGTGGTTTCACCCACCCACACACCCCCACACACACACACGAACACACACACACACATGAACACACACCTGTGTATAATTGCCTCAACCCGTCCAGGCTTGCCTGTTCAAATGAAATGTATTGCATTCACAGTGGCGTATGGGTGACAGAAAAAGTCGAATCAGCTCATTTGACAACAACAGTACCGTTTCGAAAAGGTGTCTATGAAGCCAATGACTGTATCTGTGGATGTTGTATCTATGGATTGTGTGGTGGGTGAGGCGTGCATGCGTTTGTAAATATACAATTGGTCCAATCATGGCCACGCCCACGGCAACACTGCCGTTCTCCTGAGGTCATTTCCGTTCTAGTTGTTGTTTTGGTTTCGGGGGAGGAGGAGGGCTTCTCGTTGGCTGTGCACCAGTGAAAACAGGGCCCAGAGCCGCCTGCCCACTAACCTACTTCTCTGACCTGCTCCAGTGTTGTGGGCGAGGCCCCGGAGACTGGAGGGTGTAGTAGTAGTCTGCATGTTCTAATGGGAGCTCGCTGCTCAACCCCTGTGGGTCTAGCCTCCCAGCATTCACGAGTAAGGCAGGAGCAGGAGGATGAAAAGATGCGATTCCCCTCTCTCCCCCCCTCTCTCTCCCTCTTTCACCTTCATCCTGTCTGTCTCTCTCCCTCTCTCTCTCTCCGTCTCTCTCTCCGTCCCTCTCTCCCTGTCTCTCCTGGAGTCAGGACGCGGTACAGAAGCAACAGGCAGAGGAGGGGAAGAGGGAGAGAGGAAGAGAGAGAAAAGGAGGAGGGATTGGGGGGAGATGAAGGGAAGAAAATGGGAGAGAGAGAGGAAGGGGATAGTCTGTTTGGCTGTCTGCTGGTCTATTTGCATGTCGGTTAATGTGCTGTTGTTTAGTTCCTTGACTGTTAAGCGAGTCTGATTTCATGCACGCTATCAATTACTCTCTCCTCTCTCTCTCTGTCCTTTTTCTGCAGGAGGAACAGAATGTCATAAATATGCATGCATGAAAATCATTCTCCGTTTTGGAGGATGTCAACAGAGAGAGGGAAAGAGAGAAAGAAAGAAAGATAGAAAGAAAGGATCAGCCCAGCCTCGTTTGGGACAGCGATCGTCTTCTTCAAAATGCATGAGGTCTGGAGTACACAGTAGCTGGCATGGTCCCTCTTCTATCCACACAAACAAACACACAAACACACACACACACACACACAAAACCTCATAGAGACTAGTGGAGAGCCTCGGGCGAGACTAAGAGAAAAACAGGTCAGGAGGATGATCAGTGGACAGATTGACTTAGTCTGACTGGAGAAAGACCATGGAGAGGGAGTGGTACAGAGGCAGTAGATAAGAGTCGGCAGAGGTACAAACTGACTGGCGGAGAAAAACAACATGACATGAGAGACTCAAGCAGCGAGAGAGAGAGAGAAGAGAAGAGAAGAGAAGAGAAGAGAAGAGAGAGAGAGAGAGAGAGAGAGAGAGAGAGAGAGAGAGAGAGAGAGAGAGAGAGAGAGAGAGAGAGAGAGAGAGAGAGACCAAGGTAGTACACTTGATGGTCGTAGACTTCAGTGGGGCTGCGATCCAGACCAATAACAGGGCCAGATATAGTCTCCTCAGATCCAGGTTGATTCTAATCGGGCGCTCATGTCTTTTGATCTGTTCTTCTATATCTTTCCCTCCCGGCATGTGTGTTTGTGTTCTGGTCTCTGTTGCTGTCCTGCTTTGGGACGCGAAACAGGAACTCTTTAATTGGCGGATGGAGGAGAATTTGTATTGAACGACTAGGAGATGAAAGGCCTTTGAACATGCTCCTCCGGGGGTAAAGCAGAGCTCTCTCTCACACACACACGCGCACACACACACCTGTTCATGTCTTTTTTTTCTCTCTGCCTTTCTGTCTCACTTTTCTCTCTCTCTCTCTCTCTCTCTCTCTCTCTCTCTCTCTGTCTCTCTCTGTCTCTGTCTCTCTCTCCTTCTTGGGTTTCTTCCTCGCTGCCTGTTGCTTTCTCTCACAAACATACTCTCCCCCCCACACACACACACACCATCCCTCCACACACACACCATCGCCCAACACACACCTCGCACAGACTAGCAAGGCAGGAGAAGAAGAGGGATACAGATTTGGAAAACAGGCGAGTCCAGCCAGAGACTCTGGGGAAGTCACTTTGGGGGATTGTGGCTGGGTTTCCTTGTTGCTTTATGTCCAGTAAAAGCCATGACACACACATGCGCGTGCGCACACACACGCACAAGCAGTTGTCCAACCGCAACGGGAGAGGGGTTGAGGGACACTTGTAGCACAGCATTGACGTGTCTAAAAATAGATGAAAGGAGAGGCAGCTTGCTGGCAAGACTGCATCCTGTGACCTGTCACCATGCTGGAACCTTATGGCCTCGCACACTCTGCACCTATACGCATGCACGCGCAGACCCACACGTAAACATGGACAGGTGTGAACACACACGTATGAAGCTAAGGACCAAAACCGGACGGGGGCCGGAGGGAGTGGGGGGGGGGGGGTGGATGGAGGGGGGTGGGTGGGTGGGTGGGTGAGGGGTGGGAGGGTTGAGTAGGGGGTTCCTCGGCCCCAGGATTGACAAGTACCATTGTTTACAAAGAGCCCCAGAATCCCAATCTCCTCACCTGATCTAAACCCGATACATACACACACAATCCCAACCTTTGATGTTCAACACTATCATTCCCCAGATTTATCAACCTAACCTCACCCCGACCCTCGCCCCAATGGTCACGTGGAGCTGTTCTTTGGAAACTTCAAAGCCCACAGAAAACTATCATCTACCCGTACTGACGGGGAGGAGAGCTGGATGTCAGATGCGGCCATTTACGACGACACGGCCGATTTCCCTAAAACGGCCTCTGATCAAATCATTCGGCGTTATTGACTTGACCTCCAAAGCTGACCGCTTTCAACATGCAGGACGGCAGGCGGGCAGGCAGGCAAGCAGACAGGCAGATGGACTGACATCCACAGACGGGTGGACACTAACGGAGACTGCAGACCACAGAAAACCGAGCGGAATCGTTCTCGCCCTGCGTGTGTGTGCTTGGTCGACCGCCAGTTTCACTACAACAGCAGCTGCCAGGCTCGCAGGGGAGTCGAGCTGGCCTGCGGGAGAATAGGCTGTAGGCTATGAAGGCGATAAAACGCAGACACGCACACACCGACAAAACACACACGGAACGTATACGCTTGCAAATCAATAGAGCTCTACCCCTTCGCCGTACACAGGACAACATCGAACACGGTCACACAGCGAGCAAAAAATCTAAACAATGCGCATTTCCACGCACACTCAAAACACAAAGAAACACTAGCCTACAGTGTCGGAGAGCCGTGCTTGTATTTTAATGTGTGACTGATACAATAGATCAAGTGATTACTGAAGCAAACACAAGCTATGCCGTAGAATTGGAGCCGTGAAATTCCAGTCACAATCTTCTCACTCAGTTTGAAAAAGCCAGGTTACGCGAATTAACTGTCATTCTAATTGTTCACTTAGTCTACATCTATAAATTAGGCAACCATATTTCTACACAAAACTGACTTACCTATAAGAAGTCTGTTTCCTAAACGCGAGCCCTTTTAATTTTTCCTCCAGCGTCTCCTCCATATCGGGAAGGCTGCTGAACGTGTCGCTGCCCCCCATGGCCTCCTCCGAGCCAGGGCTAGACTCATTGTCCCCCCCGGCGGCTCCAAGTGCGTTCAGGCGGCCGCTAAACGTCCCAGGGCTCCGGTCCGCATGGGGCGGGCAGGGCTTCGCCAGGGGGTCCATGCTCATGCTGTGGCCGGCTCTGGACCCCCTCTCGCCGGCCAGACTAGGAGACAGAAACTGGTGTCGATAAGCGAAGCGCTCGGTCGTGATGATCAACGTATTCACCCCTGCTTATATGGTTGAGGCAGAGGGGCTGTTGTGGCCACAGCCGGACACGTAGAAGCGACCTCGAGCTGCCTGCGAGAAGTGACCGACTGGAAATGGCAACACGAGCTGCGGCAGCTACAATAAGCGTTCAATGCGCGATCTCAGCGGCAGCATCCATCTCCGGCCCGCGACAAGGGCATTGTGGGATATTCCTGCTCCTCCTCCACTGCAGCATCATCACTGGTGGAAATGGGCCAGAGGGTGAACACGCGCGCACACACAAACACACACACACACCCTCTTTATAGGCCGCGTGTCCTCAATGTATAGGCGCGATATAGTCCTAAACTTGACATAATTTTGCCTGACTGACAAAATTGTGTAAACCTCAAAACTATCTCTGTAATCAAATAAACAACACAACATATAATTTCCCAAATAGTTTTGGACTCCGGCTCCGTTGAACGTTTTGGATGGTCTGTCTTTCTGTCTACATGAGAGCAAATGAGACTGAGGTTTGAAGTTGCTAAGCAAATCTGAACATTTTTGCCGTAATACAATTTCCCTAATGTAATTAGGGAGTAGTTGAGGTAAGAAGAAAATAATTTGGGCTCACACACAACTCTTTGAGCAGGCGGCGGGGGGGGATCCATACCAGTTCTTCATACAAACATAAACGCCACGTAGCCTACACACACACACACACACACACACACACACACACACACACACACACACACATACACACACACAGTGGATAAAAAGCATTCTAGTTGAATGACGCCTAGGGACGCATTTGAGTTTATACGTCATTTGGGTATGTATGGGATTCAAATATTTGAATGAAGTGATTTGAATGGAATCCAGACCAACCTTTGCAAGCGGTGCTATTTGACACAAGTATTTGAGTGTGTGTGTGTATTAAATGACTTTAACTGTCAGAAGATGGGCCAAGGAAGACAATCAAATGAAAAAGAGTTGACTAGGTTTATTGGCAACGAGCTCGGATCACACCATCAGTCCACAACAGAGTAATAGGCATGAGTGAGGCACATGTCTCTCAGAAGGACGTTATATACATGAGCTGAACAGTACAGATATAGTAACCACCAAAACGTGCCCTTGAACAGCACACATTCCACGAATGATGCACAGGGACACGGCACACAGGTGATGCGGTCATAACTAAGTTTGGAGACGATTATCTACTTTCTCGCTATCCAGAGGTTACACAAAGTGCATTCCTAGATCTATACGTGGCCTTTTAGGGGCACACGGAGCGAGCTCTTCCTTACTGAGACATGAGCTTGTGTCTACAGAAAATCTGCATATCAGTGTGTGTGTGGGTGTGTGTGCATGTGTGTCACTGATATTGTAAGATCCCAACATCTGTACGTCAGCACATTCATTTCAGGGAGTCTCCAAAAGACTCCAACGGCACATCGGAAAAAAAAACAACAAGCACCATTTGCTGCTTTTACTACAGAAAATATTTATTCGTTTTTGAAAGCAAAAATAAGACAGAGAAACCCATTCATGCATGTCATGCTGCTGTAAACAGACTCAACACAAACTTGAAATATCCACTCAGTCTCTTTGACTAGAACTCAGAAAGGCTATACGGTTCGTCTAACAGTCCAACTACTTTTAAAGCTTGGCAGTGAACTGCCAACCCACAAGCATAAATGTGAGAACAAAACAAATGCAGGCCTACCAGCCTAGCCATAGGCACTATCAAAAGACAGCGCTCCTGGAAAAGTCAATCCCATTTTTTATGAGTGAAAAACCTTGAATGCACCACAAAACAATAAATAGGGAACTGTCTCTTTGGGGTACAGAGCATGTAGACAAGGTGGCCTCAAGCGTCGCTTTCAATCAAGGAACGATCTAAAAACGTATAACATCAAAATGTCGCATGTGGCAAGCACCCTTAGGGTCGCGTCAATAGTGATGCAATCCCAAATAGGCTGTTAGTACCGCTACCGGTGCTGGGACTGGCAGAACTCAAATGATCCATGTTTCTGACTTGTCCTTTGGGTTCAAACAAACGTTGCGAACCTTGTCCAGAAAAGACACACATTCCAGATCTAAAGGCCTCAGCGGTGCGGTCATGAACCAGAGGTTTTAGAAGTGCAAGCACACCCTGGGTCAAGTTGTCAGACCATCTGTCCGAGTTACAGTGAAGAGTGGGACTCCCATCTTGACTGCTAAACTTGACAGCTAAACAAGTATTGTTCCCAGCAATAACCCATATATACTGGTGAAACGTTGTGGGTGGGGCATTTGCTTATGAACTTTCATGTATGGGATGGATGCAATTACCTAAGTGACACGCCCAGTTCTGTTCATAATGGTATCTGTTGGTTCAAAACAGAAAGGGTGGAGTGCAGCGAGCCTGTAAATCAAATGCAGCACTTCTAAAATCATCCAACTCCTAAAAAACGTTTTGGGTATGCAGTCGCCTATTTTTGTTATGTTAGCCTTGAGGTGGTACCAGATAGCACATCTCAGAGGAGAGTAGCCCACTTCAGACAGCACCCGTCCCTGTGCTATGGGTACCTTGGAAAGGCATCCAAATTCATGAAAGGTTTTTAACCAGTAGGGGCAACAGGAGGGCTACTAGAGGACATTCATTGGAATCAAGAACAGGATTCAAAAGTTGAGCCATGCGTTTAGCCATTTCACTCCAAAAATGTGATATTGACATTCCACTGGCTCTGATCTAACTGTGTTGCTAAGCAACTCTCAGAGGGCCTCATCCGTTCAAACATGTCAATTGGAGACAAAAGTTATTTTTTTACAGAAAATCTTACATATTGTACCTTTAACAGTTTACTATACCCGACTACAATTTCTTTAAGTCAATAGTTAGCTAGCAAATTGTCTAGCTGACACAGACAGGGTAGTTGATAAAATCATCCAAATTGAGTTAAGGCACATAGCTAAAACAACGTATTTACACTTCATTGGCAGACAGTTCTTAAATAATTGATAAATAATATCAGATAGTGGGTTGTAGTATAGTATAATTTAGTTTGCTTCTTGTTTTGTTTGCTTCTTGTTTTGCTTGCAACATCTGATGTCAGTCTCCGCAAACAAAAAGTCCAAAAAGTCCAAAAATAGCCCGTATACAATTTTTACAAAATAGCTTAAGCTACATTTACCAAGATTATTTTATTAAATCTGAAAATGACAAATCCCATTTGGCCTGGGTAGCACGACAGACTCTGAGGGGACTCATGGAAGAGTAGTGTGGGGCTTAAAAACGACGAGTTGTACAGGGAAATGTTGTCTTACTGGCTTTGAGCAGGGATGAATACAGCCACATTTGGCCATAATCGTCTTACTGCCTAAACAAATTCTGGTTCTTCCCTACCTCAGTGACACCACCTGCTGCCAGCAACTGAAACTGTTCCTCCAACATGGCAGCTGGGCAATTGAGAATGCACATGCAACGCCTGGATGACCAAGCAAAACCATCCGTCCATATGGGAAAGGCCCGCTGTATTTTATTGTCTCTTACGAAAATGTAATATACTGACATAGGAGATTGGACGCTTGGAAAGAACCGTTACCAAACATAATTGAATGCTCTTAAAAAATATTGTGAGGGAAACAAAATGCAAATATGGTGACATCTGGACACATTACTGTAATGGGTCATGAATACATCCTAGGTTGTGAATGGGTTTACCACTTACTCAAATATAACAGAGCATGCGGGCAACACCTTATAAGAAAGAAAGATGAAGCAATTATGAACAAATACATTTAAAAAAAGAGAGCGACCACATAAAACACAAAAAACGTACAAACTAAAAATAATTATTATATATATGTATATGTATATATATATATATATATATATATATATATATATATATATATATAGAGAGAGAGAGAGAGAGAGAGAGAGAAAGAGAGAGAGAGAGAGAGAGAGTATCAAAATGTGGTGTGGCCTACTGCGGCAATGGAATAAAACACAATTATATATAAAAAAAGAAAACTATAAGTGGATTTTGGATTTTTCTATAAATACAGAGCGCTTTCCTCTCCTGCAACTGCAGGGGGGAGGTCAGGGTAAGAGGAGGGTCTAATGGTCAAGGGTCATTGAAAAGGAGGGGGTGGGGGGGGGGGGGGCAGTGTGACCTCACGAGGTCTCGTTGACCATCCTCTCCAGCTCTATGATTTTAGTGCTGTCATTGACTCTTTGTTCCAAGGTCCTGAGGAGAGGCAAGAGAAGAGAGGAGCCGGGGGGAAGGAGGAGAAGGGAGAACACAGGAAGGGGGAGAGGAGAGGCAGGAAAGGGAGGGAAGACGAGTAGGATGAGGGAGAGCGGAGAGAGACAGAGAACATGTCAGAAGGCGAAGTAGAGCCAAATCACATTCAATCTCCTATCACAAGGTCTTCAATATGGCTAATATTCCTCAAGGTCTAGGCTGTCACCCAGGGGCGATTCTAGGATCAGACCTTTAGGGGGGCTCAGCCCCCAATGAGAATGTAACATGAATACAGTGCCTTGCAAAAGTGCTAAACCACCTTGCTAATATAATCTCAAATTTCACTGGATAACAATTCATACATTTATGTATTGAAAAATATTGAATGAATGAAAAAACTAAGGATGTAGGGATTTTTTAATGATTATTTTTAGGGGTGCTGAGATGAAACTGAGCACCCCTAAAAAGGGTCTAAAATTGCCACTGCTGTCACCAATGGGATATTGAGGAAACTGTTACCCACGACAAGCGTGTTTGAGTGTGTGTGTCCCCTGTGTGTGCTACCTCTGTAGGTCCAGAAGCAGGGCTTTCTGTGCTTGGGTGTCGTTGATGTTGTTGAAAGGGGGGCGGACCTCCGCCATGCGCGTCTCCTCCCCTTTCTGTTGCTGCTCAGAACGCCACGCTGCCATGACAACTGCGGGCCTGTCCCATTGGTCGGGATAGTCCCCGCCCAGCCCCAGGGGGTGGGGCTCATCTTCATAGGAGAGCAAGCTCCTGGACTTCACTGAGAGAGAGAGAGAGAGAGAGAGAGAGAGAGAGAGAGAGAGAGAGAGAGAGAGAGAGAGAGAGGAGGGAGGGGTGTTAAACTCTTTCATTGCATCTCCATCCTGATCTTTTTCATTCCACATTGCTGAAATGAACACTTTTTTCTGGGGGAAATTGGCACAAAAGCAATTGCAGTGGCTGCAGAACTATAATGCCACTATTAATTAAACACGGCACGATGGCCTAAGATTTTCAGTCCAGGAACAAAAAACAAAAGCGGGCAAGAAAGCTGTCGGTCGCAAAACGGCGTGTCAGTCACGCCGCAGCCGCGCTGCTCGAGGGCGAGAGGTGTGTGCGAGTGTGTGGGAGGGCGCAGAGGACGCAAGCAAAGATCAAGCATCATAACACGGCTGCATTGCTTTTTAATCAGGCAAATGATAGGCCTTCTCAATGGGATATAATTATATTCAAGTGTACACTGGAAAAAGGGTTAAAACACTCAGAGAGGAGTGTGTGCGTGTGTGGGGGTAGTGTGTCACTGTATGCCATTCATTTACATTTAGTCATTTAGCAGACGCTCTTATCCAGAGCGATTACTCAGAGCGAGTACAGGGACATTTCCCCCCGAGGCAAGTAGGGTGAAGTGCCTTGCCCAAGGAGACAATGTCATTTAGTACGGCCAAATCGAACTGGCAACCTTATGATTAATAGCCCGATTCCCTAACCGCTCAGCCATTTGACTCCTGTGTGTGTGTGTGTGTGTACCTGTTGCAGTGTAGGAGTCCTGCATGTCCATCTCTGTGGAGTGGCCTGTCTCTGTGATAGAGCATGGGCCGAGGCTGGGGTAGAAGCTGCCCAGGAACACAGCAAAGCACAGCACCACCACCTGCACACACACACACACACACACACAATGGGGATGTTAATCATGAATCTCACTCCCTCCCTCTCTCTCTCTCTCTTTCACACACACACACACACACACACGCACACACGCACACACACACACACACAAACACACGGTTAAGCCGTGATTGACTGATCCGAAGCAGATGTTGGGTGATCAATATTTGGAAATCTACTTTCACTCACATGCACACGCACGTACACACACACACACACACACGTGCGCACACACACACACAGAAACACACACACAGAGACACACACACACACACCATGAGGCAGGAGGAGGTCTGTGTGCCGGTCATTCTGCAAGAGCGGTGGACCTTCCCTGCCACAACTGTCTGGAGGGAGTGCAGCTGCTGGAGCAGGGACCTGGGGAAGGAACACCCTGGGTCAGATACACACACACACATCTATAGACACACACACACACACACAGATCAATAGACACACACACACACACTCACATATGTACACATGGAATACAGAGACTATATACGCCCGTAACATAAGACTGTATACGCCACAAACACAAAGAACGTACACACACAGTGCAGTGGATCAATCGCAAACGTTCTTTCCCCTACAAACTCGCTCCCCAATAGGATGTGTAAGCCAGACACGTTCAGTTGGCCAGTCATCCAGTCGGACGGTTTCAAGTAGCAGAGGGTGACAGGGGCCTTCGTTGTTTTGTTCACACTCGGTTTAACAAAACACACAGCAAACAGCTGCGATGAGCTCCGCGTCCGCAGCTGAGCCCAGCACACTTCACTGAGCTCCCGGTCAACAGAGAACAACTGGAGCACAGCGGAAAAGTCGGGACAAACGAGGCGAGCAGCTGCGACCGGACGCGGGAAATTCGGGGGCGGGCGCCATTCAATGACTGAAGGGCGAGGGAGCGCGGGTCTCTTACTTGTTGGTGCATTCCAGATTCTCCACTTTCCGCCGCAGCTCGCTGTTTTCGTTGGAGCATGTCTCCACCCTGTGGAGAAACGGGGGAGTTGCAGAGACTGATGAGGACCACGACCTCCCTCACCTCTTTCCAGATCTCGAGAGGATTCCAATTCGGCTTTGAACTCAATAAACAGGATCTCTATACTATTATTATCGATAGAAATCAAATGATATGGGTCATTCCCCGATTCATTCATTTGTTGCCGGACTACACGTCCAGCAACTGGGAACAAACATACTTTTTCTCCAGGGCATCCATGTACTCCTTCTTCTTTCTGCGACTCTCCTGGGCAGAGATCTGATGTCCACAGAGAACGAGGGAGAGGGAGAGAGAGAGAGAGAGAGAGAGAGAGAGAGAGAGAGGAGTTAGGTTAAATTGAAAGAGAGGGAATGATGCCAAGTCAGCTCACGGGGGCACCATCTGAATAACAACATGCTATTTTGGGTTTCCTTCGAGAACCTGGACGCATATCCACTATAAAGTGTGTGGGATTGTGTGTGTGGAGTAGGGCCTTTGTGTGTGTATTATAGGTATATGTGTGTGTGTGTGCTATATCTGTGGTGTTTGTTTGCTATATAGGTGTGTGTGTGTGTGTGACAAATGTGTGTGTGTGTGTTATTTACGTGTGTGTATGTGTGCTACATAGGTGTGTGTCCATGCTATATATGTTTGTGTGTTATATATGTGTGTGTGCTATATAGGTGTGTGTGTGTCCTATGTATGTGTGATATATATGTTTGTGTGTGCGTGCGTGTGCTATATAGGTGTGTGTGCTATATATGTGTGTTATATATATATGTGTGTGTGTGTGTGTGTGTGGTATATATGTGTGTGTTTATCCCACCTTGTTCTTGATCTTCCTGCGGATCTTCTTCAGGGCCTTCTCCTCAGCCTTGGTCAGAGGCAGCTTGGTGGGCACCGGGTAACCCTCGGCAACCAGGGTCCGACGCTCCTCCTCTGTCAGCAGGAGGGGCCCAGAACCCTGGAGCTTCTGTGGAGACACACACACACACACACTCAGTGCTCGGCGTCCCTGAAGCCCCCGCATTGGTCCTCTCCCATAAGAGGCACAGACCCCATGAAGCGTGTCTGTGTGTGTGTGTGTGTGTGTGTGTCATCTACTCACGTGGGGGGC
This sequence comes from Hypomesus nipponensis, assembly GCF_054491055.1. NCBI lineage: Eukaryota > Metazoa > Chordata > Actinopteri > Osmeriformes > Osmeridae > Hypomesus > Hypomesus nipponensis. Next base: position 11,293,800 of record NC_140367.1, read on the forward strand.
AGTGAGCAGGGGGGAGTTGGACAGCGAGGAGGGGGCCCGCGGCGCCACCTTCAGCGCTGCCTGCCCCAGGGTGGGGCTGTGGGGGGAGGCGGGGCAGGAGGGGCTGGGGGGGGCGTGCACCGGGCTCTGGCTGCCCTCCGAGTCACTGCCGTGGGAGCTGGGAGGGGTGGGGGGCATCTGCAGAGACTCCAGCCCTGTGTGTGTGTGTGTGTGTGTGAGGGGAGGGGGGGGTTAATGACATTAGAAGACATACGTAGACATCCTGTCACTCCCATGGTCTGACTTGTGGTGCGTTTGTTTTGTTTGTGTGCCTGTAGTTGACTCTTGCCGCCAGCAGGTGGCGTCAAAGACACAGAGCGCCTGGGGATTCAGCGAGGGTCAGGGAACGGGGAAGGAAGGAGAGAGGAAGAAGTCGAGAGAAAGATACACAAGGGGCACGAAGAGGAGGGGGGGGGCAGAGAGAGAGAGAGAGAGAAAGAGAGACAGAAAAGAGAGACAGAGCAAGACAAGGAAAGAGAGAGAGAAAGAGAGATGAGAGAGAGAGAGAGAGATAGAGAGAGAGATAAGAGAGAGAAAGAGAGAGAGAGAGAGAGAGAGAGAGAGAGAGAGAGAGAGAGAGAGAGAGAGAGAGAGAGAGAGAGAGAGAGAGAGAGGGAGAGAGATACAGAAAGGAGAGACAGAAAAGAGAGACAGAGCAAGACAAGGAAAGAGGGAGAGAGAGATATACGAGAGAGATATAAGAGAGAGAGAGAGATAGAGAGAGAGAGAGAGAGATAGACGGAGAGACAGACAGACAGAATGGCTCGGAGGTGTGTGTGGGGGGGCCTCTGCTCTGACCTTTGGGTGACAGGTTGAGGAACTGGTCCACCTCATGAGGCTCCAGCTTGATCTGAGGGATGAGGCCCTCACCGCCCTCCTTCATCTGGCCCAGCCGAGAGACCGCAGAGAGGTTACACAACATACACTCACACACACGCAAGGCCTACCGACGTAATGTCACACACCGACGCAATGCGTGTGGGGTAAACGTGCCTGTATGCATGGTGTCTGTGATATGGTCTGTGTGTTAACGTGTGTGTTTTCATTTTGGTTTTCACGTATAGAAGTAGTGTCTCTCACTGTCTCCTCCTCACCTTGCTGGCCTTGCCCGGCGTGAGGGGCTGGGAGCCGGAGAGCTTGGGGGCCGGGGTGGGGGCCGGGGCCGGGGCCTTGGTGAGGGGGACCTCAGGGGCCAGGGCGAGGCAGAGGGCCGGCAGCAGGGCTGGGGGGTCACACAGCAGCCCCTCCATGGAGTCCTCGTGCTCCATGGGCCACTCAGACTCACCGTCAGACTCACCTGTGTGTGTGGGGTAGGGGGTAGGGGGTAGGGGGTAGGGGGGAGGGGGTAGGGAGGGGGGATTGCATCATGAATCCTGCGTTAATAATTCCAGTAGTGTTTTCAAGTCCCTTCTTTTTCTCTTCTCTCCCTCCATTCTTTCTCCCCTCCTCGCTGGACGTCCCGACGCCTCTCTCCTCGCGGTTCTCCCTCCCGCACCATGCTGTGCTCCCCTCCTCCCTCACACCCTTCTCTCCCTCTCATCCCTCTCACCGCTCCTTTGACACCCCCCCCCCCCCCTCCAGTCTCACCTGCGTCGCTGCCCTGCTCCCCGGGGAGGTGGGAGAGGGGCGACTGGGGCCGCGAGTCGCCGCACAGGGAGTAGCTGTGCTCGGCCTGGATGTGGGGGGGTGCCGGGGAGGACGGGGTCAGCTCCCCCTCCTCCCCTTCCATGGCCTCGCCCCCCCGGCCGGACAGGAAGGGGTCGCTCAGCAGCTGGCCCAGCAAGGCATCCTGGGACAGGTCATCCAGGAGCCCTGTGAAGTGCTGCAGGAGGGGGAGGGGGAGAGAGAGAGAGAGACGGAGAGAGAGAGAGAGAGAGAGAGAGAGAGAGAGAGAGAGAGAGAGACGGAGAGAGAGAGACAGAGAAAGACAGAGAGAGAGACGGAAAGAGAGAGAGAGAGAGAGAGAGAGACGGAGAGAGAGAGAGAGAGAGAGAGAGAGACGGAGAGAGAGAGAGAGAGAGAGAGAGAGAGAGAGAGAGAGAGACAGAGACAGAGAGAGAGACGGAAAGAGAGAGAGAGAGAGAGAGAGAGAGAGAGAGAGAGAGAGAGAAAGAGAGAGAGAGAGAGAGAGACGGAGAAGAGAGAGAGAGAGAGAGAGAGAGAGAGAGAGAGAGGGAGACGAGAAGGAGAGAGAGAGAAAAAAAAGTTTAGGGAACATTCTGTTCCACAAACCCCAAATTCCCTATCTCGTCTGGGTTACTGGTAAAGGAATCAAGATAGTGTGACACACAGACACCAAATATATCGTTCTTCAGCCATATAATTATCCTCATCTGCAGAACAGTCTGTAATTAGTCTCTTTAAAGGTTTTAACAACTATCAGCACTTTCCTTTGAGGATGATGACCGGTAACCCCAAGGCAACTGCACATACATCAGTGAGCTAGCTGTATAACAGCTGCCGTACAATGACAAACGAGCTTGACGCCCCCCCCCCAGCCAATGAGGCGCAGCTCTATCTCGTCCCTTCATCTCTTAGATCGGCCAAACAATCTGAGGAACAGCCAAGAGTGACAGACACCAACCCCCCCCTCCACCATTCACCCTTCAACCCCCCCCCTCCATCTTGTGCCCCCTAGAACATTCTTTTACGGCCGCATTCCTTCCATCCCTCCTTTCTTTCTCAAGGTGAACTGCAGTGTCTTTCGTCGGTGCATCTGCAGGACAGGTTTGGGCAGGCCAACCTACCGATATCTCTTCGTGCTCACTCTTTTTTCTTCTTTTTCTTTTTAAGGCACCGGAGACTAAAAACCCAAATCGTGAACCTGTTCCCCACCTCAGATTCCAAAGCGCTGGCCTCAATTCAAGGTTACGCAGTTCACGTTTCGATACAACACCACCATTTGAAAAAAAACGCACACGCAGACATAAACACAGACAAATATCGTACGCATGCACACGTTCAAACACGTGCGTTCCGACACAAACACTTCCCTCCCGGCACACACACGCCCAGTATGCGTTCACACTTCCGTTAGAAAGTTATTCCTCTGCTTCCCTTTCAGTTTTATTGCTTTTCAGCCGTGTGGACCAGACGAGGCTCTGCTACAGAGACAAGGAGTTCCCAAGTTATACGACCTTGAGTGAGCACCCATCCACACCACACACACACACAGTTACACAGATGGCCATTTCCATAGGTTAAAACAGCTGACTCCAGACTCACTCAAGGGCAAGGTGATTCAGACCTCCCACTATCCAGGAGAGGGGGGAGAGAAGGGTAGAGGAAGAGAGGAAAAAAGGGAGGGAGAGCAAGAGAGGAAAAAGCGATAGGGGGGGAAAGGAGAGGCAGGGGGATCAAGAAAGACACAAGGCAAGAATGTGTGCGTTGTGTGTTAGCGGGGGGTGACAGTACAGTGCAGCACAGGAAGACACACGGCACTGCTGTTCACGGCGTAGGAAGGAGAGAGTATGCCGTCTTGATGTGTGCGGCATTTCCACACACCCGCACACAGGGAGACACTGACACAAGCTATTCCACCTCAGACAAAGGCCTCATTAATTACACACACACTCACACACACACACAAAGATAAGGGTACTGTACACACTCACTGTCAGAAGCAAGAATGGGCTCGCACACACACCCGCACACACACCCGCGCACACACCCTCGCGCACACCCAACAAAAACACTGCCAGAGGGTGTTTTCTTCACCAGCATGAATTATGAAGCGAGTCATCGATCCGCCGTCAGATTAAGAGCGCCAAACGTATTACAAATTCAGCAAACTTCATTTAAGGTCAGCTTAAGTCACGCTCTATTCGTCAAGCCTGTGCGTGTCACATGATTAATAATAACAAGATGAACTCAGTTTGAGTATTCACACCTGCTCAATTCCCTGTCGCCGGGCAGAAAAGGCAGGGCCTGCGCCAATGAGAAAATGTGTTCAGAACAGTTGGAAAGAAAGACAAGGAAAATGTCTCTTCGCCAAAAAGCAGAGCTCCAGAATCTGGAGTCCTAAACCATAGGGACAAGATTCAGACCCAGGGAGCACCCGGGAGGAATCGAGATCGACAGGAAAGACGGGACGAACGCCGAACGACTTCGGAGGGAGACGTCTGTGAAGGAGGGATGAACGGAGGGGTGTGGACGGAGAGAGAAAGGCAGGGAGGGCACCGAGCCAGGCATGTGGAGTCATTTACCGACCGCTCTCGGCCTGAGAGGACGAGTGAGACTGAGAGAGAGAGAGAGAGAGAGAGAGAGACTTTGACTTTTAAAGATACCTTTATTGGGCAGTTAGAACTACCAGCCAACCAAGCCGTCTCACCACACCAAACCCTTCATATCAAGACAAAAACCCCTTCACTTACAACTTCCACACAATATTAGTTCCTCATCAAACCAAAAACCACCCCCCCCCCAAAAGAAACCCCCCCCCCCAAACAAATACAATAAATACAAACCCCCTATTCACAGCTTTAACTCTAGACCCCCCTCCCCATCCACAGCGCACAAAACACCCCTCACCCCCCACACATCGACAAACTCCTCCATTTTCCCCACCAACTTGTAATACGAAAACTCAATTCTCAACCTTGCCGTGACCAGCCCCAGCAACACTGCTCTCGCATCAACCGACCCCACTCCCAAACGCCTACTCTTCCTCGTCTTCCATATAGCGAGCTTGGCCTGCCCAAAAAGGAAAGATGTGAGGCATACTCTCCTCTTCTCTGGAACTGAGTACCTGGGTCCCCCTATAAACAACAGCCATGAAAACACCCACCCAAGCCTCCTACACCAGTCCTCCAGCACCTGAAACAGGCTCTGTAACCTGGAACACTGACTAAAGAGAGAGAGAGAGAGAAAGAGAGAGAGAGACATGAGAAGGGCGAGGACGTGTTTTTCGGACAGAGAGAGAGAGACACAGAAACATTCGCGAGGAGGACGTCAAAACTGACCGCTCGCTCCTGGAATGTACTCCCCCCCCCAGACCCCCGCTACCTCCACCTCCACTGTGGTGATGTTGTTCTTCTCCTTCCGTTCACCCACGCCCCGGGCGGGGGGGCGAACGACACACAATCCCTGGCCTGTCTGGAGGCCTCCAACCCCAACCCCGCTACCCTCGCAACACACACCCCGCTACAGCTGCAGGCCCCCAGTGTCTGCCTCCGACAGCTCTGCAACAGCAGGCAAACAACCACTAGCTAGAGTGGTTTACAGACTATAAACAGGATACACGCCTTGGGGTAGCAACACAGATTTATGGGCAAGTTTGAGCGAAGGAATTCCAAGACGGGTAAGCTTTGGGTGAGGTCTGGTTTGTGTGTGCTTATGTCGACACAAACTTATAAGGTAGTGTATCGACGGGTTTGCGCGCGCGCGTGTGTGTGTGTGTGTGGGAGTCTAAAATGTAAACAGCAACTAAGTGTGTCGCCCTGCATCTGCACAGTGTAGGAGAAGGAGGAGAGGAAAGAAGGGGAGGAGAGGAGGAGGAGAGGAAAGAAGGAGAGGAGAGAAGGAGGAGGGGAAAGAAGGAGAGGAGAGATGGAGAAGAGGAAAGAAGGAGAGGAGAGAAGGAGGAGGGGAAAGAAGGAGAGGAGAGAAGAGAAGGAGGAGGGGAAAGAAGGAGAGGAGAGATGGAGGAGAGGAAAGAAGGAGAGGAGAGAAGGAGGAGGGGAAAGAAGGAGAGGAGAGATGGAGGAGGGGAAAGAAGGAGAGGAGAGAAGGAGGAGGGGAAAGAAGGAGAGGAGAGATGGAGGAGGGGAAAGTAGGAGAGGAGAGAAGGAGGAGGGGAAAGAAGGAGAGTAGAGATGGAGGAGAGGAAAGAAGGAGAAGAGAGATGGAGAGGAGAGAAGGAGGAGAGAAAAGAAAGAGAGGAAAGGACTAAAGCCTTTAAGCTACCACACCACCAGCCCCCCCCCCCCCCCCCCCCCCCCCCCCCCCGCGATTTTACAACCCTACTTGCGGCGCACCCCGTCTCTAAGCAACCACGCCCGGAGACCCCGGCCTGTTAACGATAGCTGGTTTTGACGAAGGCTGACCGACAAACCCCCACACAACCCACCCTTCCCCCCATCCCCTTCCCCGGTTAACCAGTCGTGATGCCTAACATCCGACACGCCACTCATAGCCCCCAAGCCTCGGCCCCTCCCCCAGTATCATGGTCGACAAAAAGGGATCGTGGCTCGAGAGATGGGGCTCATGATGACGGTAATTATGATGAAAGCTGCATGCCACAAACTGCTGGGTGTGGGTGGGCAAGGGATGGTGGGAGACAGAGAGCTGGCGGGGAGAGAGAAGGGGGGCGGGAAGGAGGGGAGAGGAGGATCGGGTTAGGAGAGAGGGAAGGGGGAGAGACAGAGATTGGTCGGTTGGATGGCAGCGGGCCGAGAGCTCCGCTCGAGGTAACTGCTACTGAGACGAAGGGAGACATGCCCGCGAGAGGAAAGGAGAGGTCGAGAGAGTGGGGAGAGGAGGGGAGAGAGAGGGAAAAGAGAGAGAGACAGAAGGACAGAGAGAGTTTGTGTGAGGACAGAAGAATCAAAGGGAGAGTGAGGGTGAGAGGGTTTGTGCTAGGATAGCATATCCAACTGGCGAGCAGATCGGGGTCTTCCATCAGGTTTAGGGGAGGTGTGCTACCAGGCCAGATTAGCCTGGACTGGGCTGCCCCTGATCTCTTCCAGAGGTGCTGCAGGCTGACAGGGGAAAGAGAAGGCCTCTTTGTTTGGAACTGGCACTGGGGGGGGGGGGGGGGGGGGGGGGGAGGCGCTGGGGGAGTAACCCGACTCCCTTCCCAGCTGGGTGGAGAAGGGAGGTTTCGAAGAGGGACTGGGGATGGAGTTGAGAGGCTGGTCCCAAGCCAAGCACTGAGGCTGGGGTTGAGATTGGGACCATGGGAGGAGCTGAGAGATGGGGGCCGAGGCTGGAGGTCGAGACGAGGGGCCTGGCACAGCGCTGGGACTGGGCCTGAGGGTTTTAGCAGGAGGTGGTGGAAGGCCCAGTAACCGGGCAGAAAAGTGTCGGGGGCGAGAGAGGGAGGTCTGTAGGAATGTCATTTGTCATTTCTTAACCCCCACCCCCACCCCCCCCCACACACACTAACAAGGAAATGTGTGTGCCTCTGTGAAGTCTGTGAAGCCTCTGTTTGGTGACGCAAGCCCTTCCTCTCAAAAGCATGCGCCAGATGTGGAGCGTCAGCAAACACACATGCTACCACCACCAGACCAAGGGTCATCTCCCTTGTTTGTGGAGGTAGCAAACGCCTGTGTACCTTGCCCTGGACTCGTGTGTGTGTGTGTGTGTGTGTGTGTGTGTGTGTGTGATGACTCACTAATGGGCTGATACACACATACACACGTTTGTTTTGGATCCATTCCAGGACCTAAAGCCAGACACTATCACAGTATAGGCATTGCATCATCCTATCATGGCTAGATTACGTCCACAGTCCGACCCTTATAGACGGATGACTGACAGACACCAGAACAAAGTGTCACTTAAAAACAGATTAGCAACTCTGGAAAAGAACCATAAACGCAGTCAGTTAGCTGGCTAGCCTGGCTCATATGGATTGCCCCTTCGTCGGGAGAGGAAGGGAACAAACTCCAGGCCAAGGTCCTGGAGGACTTCCACTATCTGGGACACAGCGGGGGATCGACTGCAGAGCGTTGTCCAGGCCCAGGGCTCGGAGTCTGGCTTGGGTTTGAGGAGGGGGAGGGGGTGAGAGGGAGGGGTCTGAGGGATACACCGTGGGGTTTGGGAGGGGCTAAGTGGGGGTGGAGGGGACGGAAAAGAGCTGGGCTCACCATGCCCTCTTATTGGATCAAGGGGGTGGGGGTCGGGTTCTAACGGAGAGTATGGACAGTACTTCTAAACATCCCTACCCCCCCACCCCCCCCCCCACCCCAAACTGACCTCACTTCCTTCTTGCCCTTCTCTCCCGTTGAGCTCGGGAGAGATTGAGGCCAGACAGGAACGTGCGCGTTCCAAAGAATAGAGTGCTGCTGCGCGTGGATTCTGTCACGGAACGTTTGCGAGTGGAGGACCAGAGTTCAGAGTTCAGAACGGGAGTCATGCCATTATTACCTGTTAAAGATCTTGCCGGAACACTGTGTGGGAGAGAGAGAGAGACAGAGAGTGAAGGAGACATATCCGTGAGAAAAATATTGGGAGAAAGAGAGGGACAGAGATGGCGCAGGGCAGAACAGAAAAACAGACCGTGTGATGACTCATTTCTGAAGGAGAAAACGCCCGCCCCTGTTCCCTCCCCACCCCTTCCCCCCACCACCCTCTCACTATTTCCAGTCTCTGCTCCGTCACACTGACCTCTTCTCCCTCTTGTCCAATCCACCCCTCCAAGGATTGCTCAAACATTCACTCTCTTTCCCTCTGTCCCCCCCCTCTTCCCTACCCTCTTCCCCTTACTGTCTCTGTCGAGAGAGAGACAGAGAGAGAGACAGAGAGAGAAAGAGAGAAAGAAAGAAAGAATGAGAAAACGAAAGACCTTAGAAGGCTGCAACCTGAACTCATTTGGACTCGCTGAACGTAGCTTTGTTCCAGTGTGTGACGAGGTGCTGAACTCTTGAACACGGAGGCTTAACTTTGCCATAGTTGAACGCACTTGTAGTCAGTCACTCGGAGAGCAAAGGCCCGTCGGAACGTTGAGAGGGAGAGAGAGCGAGAAAAGGAGAGGGGGGGAGAGATGGATGTAAGAAGGGAAAGAAAAGGGGAGAGAGAGAAGGGGAGGGGAGAAAATAGGTTTTCAAGAGACTTTGGCAGGAGTCTCAACAGGAGCAGACATCCCCCCCGTCCCGTCCCTCACCCCTACTTGGGTCCCGACCCCCGCCCTCCCTCGGAGGAGAGGAGATGGAGATGTGAAGGAGAAGAAGAGACTGTAAGGAGGAAGGAGGAAGAAGGGAAGCAGGGCGAGCGCAAGAAGGGGAGAGACAGGAAGAAGAAGGAGGGGGGAAAGGTTAACTACGGGGGGGGGGGGGGTGGAAGCACGAGAGGAGGCGGCCAATGTGTGTGCGTGAATCTGTACAGGGAGAATGGGGGGAGAAGAGTGAGCATTGACACTTGGGTAAGCAGCCGGGAAACGAGCCCCAGGTGCCACTAACGACGGACAACCTTAACCGGAAGGTTCCGGAGGGTCAACGGTATGTAGGCGTGCCCATGGACTGTTCTTCAACATCTCTCTTATCGCACAATAAATGTGACGCAAGACGCCATAGTGAAAGTTGTGTTGACAGTGTCGTATGACACTGCTTTTCCTGTACAACCGTCCTCCTCTTAGAGGTGGGATTGCAGCCAATGCATTGGAGTAAACATCCTGTATTCACCAATGCATCCACAAACACAGCTCCATTTCATGGGAGGGAGAGAGTCTGATGAAAGTATAAGTATAAAGAGAGAGAAAGGTATATTTAGCTGTTCCGCAGAGCTGTTTGGCTCCTGTGGGTTTGCAGTAATGACCCGTCACACAGATTACTAGCTACCAGAAACCCCAAAACCTGAAAGCCTAGATTTAGAATGGAACCAAACACAGCCTTACTTCCAGAAAGGTCCGTTGAACGTTGCAGACTTTAATGGACATTTATGATGATGTAAGAGGAAGTTTCTCTGCTGAAATAGTTGATTTCAATTTCCTGGTTACATGCCTGATTTCCGTTATTACTGCTTCAATTCTTTCGGTTGTCAGCTCTTTTAATTCTTTCAAATGGCTAAACCCATTTATGATAAACCTACACAACCTATTTAGCGGGTCTTCCCATTCACATCAATGGTTCATACCAGTGTTATTAGGGTTGAGGTGAAAATCCCATGGATTTGAATGCAGCCTATAGCAGGACAGGATATTGAGTCATAATGGATATAACGGATGACTGAACAAGGAAGATTATTATTTCTTCCCCTAGTTTTGTATTCCTAGCACACACACACGGCAAACAACACATTCCATCCTCCCATGAATGTGTACAATCCACCGTGAATCAAACCGGTTCTTTCACCACCAAAGTAGGGTGGTTGGGGGGGTGGGTTCAGTGTCGGACTATGGAATCTTGTGACTAGAGGGCAAACATGACTACATTCTCCAGGTGTCATCGTGAGTTCTGGGAGATGAGACACTTTGCTGCTTCAAACAGCCCGGTAGGCAGGCAGCGACTCGCTTTTCGCCACTGTACACCACTGTGCACCACTGTGCACGGTGGGATCGCTTTTCTGTTCTTTCCTTTCTCTGCCCGACCTATCATTTGAATCCTGAGAAGGAACCCAACAGTGGGTCACTGTGAGCCCTACTACTGCCAGGCTATCAGAATCTTGCAGCTCTGGGACATATTGACTGACCAGGGTTAAGCTGAATGGACGGATTCAACCATGAATGAGAACATTCAGAGCACATCTTGAACGACTTCAGCAGAGCCGTGTGTGTGTGTTGCGCTACACATGTGTATACCAGATGACTGTACCTCCCAACAGACAGTCCGGCAACGCCACACAGACAGGCTTTTCATGAAGGAGGGAGGGAGGGAGAGAGAGAGACAGAGAGAGACAGAGAGAGAGAGAGAGAGAGAGAGAGAGAGAGAGATGGGCCTTTCTTGGAGCAGGCTGCCCTGCCCCAGTGGAGAACAGGCACAGCTCTGTAAACACACGCGCGTGCACACACACACACACAGAGCAGCAGTGTCAGCACTGACTAGTAGGGTGTGTGTTAGTGTCAGTGTGTTTGTGCCCCTTTAAAAGGGTAGGTAGCCTGCCTGCTGCTAATCAGCATTCCCAGTGAAAGCCTATGCATCTCACCACAGAAGACTTGCATGACTGTCGTCACAAAACCAGCATGTCAAGGTCATCCGGCTCTCACTAGCCCCCAGAAAACCGGACCAATCCAAAGTGTCTAACAGATGTATAGGCCTACTGACAAGTGTACGGTGAATTGTTGAATCAGAGTAATTAGTCTATTCATGTAGGGTCAGCAAACTATGGATAAGATTAGATACTGTAGAATCTCGGTTTGCCTTCAATGTTGCCCCCTTCATGCAGAACATAAATATGTCCCATTAAACACATTTTTACGGGTGCTGGAAAGAAGGGAGGCTGAGGCTGGAGTTGAGGCTGGAGTTGAGAATGAGGATAAGGCTTGGGGGGGGGGAGGGGATACGGCTAGGCCTGGAGATCAGGATGTGTAGGGCTGGGGGCTGAAGTTGACAGGATTGGACGCCATGTTGGTTTTTGTTCAAGGAACTAAGACTGGAGAAAGGGTATGTGTGTGTGTGGGGGTTGGGGGGAAGGGGCAGAAGAGGACGAGGCTGGGCATGGTCAGGGGTTAGAGGTTCTAGTGCGGAGGCCGTGTTGGTTTTGGGCATACAGAGGGGGCTCCTGTAGGAGTAGGGGATGAGGGATGAGGGATGAGTTGATTGATGACCCTGACATTTCCTGTCATCGGCCCAGTGCTAACTAGGAACTGCTCCACAGAGCGGCAGCGAGGACTGTCAGGACTATCATTCAAAGGACTCTGGAATCCAGAAGCAAAAGGAACTCTATCGGATTTCAAGTGAAGCCCTGGGAATGAGTATTTATATATTTTTGCCAGTAAAGTTGTTAACATTTCTTCAAGCTATCATTTTACAACCAGCCTAAGCTACCCCAGTGAACACAACACAAGAACACTAACAAAGACCCGGCAAGCAGAGCCGCTAATATACTTACAGTAGCTAATCACTGGACCAGTGTGTGTGACCTGACACAACTTGCTGAGGCTGAGCCCTTCCTTTCAGACATCTTGCCGGAGTAGTAAGTCTGTTGCCAGGCAGAGTACAACCCAGGACTAGCATAAGACAAAAGACGACACCGTACGGCTGACGAGCAGGGATGTCTAAACACGGCAGCGAGTGACCCAACTCTACTGTCTAATAAGACACTTTGGAGATATAGTTTTGTGGCATCGAGGTACTCAAAAACAGGGGAATAAGCGGGGACGTTTTTTCTCTTCAACGATCGGATACCGTGATCAGTGTACCAAATGGCAGCTATAAAGTTGTAAAGAGCCGTCCACCGTATCACTGTTTTCTGCTTTGAAGGCCTGCTGGCATCTGCTAGTGGTTATCTGTCTAGGCCAAGACGCTGATTCGAAGGAATGGTATGTATGCTAAATAGACGACACACCTTGAATATGGTGTCAATTATTGTATTGAAAAACCTGAAATACAAGGTATACAAGGTACAGTACACCCGAGTAGACAGGCGTCCACAGTTGATGGTGGAAGCAGACATTGCACCCCCCCCCCCACACACACACACACAAACACACACTTCTCCATCAATCTCAAAGGAGATGGGTTACAGCTGAAAACAGTTTGCATTGTTGTGTGGAATGTCATGTCAACAAAAGCCAAGGGGTGAAAGTGAGAGTGTGTGTGTGAGAAAGAGAGAGGTGTGTGTGTGTGGGGATGGTAGGGTGGGTTTGCTCTCAAACCCAAGGAATGGAGAGGGGGAGCACTGGAGATGGGGAACAAAGACATCACTCTGTTCTCATGCCATCTGAGAACATCAACCTTTCCTCAGTCCACACACACACACACAAGTTTGTACAGTCTGCTGCCTCACACACACTTACGACCTGAATTCCCTCACTCGCAGAGCCTCACTCTAGAAGTCGACCCAACAACAACAAAATCAACATAGATTGATGTCAATGTGTAAGCAAAACCCAGTGGACCTCTGCATGAATGTTTGAAAGTCAGTAGACATTTGTTGGGTTCTGCCCTTGGACCAGTAACCAGATGGATAACGTCTGTATATTTCAGTAGCGTCTGAGCCTCATCCTGTGAGCCAGCTGGATGACCCCTATAAAACACACAGGCGCGCACGCACACGCGCGCACACACACATACAGGCCCATAGCTCCCTCTAGAAGCTGTAATGGAACCCATACCTAACGCAGTTACATAACTTGAGAATTGCTACCCGGGTAATATGGCAAGACCAGTTGGGGAAGTTTAGCATCAAGTATTGACATCAGTTCACTCTTTTGCCTGTCACTTTGTGGGTTTAAATTGACCCAATGTGTGCATAACGTCATAAAAAGGAGTATATGCAAAACATCGTTTAACTGTCTCAGAACTATATGAAACTTAGGGTTAGGCTAACCCTAAACAGCAGTCAAAATCACTTTTTTTTTTTTTTGCTATAGGCTTTTGTCTGTATACCTGAACTCCTTCAACAATGCTTAGGAGTGCAGGTTGTCTAAATAATCGGATCATCATTAACTCCGTCCGTGTCCATCCGCTCGAGATATAAGCTCATCAAGTAGGCTAACAAATCGATTATTAACTTGTAGCAGTGTGTGGGACTTGACAATAAAATATGATAATGCAGTGTATTCCTTCACCATCATCACTTACGGTGCTAAACAACACATTGTCGCTCTCTCCGCCTTCAGACAGCTCGCTCAAATTCCGATCCCAATGTAAAAATGACTCACTACTGTCCAATATTTCCATCCTTCACGACCTTTAACGCTGTCTGACTCACGATGCGCCCTAAATGCACCAAAACCACCACTATTGGTCCTTAAATGATACTTTCTTGTAGCGGGGATGGAGAAAGACTCCTTCGTAGAGTTATCAATTGCAAAATGTTGTCAACAATTTCTTATCCGTTTATGAGAAGTTACTAAAACTTGTGCGAGCGAGACGGAGTTGCTCCTCCGTTGCAACGCCGTATTGCCACCGTCCAAAAGCTTTACTCCAAATGACAACGAATATGGTATGCAGCATACACCATACAGTGTTCCTTGTTGCGTCTTGTTTATTTCCTTGGCGTACAGTTCAAATGACTTTCCTCCTCTTTTCCTTAATGCAGTTCGCTCGCCACTACCAGCCCAGACCGACAGGAATGTTGGGGGCGTGGAAATAGGTGGAGGGACCGACAACGAATTATTTTAAGGAATAATTACAATGATAACCATGTAAATATTTAGACAGCATCTCTGTACTGCAATTGAAATATAGAGGAATCGTCACTTCCACATAAGGAAATTAGTTAAACAATTCGATAGATCTATCAACATTAGGGATGTGGGTGAATCCACAAGTTATACACGGCGGGTAGGACCGCCCTCAAACATGTAGATCGGACCAATCAAGCGAATTCGTCAACTCAACATCTTCCTAAACACATTTCTAGACAGTGTTTGATTGACAGTCCAGGAGACCAACGCGATCCAATTTAGCCCGAATGGTTTAGATTGACAAATGGGGTAGCCAATTAAGTCACACATGCGGACTCATTCCAACGAATCCAATAGCGACAAGAATACCTTTCACTAGAACCCGCCTCCGTAAGCATGCATTGCAACCAATGAAACCCCTCTAAAATATTAATACGGTCAGCGCGAATGTTCAGCTGCACTTTTCTGGCAATTCCCATGATTGAATAACGTACTGTGAAGGTATTTGCTGCTTAATAAACATGAACCTGATCAACAAATACTTGGTAGGATTCTCCTTGGAAATATTTTGTTATTAAATATGTAAACGTTTTAGAAAAAAAAATTATATTATCAAAATGACGCATACAAGGAAACTAAACTACATGTGAATAACGTTGAATCACAAATAACAGTCCTGGATATTTCAGTGAATACAATTTCGAGAAACGAAAGCAATATCATTCAAGACACATCCCACCTCAACGGAACAGAATATTGAGATATTGAAAACCAAATGGTGTGTGAGGAGGGTTGGGGGCAGGAGAATAGAATGTCTGGGGGTCTGGGAAAGAAACGCCAATGACACCATTGTACATGAAAATCCCTCGGAGGCAAACAAAGATTAGGGGGAAGTTGACATGAAGCAGGAAACAGGTGAAGAAGGAAATAGAGTTTGGGCAAGCCTCTTTTACATTGTCAACAACAGTGACCAACAGTAATTTCTTGTGTGGGACTCCAAAAATTCCCCTGGTGATACATTAGATACAATACTCCACTGAGTAAAAAGAACAACAAGTGTAGATACTACAGAATAGATGAAGAGCATTACTATTTGTTACAATAACAGGGCATGTGTCGACACGTTTCTTTAATGCAGAGATGCATTTTGGATGTCTCCTTTCAGTCACCTCTTAAAGAGGTCATGGTGTCACGGCATATTCGGTCCCCCTTCGAGTGGATTATGCAACTCCCAACTTTGTATCTATTGCAGGGTGGTAGTACAAAAGCATCTTCTGACTTGCAGACAGTAGAAGTGAAGCACTTCCTTCAGGCTCGATCTCGAACGTTGTCACTCAAGAAGATAATATTGTCTAGAAAGCGAGAGAGAGAGAGAGAGAGAGAGAGAGAGAATAGAACATGAGTTCGAGGGTCCTGAAAGCAAAGGTTGATGACGATGAAGCTGCCACAGTGTCACCGCAGAGGATAAATGTTGTGTGCGCGCGCGCGCGCAGACCTGCGATGATGGTGGTAGCTTGGCGTCTCACGCTGTTCTTGTCCACGTACTCTCCGTAATCCAGCTTCCCTTCCACGAGGACTCTGGACCTACAGCGGCACATCAAAACGCACGCACGAGATAAGTGACGCGGGTGAAGCCATTCCTACCCCTTGGGGCCTTACATGGTCCCTTTTACAGTGGAGCAAAAACAAGGCGCAAGCCGCGCTAAGGACCACGGGGGTGAGCTGAAACGCTGACGAAGCGCATACCCTTTCTTGACGTACTGGTAGGCCACGTCCCTGAGGCCGGGCTTGAACACCGACACGCGGTGCCATGTTGTCTTCTGACTGACGTCACCTGTAGAACAGACCATAATATGACTCCCCCGGTCTCCACCCACACCCACGCACTGTTTGAAAGGTCAATACACACCTGTGGGGGTCGTCTCTCCCTCCCCGGAGCGCCACATCTCGTTGGTCGCCATGGAGAAGATGGTGACGGGGTTGCGTCCGTCCACCTGCCTCATGACTGGGTCCTGACCCACGCGGCCCAAAAGCTGCACGCGGTTTATCGCTGTCAGGGAGGAGCGGGGCATACACATCACACACCATACTGGCTACTGAAAAATGGCAATATACATTCACCTTAACCAAAATAGCAACTGCCATTATTGCCAAGGCTCCCAATGAGTCAACCATCGGCACTCAAGCAACAGATTAAATATTGGAAGCCTTAAACTGAACCAAGGGAACGGAAAAAAACTCAGTCCTCACATCTTTCCAGGATGAGACTGGCGTCTGTGCTGCTGTGCCTAACCAGCTGTCTCAGTACCTGTAGGGAATCGCAGACAAAGAACCACGCAGTCAGTATACTGTACTTTAACAAACATCTCTGAAATGAACATGATTAGCCGTCATTGTGTGGAGCATACGGCGGAGGAATTTTTGAGATACAAACGGCGAAATACAACTCACCTGTGCTGTAGCGCATCTCAACATATTTTCTGTGCTGGTTGTCTTTGGAACGTAGAAATGTCTGTTGAAGACATTGGTGAATGCATATGGTCATTGCAAAAGTTATTTAATTCAGATATGTTTTGCATGCATGCTAGATGATTTAGCTAGTATGCATGGAACATTATGAGCCTGGTAACGTTCGTAATTAGTCAGAGGTTAGTCAAACAAATTCAGGTCAGTGGGCTATGTCTAACTACTATAATTAACATTTTGTTTAATGCGTCCAATAAACAATGAGATGTCCCATATAGCAAGTGGCTAACATTGTTAGTGCTGGTCGTATAGTGGCAACGAGGTTGAACTAGCTAGTTAGCAAGTATCTTAAATTAAAGTTTTTAGCTAGTACATACAATCTTAAAGTAGCCGATGCGTATTTCTTTTGAAGCCAAAACATTTCGTTCGGGTTTGTATCGTGTAACGTTATACATGCTTAACAGAGATCAAAAATGAAACTTACGAGTGTCAAGACTTTGAAGAAGACGCCTGTAACCTCACGCTGTTTCCGTTCCGTCTCCAAAATGAGTCGGACTGGGGTATCGGCACAATAAGGGGTGCATAGTTCCGCTCTAAACCAACAACATTGTATTTGTTGTAATTTTCGATGTTCATTATGTAGATAATTGTTTTTTTTTTATACACAGCATACAATCTGTCTCTAGCATACTTTTAGTGCATTTCTTTCATAAATAAACATGGACTTGCATTAAATCATATCTTTATTTCAGGCCAAAAGAGTGAGTTCCATAAAGCCTTTGATCAGTCAAATCACACCCTAAAAGTGATATTTATTGCACAAAAGCACAGATATAAGCAGAATATTATGCCCAAGTATAACAATGATGAGGACCTTTTATGAAACACAACTTGACATAATGTCATCCACTCCAATACTGACTACATTCGAAACACTCATAAAGTGAGAAGTGCAGTTACTTCATTCATACAGATTTCAACAAGAGACTCACAGTCCCTGTATTCGCCATTACATGACATCATTTACCTGAGAACAAGACAAGGCCTTGTGCAGAAGAGATGTGAAAAGTCATCACTCCGGTCCAGAATAAGTCACAGATACCATGGAATGGCATTTGTGTGAACCCCCCCCCCCGTCCCCTCCCACACCCCTCCCACACCCCTCGCCCTCCCCCTCCCACACCCCTCCCCTCACACCCGCCCCACTGCACGTCCACACCAAAGCACACTGTCCCAGTGGGCTTTCCCCAGTGCCTCTCAGAGTGATGGAGAACATACGCTAGCTGGTACCATACACTAACTGGTACCATACACTAGCTGGTACCATACGCTAGCTGGTACCATACACTAACTGGTACCATACACTAACTGGTACCATACGCTAACTGGTACCATACGCTAGCTGGTACTATACGCTAGCTGGAACAGCTCCTGCTAACACATAGGAGGATAAGTCAACATGCCGCACAGGCGTGTGTGTTGTCTTTGTACACGTCTACATATTATATATATATATCAGTGTGTGTGAGCACGCGTGTCTCCAGAGGGTGCTTCAGGATTCGTCAGTTCTGCAGGATGAGTACCAGCAGCTGGGATACAAGGCGTTGGGCCGGCTGACTGATGGGGTAGTGGGATGGCAGTTTCTCCTCCAAACAGGACACCTTCACGTAATACCTGTAGAAGAAGAACACGCTAAGACAAGTAGTACATTGAAAGGGGGCATTGCCGCCTAGTGGCCAACATGGGGTATGACCGCACTGTTCATCATGATACGTTCTGTTATTCAGTGGAGCCGGGATGAACTCAACAGCTCATGGTCCAATGAAGAAACACGTGGAAGAAAGCCACACGGCACAATACACTCAATCACGTCAAGTAACTGGTTTCCAGTCTCCAGAAACAGTGAAAAGCAAGCCTGAGCCAGGAGCCAGGAGTGTGGATGGATGGAGCGGGCTCCTCTCACCGGAACTCCTCCCGATACTCGGTGCGGAGGTACAGGCCCAGTGGGGAGCTGTACTGGAGACAGGCCAGCAGGACCCTGCAGCGCTGGTACACCAGAGCGGCCTGGGCTGGGCTTAGAGGGGCCTGGGGGCCAGACAGAACCAGGACCACCTGCTGGGCCTGGAAGGCCATGAAGGACCTCTGGAGACGAGATTTAGTAAAGGCTTAGGGTACGGGACTTGATATTTGACTGTGCAGTCATGACTGTTTGGCAGCGTGTAATAGTGTCCATGATAATAAATACGAAAACTATTAAGGTCTGATTTCTGAGAGACGGGTTATTCACTATGAAACATGTCTTTTGAGAATCTCAACAGCTCCCGAAAGAGCTTCCGGGTTTCACAGTAGGCTGAATCTGTACAGAGAATTAGATAAATAATCCTAATCTTATATATATATATATATTCTTATATATTTATATAAGAATATATTCTAATATATATATATATATATTGGATGTGATGTGACTGAGGGGAGGAGAGTGGATGTAGAGAGTGGATGTACCAAGGCTGGATGAGGCTGGAGAACCTTCAGGATCCATCCCACAGTGAGGAAATGCCCCAGACATCTCAACGTCCGGCTGGCCTGCAGCAACACACATCCACATCCTCCATCACGGGTGTCCATAGATTCAACTACCTTGAAAGGCAGGAATTCCCATGTCTGTCTGTCTGTCTGTCTGTCTGTCTGTCTGTCTGTCTGTCTGTCTGTAGCTGGATAATCTAGAGAACCGAGCACTGTATAAAGTAAAAATTTGACGGGGGAATTGCTCAGGACCCAAGGACGTGCAGCGTCGAATATGTTTGGATGGGAGGTTTGGGAGAAAAAATATATATAAGCCATGTTGAGCTACACTAAACTATGGAGCCATTGACCACTCCTATATCCTTCTCTGTGGCAGGGTACACTCCGAGACCCACCCGGTTTGCCAGATCACTCAAGTATTTCATCGAAACGGGCAGTGCACTAGCAATGGTGACGTATCATAAGATCCACTGGAGCTGAGTAGGAGTGATTCTCCCAGCATTGTGTGGTGTTCTTGGGGATGTTTGTGCCCGGGAGGGGTCAGGGGTCGGGGGTCAGGGTTTACCGCGGCGCTCTCCTCTTGACACAGCACCACCAGCTCAAACAGTAGAGAGCAGGCGGCATCCAGATACTCGGCTAACAGGTCCTGCAGCTGAGAAACACACTGTGGAAGAAAACGTTTACAGATATCACACGTGAACCATGACAAAAAGCACCCCTGCGCACAAACACGCGTTTCGTTTTTGAGTGTCCGTATCTATCTACCAACATACAGTACTTTCATACGGCACAACATTCTGTATACACATTCTTGTTCATTGAAAATATGAAAGGAATATATGAAACCCTGCAAATATGGAGTGTGTACAATTGAGCGTACGACCCATTCAATGCCCGCCCAGCCAATCCCTACCTTTGTGTGTGCGGGGGGGTCTTGCCTCAGGTCTGGGGGGCTATGTGCTGCTTCCTGGGGTGGGAGCACAGGCTCACACACCATTGCTAGCAGCAGCCTAGCAGGCAAAGCACCCCTGCAGGGCAATACATACACACATGTCATCTTGACACGTGACATCTCCGAGAGAGAGAGAGAGAGAGAGAGAGAGAGAGAGAGAGAGAGAGAGAGAGAGAGAGAGAGAGAGAGAGAGAGAGAGAGAGAGAGAGAGATGAGGCTCCCTCTCTTCCTATATTTCTCTCTCTCTCTCTCTCTCTCTCTCTCTCTATGTCTCTCTCTCTCTCTCTCTCTCTCTCTCTCTCTCTCTCTCACAAACACACACACACAGTAGAATATAAGCACATGCAAACACCCACGTGCACCACCATGTGGTACAAAAAAGACATGCGCATATGGGGCCGTGCTCATAGTTTTGCTTTCAGAACGTACAAATCTACATTCTCACATACATAGAGAGAGACGGTAGAGGAGAAGTAGGGAATGAGGAGGAGAGAACATGTACTCACTGTTTGGCTGTAAGCATGTTGAGGCGAGCTGGCTCGATCTCAGTTTCTCTGAACATCAAAGCCAGGGTTTGGATGATGAGGGTGCACAGCCTGGGGAACAGGACCAACAAGCAGAAAGGGACCAGGACCAACAAGCAGAAATGGGGGAATGGGAAAAAGAGAAAGGACTAGGTCGGTTTGTAAACACCAAAGAGCTTAATATGCGGAAGGATTGACTCACAACTCATGACTTAACCTCCACATATGTGAGTGTGTGCACGCGTGTGTGTGTGAGTGTGTGTGTGTGTGTGTGTGTATGTGTGTCAACTAAGGATAGCCACCAGTAATCTGGTTGTGTAAAAAATCCCCAGCTTAAATCCATACAGAACCCAGAGGATCCTGGTTTGTACAAAGGAAGATTCCGGAGGTTAGACCAGGTGACACACCCACGCACACTGTATACTCACAGCAGCTGATCGGCGGTGTGTCCTCCTCTACGTTTTGCATCAGGTGCCTGGCAGCTTCGAAGCGATTCTTCTAGCGTTCTGACCAGGAACGGACACAGGTCGCTGGACTACACACACACACACACACAGCAAAAAAAAAGCTAACACGCACATGTTGAAACCCATTTTCAAGACACACACACAGACTCACACACGCGTGCACACATGACAGTGTCTTACCCTCCAGAAGAGCTTGCGGAGGGTGGTGTTGCGGTGCGCCGCGGTGCACAGCTCCTGGAGCAGCAGGTACCGGCACTCCAGGCTGACGCCTTCCTGGACTAGCTCCCCACTCAGCTGACGAAACAGGTGAGCTGTGCGCTCCCAGCTACACACACACACACACACACACACACACACACACACACATACATACATACACACATACACACATATATGTCAATAAAAAAAATATATAAAAAGAACAAAAATGACACGCAAAAACGTTAAATCTTTTCAAAAGAAGTCAAGTTTTCTTTGTCTGCAAATGTGTGTGTGAGTGTGTGTGTGTCAAAGTACCTAATGGTGGGCTGTATCTGTGGGGTGCCGTTAGCGGAGGCGCCACATCGTTTTCGGTAGAGAGGGTCTAGTAGCAATGTTGATCTCTGAAAACAAAACATGCAACACATTAACAGACACACACACACACACACACAAACCATTATAGATGTCTTTAACAAACACACAAACAAACCGAACAAAGACAGACCAACTGGGAACAAGACTGGGAACAAGACTGACAACGTTGCGACTGGACCATAAAGAGAGAAAGAGAATAGGAGGGAGAGAAGGAGAGAGATGAGGAGAGAGAAAGAGAATAGGAGAGGGAGAGAAGGAGAGAGGTGAGGAGAGAGATGAGGAGAGAGAGAAGGAGAAAGGTGAGGAGGGAGAGAAGGAGAGAGATGAGGAGAGAGAAAGAGAATAGGAGAGGGAGAGAAGGAGAGAGGTGAGGAGAGAGATGAGGAGAGAGAGAAGGAGAAAGGTGAGGAGGGAGAGAAGGAGAGAGATGAGGAGAGAGAGAAGGAGAAAGGTGAGGAGGGAGAGAAGGAGAGAGATGAGGAGAGAGAGAAGGAGAAAGGTGAGGAGGGAGAGAAGGAGAGAGATGAGGAGAGAGAGAAGGAGAGAGGTGAGGAGAGAGAGAAGGAGAAAGGTGAGGAGGGAGAAAGTGAGCCGGACGACCCTCCCTCACTATGATGTAGCTGCTCCAGGAGCTCTGTAGGTGGAGGTAGATCCGCGAGGTGGGGGACACCGAATAGAGGTGCAGCTCGGCCTCCCTGCCTCCCTCCTCGTTCCTCTCTCCCCCCCCCGGCGCCCGCCCCTTCTTCATCAGACGGGCCAGCACCGAGCCCCTCCTCCTCCTCCTGGGAGCGGGGGCGGGCTCCGACCGGCCCGCCGGAGGGGGGGGTTCGGGGGACAGGGGCGAGTGAGGGGAGGGCAGGGAGAGGACTGGGGAGGGGGGTTGGGGGAGGAGCCTGGGCGGGGCCATGTGGAGGCCCAGGGTTTCGGGGTTGGGGCAGGAGGCAGAGCGGTTGATCCTCAACATGGGGAGCCTCTCTTCCTCCTCCTCCTCCTCGCCCTCGTTGTTCCTGACGAGAAAGACACAGGCAACAGTAAGTACATTCACACACACACACACTTGTTACGTTTTTGTCCCACTCAAGGAAGTTATTCTCTGGAACTCCAGCAGAGGGCAGTGTGTGAGGGCAGATGGGAAGAAGGGATGGGAAAGGAAGGAGGAAGGAATGAGAGGGGGGGGGGGGGGTGGCAGTTGGAGTTGACCTGGCAAAGACTGCCAAACCTCTAATTCTGGGTTGGAACAAGAACATGGTTTCTCTCTCTCTCTCTTTCCCCTGCCTTGCCCCTTTCTCCAAAGCTCAGGGAAAACGGAAGAGGGGGATCTTTCTGTAGAGTGCTGATCTGCCATGAGCCTCAATGGAAAAAAGCTGTCAGACCGTTATGCCTGTGCCTTTGCCACATCTTGGCCACACTATATATGTGACTGCTGTCACACACACACACACAAACACACAGTCTGTGTACATAATGGTATTACTCAAGGGCCTCGTACTCTTCTCACTTCCCCTCATTTGTACCCTCTGGTTTGTGTGTGCAGTATGTGTTCCAGTCCATGCCTTGTCTGTCACACAACTTTTGTATGTGTGTGTTAATGACCTCCCAGGAGAGATAACGACACCCCAAGGCACACACACCATTCTGAGGCAAACAGAACCTTTTAATAGGTGTTTTATTACATTGAGGGGCTTCTGTACCCTAGCAACGGGCAAATGACGCCAATAGACCCCTCCCACTTCCTGTGGTATCTATGCACTTTGTGTCTGTGTATATTGGTTGCACAAGCTAGTTATATAGCACACAATGCCACACACACACACATACACTCTGAAGACTTTCTGTAGAGCTCAATGAATTCTGTGAAGTGGGATGTAATTGAGAATCTGATGGTTTGTGGTGTGTAATGAATGTATTTAAGAATGCATGGCCTGCATGTGTGTGCTGCTGCTGTATGTCTTCAGAAGCAGCGAACATGAGATGAAACTCTCTCCTCTGGACAGCATTAAATTGTTATAAGCAACTTGAGCTGGCGAGTATCTAAGGTCAGCTAGCTGTGTAGGTGTTACCTCACAAGCCTCTTACGGTTTGCTAATGTTAGCTACTCTGAGCTAGCATCTCCCCTAATTTTGTGCCAGGTTGTTAGCTGACTTTAGCTAAACTGCTGGCTAGCAAACAACTCAATAGCCTGTTAGAACAGCTAATTAGCTTGAGCTACTCTGCTAGATAGGTCCTTTCCTGAGTAACTTTTCATCAACGCTTTGGTTTCTCCCTTCTTCTTTTCCATATCTCCCTCTACCCAGTCTGTCATCCACCCCGCACTCTGTGCTTCTCGCTTCCTCCCTCCCTATCTACAGCATGTTCCTCTTCTCTCCTCTCCTCACATTCCCCTCTCATAGGAATCAGGAAAATATAGATGTGAAAGACACACCTGTGTACGCTTCCCTGTAAAAATAACGATTACAAACAAACCGTATTCCTTTTAAGATTGTAGAGGAAAGGGAGGGTAAGTTAGAGAAAGGGAGGGAAAGGAAGAATAATGGAGGGAAAGAGAGCAGAGGTGCGACGGAGAATGTTTGTAGATACAAAGATGTATTTTCCAACAGGGTTTTGAAAAATAGATTCCCGTTTTCACCGTAGCTGCTACCGTACATGCCTATAGGGAGCTTATCTTAGCTCAGATACTGCAACGACACTGCCTCAGTCCACCTCTTCATAAGACAATAGACAGCTACTTCTCCACTGTGTGCACTTTCTGTTCTAACATGGGACAGTCTATTCCGTTTCTTAGCAACTGTTTCTGCATACCCAGACATACACACAGAATAAAGAGAAAGGCGGACAGCCGAACAGCAGTGCTAACCAGTAATTGGCCTAAACATAGTTGTTGGTAGTCTTGCAGGGCTTAATCAGTTGCCTTAACCATAAACCATCCACAAGGACTGTATAAGCATACATCTAAAAATGCCTAGCTATTGTGCAACTAGGCGTCTCCCTTATAGACCTTCCCTTGAAGGTAGGTCAACTTTTACAGCTAAATGGATCCATTCTGTGTTCAACAGTAAGGGCTAAAAACCATACGTCCCTGTTGGATCTGTCGATTTAGTTTAGTTCCTGTGTCCGCCAAAAAACATAGAAGATGCCAACTGTCCCATCAGATTGCGCTTCTGCGTAACGTAACACTAGCCTAGGAGCCATGAGGATGACAGACAAAGGTCTTTCGTTAGCCTATTTATCCAAGTATGTTGGCCAGGGGTGCCATCAGGGAGGATGGTGTGTGTGTGTTTGTGTGTGTGTGTGTGTGTGTGTTGACAATTCGGTTGCATATAGGTTCAGTCTGCCAGGCAGAGATAAGAACTCAGCAAGACAGGTCTGACAAGCCAGTCATTAGAAAGCTGTACGGAGATGGTCGGGAGTAGAGCAGGGTGTGTGCACGGGTGTGCATGGCGACGGTCTTTCACCTCCACTGGATGGGGGGGAGCTCCCAGACGTCAGTCCCTGGGGGGGGTGCGTGGGCCGACAGGACGACGCCTCCAACTCCTGGGGAGGGGGGGTGGGGTAGAGTGTGTTAGAGAGAGAGAGAGAGAGAGAGAGAGAGAGAGAGAGAGAGAGAGAGAGAGAGAGAGAGAGAGAGAGCAAGAGAGAAAGAGAGAGAGAGAGAGAGAGAGAGAGAGAGAGAGAGAGAGAGAGAGAGAGAGAGAGAGAGAGAGAGAGATGGGGGGAGAGAGAGAGAGAGAGAGAGAGAGAGAGAGAGAGAGAGAGAGAGAGAGAGAGAGAGAGAGAGAGAGAGAGAGAGATGGGGGGAGAGAGAGATACAGAGAAAGAGAAAGAGAGAGAGAGAGAGATGGTGATGACAGTGTGAACTCACTTTATTGGGAGGCAGTCGAGTGTCATTTAGATTGAAATGGCATACACTCTACAGTGGGTGGTACACACTGTGACAAATGACGAAGTGGACCGAGAAAAAGGGGTAGGGGGGACAGAGAGAAAGAAGGAGGGAAGTCGCAATGGCACAGAGGAGAAAGAGAGGAAGAATATGTGAGTGTGTGTATATGCTCGTAGGACTAATGGAATGTAGCACCAATCTATAATATGTGTCAGAGAGGATTCCACTACCAGGTGATATAGAGTTAACTGTCTTCCGTTCCCACACACACCTCCCCATTAGAGATTCCTGTATGTATGTGTGTGTGTGTGTGTGTGCGCGTGAGAGAGAGAGCATCACACACAAACACACACAATAACAAACACACACAGGTAAGCTCCTAGCCTGGCACGTGTAGAATTTATACCGGTGCCACAGATGTCATCTCTGCTAACACTGGCATCGTTCCAGGGTTTCGAACGTCCGACTCAAATACAAAACAACCCGTTTCCAATAGACGACCCTTTATCCAGCTCAACCCCCTCACTGGGTGCCACCCATAACGTGTGCCCAGTATTGTTTACACTGAGAGAAGGGAGACAGAAAGAACAGGAAGGGACGAGAACGAGAAAGAAAAAGGATTTCAAGAAAGATTCTGGCTTCGAGCGTCGGTGATCTGCTGCCGGGCGAGCGAGCCAGCGAGGGGATGAGGAGGCGAGGGGATGAGGGAAGCAGGACGCTGACAGGATTACAGGGAGTTATGACACCCGAGTCTCCCAGGAGGTGGTGGGCAGTCACACAAGTAAACACCAAACAGACACACCTACAGCGGACGATTCCAGAAGCCACCAGTGTCTGTCTCTCTCTCACACGTACGCGCACAGACAAATAACACCTTTTACAAGGTCATTCATGCTACAGGCTAAAGGTTTGTACCCTGGCAACCACCAGATCACACAGTAAAGGAAAATAAAGGAGGGAACCGACAGGGGGCTAGGAAGTGGTTCTTACTCAGCGACGGAGACACGGTCAAAGAGTGCCTGTGAGTCGGTGGGGCGGGGCTGGGCTGGAATTCACCCGGCCCCTTTTCTCTCATCCGCCCATGTCTCTTCCCACTATGCTTTTCGGTGGCGTAGACGATGCGTATGTGTTGTGAGCGCTCTCGGTCCCGCCCAGACAGGAAGTCAGGTAGATCGTTGACCTGGACAGGAAGTCAAATTGGGGGCGGTTATTGTGATATCATTTGTCATATAACTAAAACTATGGAATAGCACACACATACACAGGAGTGAGAAGACTACTCCATACACACACACACACACACACACACACACATACAGACAAACAGGCAAGCAGACAGACCAATGGCAGACAGATAGAAAAGAAATAGCACTGACACACTACTGTACCACTGCCTGGCTGGACATCAAGTCCCTGAGGAGGAGCCACAACCACAACCACAACCACACACACAGGCATAGTAGTACAGTGGTCCCTCTGGTCTCAGAGGACATAGAGGAGCACCACAGCTCCAGCTGCTGTGGCTTCCTCTCGGGTCCCACTGGCTCCCTTCACAGGAAACAGACGGCTCTCATTACTTACTGGCTGGCTGACTGGATAGTTTTCGGACTGACTGACTGGTTGGATTGCTGGCTAGTTGGTTGGTTTGATGCTTGACTGGCTGTCTGGTTGGCTGTTTGGCTTGTTGTTAGGTTGGCTGGCCGTCTGTCTGACTGTCTGTCTGTCTGTCTGTCTGGTTGCCGGTTTGTCTGGTTGGCAGGCTAACAGGCTGACTGATGTTGGTGGAGAGGAGGAACTCATATGAAGTAAGGAATGAAGGTTCATATTCTGTCTGTTGGCGTGGAGTGAGTGTATGTGTGTGTGTGAGCTTGGAGTGGAGGATTATACAGTAGTGGACACTGACTTTGTTTATAAATTAAATATGTGGCTTCCATTAGCCAAATATAAAATTAAGGCTTAAAGAAGAAAGAGACAGAGATTCCAAAAGGATCTTAAACACCCGAAGCAGACGGTATGAGCTAGCCTGGTCCTAACCAGACTCTCAAATGAAATGTACAGAGAGTCTGGGCTCGCTCCATTGACAAGCGTTGACTTCTTTGTAGGCGGGTACTCTGTTAGAGTTTAAAACTATTGGATCTGCACAGAGCCACTCTGATCTGCCATAACCAATTGCTAGCGTTCGCCTTAGCCAATTCCTTCACCACTACTGTAACAGAGCTAGCTGCCGTAGCTGGAAAATCAAACTGTTTCCCAACCCCGTGGGAAGGAGGGCCTCAACATCATGACCACCAACAAAACTCAGCAAAACTTGTTTTTGCATAGGCTTTCACTCATGGATATTCGGCAGCGTTGCCACAACAGAACGAATGGCTTTGCTCGCATCTTTCTCTGCCGCCATTACGGAACTACAACATCATCGTTCTCAGCCACTTCCTCTGATCGCTGATTGTCCGGTAGAAAATTAACCGGAGACATCTGACATACGTACCTCATGGCCAGACCTAGTGCAGAAGCAAAATGAAAAATTGAGCGGGAGTACGTAGGAGGGCAAAGCCAGGCTAGGTATGAGCTTCCGCATGAGAGAAATAACAAAGACTCAGAAAGTACAAGTGACATAACCAGGTAAATCTCTGGATGCTAACAAAGTTAGCTGCTCCACCTAGCCAAGGTCTTACACATTCGGGTTTTTCAACTGGCTAATTCAGGATATTTACCTAACAGTGAGTCATGTTGCCGAAGGTTTGCTATCTGGTACAGCACAGACTAGTGTGTCTCATTTACAGTGTGTTTCAAAAGTTTGTAAACACCTAGCCTTTTATCATTTTTGAGAGACGCGTGCTCTACTTTTTTCATAGTTTTTAATGCATAATTTCAATCTCTCAATCAATCAATCACAGTCTGTAAGGCATTTAACCTACATGTCTATAATGAATTGGCATTGGCATGTAGTCCAAATATTGCCTAGGGTGACCGTTTCATTAAAATTACGCTTTTTGTACCAATATCTGTACCTGTTGGTCAAAGTAAACATAGTTTGTTGCATATAAAAAATAAGAATATGCATGTGTCTAAACAAGAAAAGACTAGGTGTTTCCAAACTTTTGACAGGCAAATGTTTTGTTTCCTTGAAAGAAGCCTTTTTTTAAATTTTTTAGATCAGGACACCATTCAAGCATAGCAACTGCCCTCAATTGGGGACATTGGCACACATCTCTGCTGAGCTCAAATGGCAAATCAGATGTTTTGAAGTTTGAGCAAGATCGACCCTATCTGGGCAAGGCACACTTCCACATGCAACTTTTGTCAAGAGAAGACGTGTCACTTTCCTTTAATACTGAAAGAATGTGACCAGGAAGGTTACAGGAAACCAAGCAGCAATTTTAAGGTCTGTTCCGATATTCTGCAGATAGTGAAGGAGAGGTCCCTCTACACTTCCTTCATTCATTTGAAATGCTCTTTTTCGGGGGAAAGTCACAAGAAAATGACAGAAAATCCCGACACGCGACAGTTTAAAGGCAGCCGTGTTTGTAGTTCGGGGACGATAATGATCCGTGACCTGACCCCCGACCCCTGGTTCTTGACCCACGGTGATCATCCCCAGTCTACTCTTTCATCCCCTGTGGATCACCAAAGGAGATCACTTTAGATCACATTAAAACATGCCCACATACTTGCACCTGCACCTGCACACACCTACAGGTGGGATTAGAGCCTCTGACCTCTGTCAACCTTCCAGGCTGTGTTTGACTTCCTCTACGAGCCTATAGGACTCCATGTTAAAGGCCCGAGGTTGGAGATAGTCGGGGGTCCTGGCTGGATAAATCAACAGGGAGACCAAGCTGCCAGGAGAAGCCTAGCATAAGCAGTTTATTTTGGTTTTAAATAGACAGGATCAGCCGAGTGTCCTCCCGCCTATTATTAGAGAGCTGGAAGCCAGACAGGCGGTCAGCACGTCGCGGATATATCCGCTGGCCAGGCCGGGGCAAACAGGGCACAGGACAGCGCTCCTCCTGTCACTCCAACTGGTTCGTGTAGGATTGTTTATGGATAAACGTGGTGTAGTGTATGCGTGTGATGCATTACGTTTGCTTCAATCATTTCCCGCATAGTTGCAGTCATTCAAACTTACCAGCACGATCTCCCTGATGTGGCTGAAGTTGACGGCTACCGTCAGGGTGCGCGGAGGGTACTCCGCCAGGTAAACGCAGTCATCACTCAGAACCACATG
This sequence comes from Hypomesus nipponensis, assembly GCF_054491055.1. Lineage (NCBI taxonomy): Eukaryota > Metazoa > Chordata > Actinopteri > Osmeriformes > Osmeridae > Hypomesus > Hypomesus nipponensis. Next base: position 11,323,403 of record NC_140367.1, read on the forward strand.
CATAAACACCTTGTTGACGGTCTCGGAGATCACCACGCACGGCTCGTAAGCACGGATTCGCTCATACACCCCGTGGTCAGTGTTCCTCTTGAGGAAAGAGTCCAGTTTACTGTTCCGCTTGCACAGCAGATTTCCCGCGCCTGTCCGGGCCATGGGCACGGGCATGAACGGTGCGCACCTGTCACTGTCATCAGAGGATCATGAGCCAGCTAGAGACACTTTCTTGAAGGTTACCAGTTACAACATTCGTGGTATATAACCCTATGTTTGTCTTTCGGGAAAAGTAACGGGCATTAGGCTGCATCTATGCTTGGAGGTGTCTGTCGGCGGTGTGGCCAGTGTGCCCGGCGCGTTGATAGATAACACCATCCTTCGCTCCCTTCAAGAGTTTGGCCTCATTGGCCAGGTGTTAAGCTAGCCCCTGATTGGCTGACAGTCTTCCCCTCCTGTCTTACTTCAAGGATGTCGGTGTCTATCGCTGTCACGCATAGGTGCCATTGATGCAGTTCTTGGGCACTGTTGTCATACAGCGGCATCCAGTGGTCAGAGATATTCAGACAAGAGAACATTGTCTATCACAGCCTATATTACTTGCAATGTACCCCAAAACATGTCAAACACATCGAGCCCATTCAAAAACGAAAATGACGATAGTGTTAAATGTTTAATGTTAGACTGAAGTGAGTATTCACACTGAGTTTAGTATTCACAAAACGATATGCGCAAGTCAAATGAAAACCCTTCAGTCCTAATACACCATAACAGAGAAATTACAAATTACTCAGTCATAGCCTGAGAAACTTTCTTGGAAAAAACAAATTGATTTTGTTTGTAAAAAAATATCCCAAAATATTGGCATCATAAGGAAAGTCAAAACCAATATTAATGATTCTTTATTACAGTTTTATTTATCCTTATCTAACTTATTGCAATATAAAATGGGCTAGCACATACACAACATCCATCAGACCTCTTTATCTTCTACAAAAGCGCTTTGTACAAATTGCAGCAAATGCCTCATTTACAGCACACACAGCAGCTCTGTTCCATGGTTTAAATGTTATGAATGCATTTGATATTAATCCATTTCAAACGGCCTCATTTGTCCATAAGATTGTCCATGATAGCGCTGACCTACCTCAACATTACAAAAGTATTTTTAACTTCAACTCAGATATTCACCACCATTATACAAGACACCAGAATGTTAAGACCAATCATGACAAAATCTAGTCAAAAACAACATACAATAATGTTTAGAGGCCCCACCATATGCAATAATCTAACTCAACTGCAACAATCTTGCTTGTCATTCCCCGTTTTTCAAAAAACGTATAAAAATAGATTTCATAGAACATCCAAGCACTACTTTCACCTGATTTGTTTGTTTTTCTGGTTTGTTTTCCTTGTTTTGGCTTTCTGCTTTTCTTTGACTTTTAGACTACCTAAAATACATGTAAACACTCCTATGCATCATTTTGACTAATTTCTTCTTTCTTTTGCAAGTTGTTAAATATATTTAGTATCGATCACATATTTTTTATGTTCAATGATATAAAATGAGTTTCATTTTATATTTTATGGTAAAATTTCAACAATTCTCTTGTGTCTTCACTTTTGTTTTACACGTGTTATTGACTTACAATTCATATAGACATGTATGGTAACATTTCGATTTATCTCAATTGTTTATCTTGGAAAATTTTGTTTAGTTCGATTAATGTATAATATTGACTATTGAGTCTCTGGGGTGGGACCCACAAAAAACCACATAGGTTTCTGGCCCCACCTGCATGCTTTTTGCTTTCTTCTCTTGTATCTTTATATTGTTTTAATCATTGTATAAATGCGAATAAACAATAAACAAATAAACAAAAGCCTGACTTGATTTTCCCGCCCTGACCGTTCACTATGTGTTCCTCTCCCCGACCCTCCAAGCACAGATGGCCTGTTTAGCTTTCATCATGTAAAACATGGGTCCAATATACACGGCAAAGTTGGGGAGGGAAAGCAAAAGTTTGATGAGGAAACAGGCGTTGAAGCCTTTATTGATTCGTCCATATTGGATTAACAATAACGGTATTATCATGGCAACGACTGGACCGTACGCCACAACGCTCGGGACCAAGACCATCAGGACGTTCCAAACGGCGCGTCTCCGGACGGGTGTAGCGTCTCCCCCGGTGTGGGCCGGACTCTGTCGCCAGAGTGCTCGGATCATGCTCTTGAGACACGCCACCATGATGACGTAGAGACAGGAGATTGTGACAGCCAGCGGGATCATCAAGCTTTGGATGGCCCAGACAAACCCTTGAAAAGAAGAAGGCGTGGTTCTACGGGTCAAGGGATGTCTTTAGTGATGAAGTCAACAAACACCTGGCTGGGAACACACAGCTCAATTCCAAACAGACCCTAAAGCCCTTGGCCACACCCCTCAGATGTACTTGCCACTACCATAGAAGCGCCACGGACTTCTTCGTAGACCTGAAAACATCTCAGACGCACCGTCTTGTCCGTCTAATCGACGACATCATGGCTCTACCAGGAGTTCTCTTACCTACAATGAAAGCTCCAGCCATGGTGACAGCCCAGACCAGGGCACAGCAAGCTGCCCGGTTCTCCCATCTCCTCGCCCTGAGGTAGAGCACTGGCTGGGCCACTGCCAGGTAACGTTCCAGACACATGCATGTGAGAAACAGAGGGCAGCCCAACAGGTTGAACACGGAGAAGGCTTCAGATGTATTTAACAGTGTGGACATCCCAGGGTTGAGGTGGTTCTGGGGCTGGGAGGAGTTACTGCCGGTATCAGTCTGGTTGGTGCTTGAGTCGTCCTTGTTATACCAGAAATTCTCGGCATATATGCACATAGGTAGCATGAGTAGGTAGAGGATGTCCATAATTGCCAGGTTCAGACCTAAAACCTTCCTTGGACAAAGTCAACGAAACATGTGTAATGGTTCATCCTGCATGACAAACCTGAAACCCTCACCACATAAACAAATGTTTCAGCCGCAAATAGTCAGTCTGACGCACAGTTACATTCGACATACAAATCATTCAGGTAGCATATATGCAATGGCCAAATAGTTCACCCAATCATTCACATTCTGATTCTTTAGTCAGCTTTCTGACTCCGTATACGGTACTGTCTTGGACATCTACATGATACACAAAAGGAGAGATTACTTGTGTGCAATATTGTGGTACAGACCTTGGAGACCGTCAACGCCTTCCATCCCTTCAGGAGTAGCCACAGCAAAGCGCCGTTCCCGAACAGACCAGTGAAGACAATTACAATCTTTACGACCATCCAGCCTGAATTTGGCACAGACGCGTTACAGTCGTCCATGATCTCTTTGATTGTTTTTCTAGGCCCTCTGTCTGCAGACAAGCTCCTGGCATCCTGAATGACATCAGGGTACATGGTGACTGATTCTCTTTCCTCTTTCCTCCTTTTTTCGAAACACTCTTTTCGTAGGAGTGGATCGTTTTGTTGTTCGACGGTATCTAGTTTCACCGTATCGTTCCTTCTCACCTCTCTATTTCTCCTTTCCTCTCTTCAACCTTATCAACCTTTCTCTGACCCTGTCTTCCTTGCTCGGGTGCTAGTTCCCCACTGTCTCCTTCCTCAACAAGGCTCAGGTTCGATCGTAACATTTTATGACTGCCACGCACCCACTCGAATGGATATCGAACACAAGTATGAGTATGATTGGCAGCAACCAAATAAGCAGACACACACACACACCTGAAAACGAGAAATGACAGGAACCAAATAAGCAGGTGTACGATTTTCCTTGTGAATGCAAATGGCATCTCTCCAGTTTCATAGCCAGTGTTTTTAGGTGGACACATCTCCAATTCCCCGAGACCCCTTCTCTGGATGACACTCGGGTAACTCATCCCCTCATCACTCATTTTACTGTCGCGAGGGCAAAAATAAGACTTAAGAAACACCCCTATCGTGGTCTTGATACAACAATGCTTGTATGGTCGTGTTTTTATCCACAGTATTTTTGGGGGGGAGCTCAGAAGTGATTTTTCAGTTGGTTTTTGCGGGTGGTCTTTCGTTGGTTTTTCATGTGGAGCAACTTCCCCTGTTGATGAAGAAAACGATTGTAGAAGGTTGTTTGTTTCCACCTTCAAATTTTCCCCTGTAGTCAAATTAGTCATGCTGGGTCCAACATGTTGAAAACATACATGTAAACGTAGACCTTGAATGTAAATGTGACAAGAAAGCTACACTCTAATAACAAAGGTTTCACTGAACAACAATCTCTTTAATCTGTTTTAGATGCTAAACATTTCTGTACAACAGACATGAAAGTCAGAACGTGGTTCTCTGCCCTCGTCAACTCCTTAATGTTTATAAAGTGCAGGTTTTCGTTAGGGTGACTAACTAGGAGAATTAGGAGTCTCCTACAATGGTAGAAAATAATACCCTGGGAAAGATATGGAGACCTACTTTACACAGCAGTAAAGGGACATTTCAAAGATTTTTTTAAGAGGTTAAACAAACTCAGGGGGAAAATTATGATCATAAAACCTGGGAAAAATTTCTAGATGAATACACGCCAAAAAGTAGTAGTCATATCATTTTATCCATTTGGACATTGTAAGTTATCTTTGCTGGATTTTGGTCAAGTCTGTTATCTCATTGTCCTGCCATTCTTATAAAGCTTTCCAATGACACTGCCACAACATTGACCTCCTCCTCATTTAATAAACCGTCAAATCATGTCTCCTTCATGACTGTTCGACCAATCTGACTACCGGCAAGTGAGGCTGTTAGATACAACCCCAGGATACCACAATCACAAGTTCCAATATTGAGTTCCAACAACGGACAAAGAGAAGGTGATAGAAAGAAAACGTCACCGGAATGCAAGTTTGTAGAAACAGTAAAAAGGGAATCCTTGGTGAGAGGAAGAGGGTTCCAGAAAGAAGGTACCAGAACGGAAGCGCTCTTCGTCCAGTCTATATTGTTTGTGTACATGTGCATGAAAACACCATTACCCATCATCCTCTCTGCGGCAGCAGTGGCTGCCAGATCGCCAGCGTATCCAATCTCAGACCACCAATCAGACACAAACCTTGTACCCTACACAGTACTCAACAATAGTGGACTAAGAAATGCACTGTGTGGGGTGCCGGCCATCTTTTCAGACCGCGCCACAGATTCCACCCATGGTCACCAGAGGGAGGCAGAGAGAGGGGAGGGAGGATCCAGGGTCCTTACTGCCACGGTCGCTGGGGGCTGTTGGGGTTTGGGTTAAGGTTGGGGAAGGCCGTGGCGGAGTAGGGGGCCATGAGGTGGGGCTGGGACCCGGCGTTGGAAGGGGAGGCAGAGGGGGGCATGTGGAGGTAGACGGGGGCGGCGGGGGCGGAGGGAGCCGTGGGGGTGGGCACCCTCTGGAGCACCATGTGGGGGTACATCTGGCTCTCGGAGCGATACAGTCCTGGTAGGGGGGTCTTCAGCAGGCTCTCCTGGCTCCTGGGTGGGTGGGTGGGTGGGTGGGTGGGTGGGGTGGGAGGCAAAGGAGAGAGAGAGTGCAGAGAAAGAGGGCGGTGAGAACGAGAGAGGGGGAGGACAGAAGACGTGCTCAGCAAATGCTAACACGCCGATACAAAGTGACATCGTCAGCCAAGCCACAAGGCTGGAGTCTGTCTGCTGTCTCATAAGGCAGCTAGCACCATACTGTTTATAAGGGTGTGACCTTGGATCGTTCACAACAGTTACCGTTGCGTTACAAATGAGGGAGAAAACCTATATGGAAATATAGGTTCCTTTTTTTCTTGAGGATTCCAGAAAGATCTATTTGCAGGTCCATATAAGGCGGTTGGGAATCCTAAAACATTCTATTCTGGCTTTATGAGGACTGTGTTCGGATGGTTCAATACAGCACTGCAACCACGCATCCGGGAGCTCCGTACCTTTGGTAACCGCGGTTCTCGTAGCCAGCCATGCCCCCCAGGTAGAGGGGGCTTTCAGGAGCCAAGCGAGAGTCCAGGTGCTGAGACAGGTGGAAGATCTTGGGAGGGGGGAAGGCGTCCCACTCCCCCTCCTCTCTCTCCAGCCAGCGCTCACCCCGTCTGGAACGCTTCTCTCTGCGCCTGTGATGTCATCGTCATCGTCGTCAACTTTCCCCTTTCTATTTCAATATCTGTCATCGTTTTAGGAGAGTGCGTGCCTACTCGTGTGCGTCTGGGTGCGAGCCCGATGAGATGAGCGTCGGAATGATTTGGGGTGAGTGTGTGTGAGTGTGTGTGAGTGTGTGTGTGTGTGTGTGTAGCCTACCTTCCCCTGCTGTCTCTCCGGCTCCTGTCGCGGCCACTGCGTTCCTGCAGGCAGCAGATGATGAAGGACAGCGACATGGCGAGGATGACGATACCGCTGACCACCGAGGCCAGGACGGCCACGCGCAGCCCTCGGTCCTCCGGTCTGGGGATGGCTGGGGGGGGGGGGGGGGCAGGTCAACGAGGACAGGTCAATAAGGGAGGGGTTGGGGGGGGGCGGAGGAAGAGGAGGTCAATGGCAGAGTGAGCAGAAGTGGTGTCAAACTGGGTGCATGTATGTGCATTTGTTGTATGATGATGTTTTCATGAAGGCCATCGTTCTCGTACTGATCTCACACGGTTTCACTTTGGAACTTGCACGGATTCTCTATAAGATTGGGGGACACAACTTCAGAGCAGAGCCGGCCCAAGGCATAAGCGAAGTAAAAGGCTGCTCAGGCCCCCCGTGGCCACCAGAGGGGCCCCAAGAGCACATGAAATTACACCTTAATTAAAAAATGATATATGTTAATGGTAATTATGCTAATTCATAGGGGCCCCCAAATCAATTCAGCATAAGGCCCCATAAAGCCTTGGGCGGGCCCTGCTTCAGAGCAGGCACTTGTGCAATGTTAACACACCGTGGGAAACAATAGAAATGATTTAAAAGAGATTAACAGCGTGACCTGGAATCAGATGGAGCGGTATGATCTTGTGTTATTCCCTAGTTTGCGCTCACCCTCGCAGACTGGAAGGTAGTTGCTCCACTGCGGTTTACCCGCTCGTACATAGCACGAGATCTTATCGCTGCCGACCAGCTGATATCCCTCGCGGCACCAAAAGGCGAGCACCGTGCCAACCGAAACGCCGTTGCCGCTCTCGACGTAAAAGGAACCCCGGCGCGGTGGAAGCACCGATACACACGCCAGGCCTAGGAAAGAGAGAGAACGTGAGCGAGTTACGAGTTGTGAGAGAGACAGGGGGATCGTTATGGAATGTTTAGCCATAACAATTTAGTGAATGTATTGACCAACACGCTGCACTTTATTGGGATGGCGGGTTGAGAGGGGGGGGGGGCGGGGGGGATGAAAACAGAAGTCCTTGGGAGCCAAGCTGACACAGCATGGCGGTTAAAAAATACCGTTAGTTTTGCAGGCACTTAGTTGCAATTCCTTGTCACTTTCATGTCTTTAATTCCTGTGCTGTTGCACTGGGCTATTTATGGCTTTGCAATGTAAGGGTCATCCAGCAATGTTATTTTGGTTGTGTGTGTGCGTGTGTGTGTTTGTGGGAGTTAATGTCATGATTGCTCTAAGACCCTTAGAGCATGCAAGCTGCTCATCATGATTAGAAATGACAGATGGGGGGATTTCTGCAGTGGTTCAGAGAGAGAGAGAGAGAGAGAGAGAGAGAGAGAGAGAGAGAGAGAGAGAGAGAGAGAGAGAGAGAGAGAGAGAGAGAGAGAGAGAGAGAGAGAGAGAGAGAGAGAGAGAGAGGCTCCCTCTCTTCCTATCTTTCTCTCTCTCTCTCTCTCTCTCTCTCTCTCTCTCTCTCTCTCTCTCTCTCTCTCTCACAAACACACACACACAGTAGAATATAAGCACATGCAAACACCCACGTGCACCACCATGTGGTACAAAAAAGACATGCGCATATGGGGCCGTGCTCATAGTTTTGCTTTCAGAACGTACAAATCTACATTCTCACTGTTTGTTGTCCCAGGTGAGACCTCGTCCCTGGACCCCCTCCCTGCACAGCTCTGCTGCATCTCCCTCCCGTGTTGGCCCCTCACGCACTCCCAAGCACAAAGAAACACAAACGCGCGCACTTCTGGGGGCTTTTTGCACGTCGTGCGCGTCTGTTTGTGTGTGTGCGCGTGCCCATGTCCAGTTTACAAGGCTGAGTCATCATCATCGAGTTTAATCAGGAATGCAGCCCCTAAGCTCCCCACTCACCCCCCCTCCAACCCCCCTCACAACGCACACACACACACACACAGTTATTCCCATAGCCGTACAGGCATCTAAGCGTCTTTAAATAACGGTATATCTATTCAGTGTTCTTTGGGATCAGACTTCACAACAGGAACAGAACACAGCATCTTAATACGTGGAGAACCTCACTCTTCCTGGATGGCGGAGTAAGGTCCATTGTTGATCTTTCTGTGTGGTTGACTTTGGCTGTTTAGCTAGAGCTCAGGCCTGTCTCGTTCAGATGGGGCTTAGCTGCGGGCTGCCATTCAGAGGACTAAGCTGCCCCAGCAATCCTATGGGCTGCCAATGCACCTCGAAGCCACTAACCTGGCAACCCGACTCCTTGACACAACAACCGTCTCTTTCTTTCTTTGGCACTCATCCCCGTTTTCACTCTCTCTTTCTTCCCCTCCCTCCGGGCCCTGTCTGTGAGGCGCTCGGAATAGTTTTCTGATTAAATAAAGATTAGGTCCTTCATTAAACATTCACGCGGGCGTGCACACCCACCCAGACCCACACACACACACAGACAAATACAAACACACAGGACTCTCTATGCCTCTGGCCAGGACTGAGCCCACAGTGTGGTCCTTCAAGGACCCTTGACCCCTCACACCTCCAGCCCTCTACCATGACCTCCCTTTCTCCATGACTCTATCCACCCCGCAGGGCTATCTTTCGCCAGCCCTCAACAGTGAGCTCGACTCGTGTCATCTATCTTACAAGCTTTGCCTTTTTGTCGTTCGAATGAAAGTCACCGCATTTGAAGATGACAGCCTTGAACGCGTATGTGAAGCCCTCTGTGACATGCTTGCGTGTAAAAAGGGCCAAATGCAAATACATTTGATTTGATTTCAACGCTTCGACGGCTTGTTTACCCTCTGCAAGGTATTCTCTCCCTGGTCTGTTGGGCACCGTTCTCCCGTCGCTCGGCTTCCTTCCCTCTCGCCGTCAGAGCCGGTGACAGAGCTGTCTAATCCCGCGGTACCTCGCTGCCGCCCTCTGACCTCCCTCATGACCTCATCCCTTTTATCGCTCCCCCCTGTGCCGCGTAGGCCGAGCGTGTCCTTTGCGATGCGCGCGTGCGTAGGCGGCTGACTCCTCTGAACTGTGCATCGGTGACCCACGGGCTCGCCGACGGGGTAACGTCAGCGAGGCCTCCTGGCCGGTTATTGCCGGAGGAGCTTTGAGAGGACAGAGGGCGCGAGGGGAAGGTAAACACAGACGTTTTTGAAAAGCGAGCAGAGCTGAACGACCGCGCAGCTTCCCCGCCAAGGACGAAGGGATTGACGGCAGAGGTGAGGGAGGAAGAATGATTCTATTGTTGGCGCGGTGGAAGCAAAACTCTCTCGCTGAACGGAAATGTTTGGAGAATTCATGTTTCTCCTCCTGAGGTCAAGAAGAGCGCGTACACCTCTCACGGACCCTTTGACCTTGAAAGGTCACATCCGTGCGTTGACTTTGCGATCCATCAGTGGCACTGGAAACCGAACTTAACAGAGATGAAGAAGAACAACACAAGCAACGAATTGCGAAATGCCAGTCCTCTCGAGACCATTAACCCTCCTTCCCCTGTCCTTGTGTCAGTGTCGCTCCAGAAACGCCAACACCTCACATTCTGCTCTGTCACCAGGAGAGAATCGTAGCCGACTGGTGGTTACAGTAACTCCAGCTGATCGGGAACACAACCTGATCCATTCGGGGCTGCTGGACCAAATGAGAACTGGCAGCCAATGAGGATCCAGAGGTTTGAAACTGCATTCAGAAGGGCTCTGTCTCCTGGGTCTTTAGTTACATGCTGCAGATGCTGCCCTGAAGGAAGCCCACGAAACAAAGAGGAGATGTGGAGATAGAACTGCAGTGGCTGCTGGACATGCACTGCAGAGAGGATGAAACCATCGAAGACCAAAACCAAACCCAGAAGACGCTATACACATGCTCTAAAGAAAGCTCGATCTGGTTTGGCCTTCCACAATTTCATGGATGGCTTCATAGATGGGTCTTTGGGTGTGTTAAAAGGCACTATGTACATGTCAGTCATTATGATTATTGTTGCTATTATTATTATTAGAAAAGGCCCAAACATCTAATACAATTCTTACTTCATATTCACGCCTACTCTGTCTCGGAAGTCGCATTGGATAAAAGCATCTGCTAAATGAATAAATGTAAATGTACTGTGAACACAACCAAACAAGGCTACTAAAAACCTGTCACCACCGTCGACATGCTAACGACTTTGGCCGGGTTTCCCAGATTCGTTATGAAGCTCTTAACACTAAGAGCTTCTTAGGAGCGTTCTAAGAGCGTTCTAGAGCGTTCTTAGTAGGCTCCTAAGAGCGTTAAGAGCTTCTTAATGAATCTGGGAAACCCGGCCTTTATCAGTTTCCTCTCGAGCAAAGTGCACTGAGAATGGAATGGTGGAAGTGTCTGAAGCATATTTTTCTGAAGCATATTTTTCTGAAGCATATTTTTCTGAAGTATATTTAGAAGGGAACACTGGCCGGAAAGTTCTGGGGTGTGCTGAGGAGGGAACAGTATATACCCTGGAAGTGTTAAGCCCAAGCCTGGAGTGGACTGGGAAAGGAACAGCCTATGTCTTGGAACTGGGGTTTGACTGGGAGGGGTGCAGACTACGACCTGGAATGGTGTGGTGTGTTTTACTGAGCTGAGGGTTTAATCTGCGAGGGAGAGAGAGAGAGAGTCTGTGGGAAAGAGTTTGACTATTAAGTATTTATTCCCACTACCAGGGAGAGCACTGCCACTGTTATGAAACCAACTGGGCGCTTTTTAAACCTTTAAGGAGATTTGTAGCCTTTCTCTGGTGTGCGATTTGTAATTTTTTTGGGTGTGGAAGGGGGGGGGGAGGGGGGGGTTGAAGGGGGGGGGGCGGCATGTGAGGTTTACACAGAACATTGTCATCTGCTGTGTTTATGCACGTGAGAGTAGGGGCTTAGTGTGTGTGTGTGTGTGTGTGTGTGTGTGCATGCGCTCCACTGCTTGCTTCATGCAGATTCATGCAGACACCGGCACGATGCTCTCTCGATGATCTCTCTCCAGAGTGCGCTGTAGACTTCATGGGCTATCTTTAACCGGGACGCAACGGCCGCCACACGCATCCGCTCTGACCGCAAACAGCAAAAAAGGAACCGACCACTCGAAAAAACGCGAAGACAACAACAACACCGTCCGCAGACGAGATCCGTAGCAAAACTGCCCTGAGACGCAAACTCAAGCGCACAGATGAACTAAGTCACCGAGCTCGCCACGAGGCGTTACACACGACCCGCTCGCCAAACGTGTCAACAGAGGAACGGTCGATCGCCTAGTGAAGGCAAAGGGGTGGGGGCGGGGGTGGTTGAAGGGACCCACCTGTGTAGTTGCTGGTGCTGGAGTCCGTCTGCGTCTGGATGTCCGGCTCTGCCCAGGTCTGGTTCTCCGGACCCTGCGTTGCCACTTCCGTCTGTGCCTCCGTGGCGTTCCTCCAGTCCTCGGCCGTGGGAATCAGGGCAGTCCTGGGGGGACGTTGGGGGCTGAGTGAGGTCCCCCCAGCCAGAGCCAGGGAACAGGCCAGGGGCCACAGCAGGACCCCGAATGGGGCCCCCTGCCTCGGGGGCCTCACTCTCCCAGACATGGGTGTAGGTGTTACGAGTCGAAAGTGAGAGAGGAGTCCTTAAGATGACGACGTGTTCCCCGGAGCCTTCCTTACTCATCCATGACCCGGCCCCCGGGGTCCTCTTTGGCCCCTCGCCGTCCCAGCTGTCAGGGAAGCTCAGGGGTCAGAGCGTAGACAGTGAGGCACTGTGTCTCTCTCGCTGTTGTCCTCGGTTCTCTTTCCGTGTCCTCCCCTTCTCTCTCTCTCTCTCTCTCGCTGGTTCTTTTCACTCCCTCGGGCCGAGAGCGCTGTGCAATGTCGTCCGTGTCGCTGCCGCGCCGTGTGTGCGTCTGTGCGGGAGAGCGCGTGTGTTTGAGAGTGTGTGTGTGTGTGGATCGCAACCCCCCCCCCCTTTCTAATCTGCTTGTCCCTGTACTCTCTGTTCAGTCCCTCGTCCTTCGTCACTGCAGCCTTGTTCCCCGTTTGCTCTCTCTCCCTTGATTCTTTGCTTCCTCTGTCTTGCCCTCTTCTCTGTCCTCTCTCTCTCTCTCTGTCTCTCTCTCTGTCTCTCTCTCTCCCCTCGTCTCTTCCTCTCACTCCCTTCCTGTCACTCCCTCTCGGTCTCTCCCTCCGTTTCTCTCTCCTGTTCTCTCTGTGATCCCAGCCGAGGGCTGAGTTAGCTCTTGCGTAACGTAACCCTGCTCTCAGAGCTGCACTGTAACTCATGCGGTCTTAAATCCTGATATTCCTGGTCGCTGCTCTCTCTCTTTCCCTCCCTCTTTCCCTCGCTCTCTCTTTCTCTCCCTTTCTCTTCCTCTCTCTTTCTTTCTCTTTTTTGTTACTCCCCCTTTCTCTCTCCCTTTCTCTTTCTCTCTCGTTCTTCTTTCTTTCTGTTTCTCTCCCTCTTTACCTACCCCCCTGTTTCTCGCTCTCTATTTCTTTCTCCTCTCTGCCTTAGTCTCTCCCTCTAGCTCTCTCCTCCTCTCTTTTTCCCAGAGCTGCTAAACAGCTGACGCTTGCTAGCACAGTGTAGTCAAGTCCAAGTGTTACAGATTGTTAGTGGCACTGAAGCGAGAGAGAGATAGAGAGATAAACCACAGAGAAATGTGGAAAGTGAAATCAGGTAGAACAATAACAGTTTGCATTGTGAGCTTTCTGCCTCACTGGTCATCGTCACCCCTGGAAATGGATGGCAACAGATTAAAATGTATTGTATTTTATTAGTTTATTCCTTATAGTTTTGCAGTTTTGATGCAAAAACACTGCTGTCTTACTTCATTAAAGACTGCTGAAAGCTATTCCCTTTTACAAGCTGAGTGTGTTGCAGCGGACAAATACAATTCTGGTGATGATAAATAATGTAGCCTGCGGAATAGGGGGAGGAGGGGAAGAGGAGATATGGAAGAGAGGAGCGAGGAGGAGTAGAGAAGGAGAGGAACGTTCATGTTCTTCTTTATAGCTCCATCCTTTCATAAGTGGCTTTCACAGCAGAGAACTAAAAGCTGAGAGTGAATGGACATGTTCTCTCTCTCTCTCTATGCTCTCTCTATATTCTCTTTCTCTCTCTCTTCTCTCTCTGTCTCTCTCTCTCCTGTCTCTCTCTCTCTCTCTCTCTTCTCTCTCTGTCTCTCTCTCTCCTGTCTCTCTCTCTCTTCTCTCTCTGTCTCTCTCTCTCCTGTCTCTCTCTCTTCTCTCTCTCTCTCTCTGTCTCTCTCTCTTCTCACTCTGTCTCTCTCTCTTCTCTCTCTATCTCTCTTCTCTCTCTGTCTCTCTCTCTTCTGTCTGTCTCTTCTCACATATCTCTCACTTTCTGGACTGTGCAGGAACAGCAAGAGGAGTTACTCTTTTTATAGATCCCTGCATCCATTATTCACGCCCACCAACACTAACTTCCTGACCACTGAGGAATCTCAGGTCTCTTTCATCTTGGATCGCAGAAAGAAGTGCAACGTAATACATGTCAATGAAAAACGACCCAATACATTAGCAAAAAAACAGACAGTGTTGCTGACCGATGGTTAAAACAAGAAACCATATGTAATACAACAAGAAAACCATTCTGATGGAGCTTTCTAAGTCAACCAAAATTTCATGCTCCTTGACAAATGTTTTGGCCATAATTATTCAGCTCATTGCTATGATATTGACTGTTGTGGCTTTTGAACATTGGAAGTGCTACATTCCTGTAGGCCCTACTGCAGTTGGAGTTGAAGACCTCACTCTGTAACGCCGCAGAGTGGGTCGTCATGCTGGGCGGTGTGCATATGTCTGCACAGGGAGAGAGAACGGATGCTGAGTCAATCTGAAGCAGCAGCCCTGCTCTTGATCGCTGGTGAAAACGTCTTCGCGGGGGGGGGGTCATTAAACACTCTTATGTAACACAACACGCATGCACAGCCGCCCGAGGTTCCCAACAGCCCCTTCTCTCGTCCTCTCTGCCTCTCTTCCTCTTTCTTTTCCTCTTTCTCTCACTCTCTCTCACTCTCTCTCTCTCTCTCTCTCACTCTCTCTCTCTCACTCTCTCTCTCACCCTCTCTCACTCTCTCTCACTCTCTCTCTCACCCTCTCTCTCTCTCTCTCTCTCTCTCTCTCTCTCTCTCTCTGTCTGCCTCTATAATCTCCCCTCCCTCCCTCCCTCCCTCCCTCCCTCCCTCCCTCCCTCCCTCCCTCCCTCCCTCCCTCCCTCCCTCCCTCCCTCCCTCCCTCCCTCCCTCCCTCCCTCCCTCCCTCCCTCCCTCCCTCCCTCCCTCCCTCTCATGAGCGTGCACCGTTGGCCCAGCAGCAGGGCGGTGCTGAGAGGCTTGGACTTAGGGGATGGTGTGTGTATTAGTGGGACCAGGAAGGAGCGCAGCGGGGGACAACGGCACGCAAAGCCAATAACGGCCAAAGCCTCGCACAACACAGATCACTAAGGACATGGTTCACCAGGGCACAGGGGCTTTGGCGGGCCAAGGAGAGTCAAGGGTGGACAAGTCAAGGACTCACGACATGCACACACACACACACACACAAGCCACTGTAGCAGTAAACACACTCCAGACAAGACACTTGCACTGTTACAGTGAGCATCTTGGGGGTGCTGAAGGCGTTCTAATGTAAGTGCTGCACGGAAGCATGAGAAGGACCAGCGCTGGGACTTCCTGGGGCTGTGAGGCTGTGGGGCTGTGAGGCTGTGAGGCTCTGTGGGGACCAGGGGACTGGATTCTCATGCCATGGTGACATCATGCCGTGTCTCTAGTGCTCCTGACAATGTCCCATGTACTCATGAAGGGAGGGCAGGGGAGAGGTGATGAGAGGAAGGAGGGAAGTGGAAAAGGGAAGAGAAGTGGAGAGGAGAGGTGGAGAGTAGGAGGGGAGGGGAGGGGAGGGGAGGGGAGGGGAGGGGAGGGGAGGGGAGGGGAGGGGAGGGGAGGGGAGGGGTGGGGAGGGGAGGGGAGGGGAGGGGAGGGGAGGGGAGGGGAGGGGAGGGGAGGGGAGGGGAGGGGGAAGAGAGCAGAAGAGAAGAGAAGAGAAGAGAAGAGAAGAGAAGAGAAGAGAAGAGAAGAGAAGAGAAGAGAAGAGAAGAGAAGAGAAGAGAAGAGAGGAGGATAAGGGAGGGGAGTTGCTCTACATGTGGGGTGTATGAGTATCTGTTTTTCTTTCTGGAGGGGAGCTGTTTAGATGATTGTATTACAACGGTTCCACTCTTTCCTCCTTTTTTCTCTTTTTCACATCCCTCCATCACATCCCTCTTTCTCCTACCGGAATTATGTCACAGACATGCTTGCAATCACATCCAGATGGGATCACCATTTCCAATTGTAGCCAAAATATTGTTTTACAACAATGTAGGCCTACCCCTTTTTTTCCCTCTTCAATAAATCTCTTCACATCCAGGGAAATTCATCATGAACACTGGGAAGACAGGGTTTTTTGTCTCTCATTGCAATCCTAGTTTTCTCCATCGCCATCGCTTTGACCACTGCTCATTCCCCATACTTCCAACTTCACCGACTAAAGTGGTTGAATGGGCTTTAATCCTAAATGAACCAGACAACCGCTGTTTATTTAACTTTAATAGACCAAGTTCACAAATTCAAATAACATCTGACCGGATGGAATCGTACACATTTGAATCGTTGCATCGTCGCTGTTCACAACATCAGGGTTGGCTAAATTTGCGGTAAATTTATATCCAGGAAATTACTCTTAGATTTTCCTGATTCACTCTCCCAGCAAATCCCTTTTCTGTTTTTACTTTGCGGTACCTGACTGATAAATATAATCTGATCAATCTGATCAGTCTCTCTATCCTCTATCTCTAGTAGTCAATCCTGAAAAACCTTGATGCCCTGATCACAATCACATAATCGTCTGTACGTTCTCTCTCCAGCTCTCTCTCTCTCTGTTTCCCTCGCTCTCTCTCTCTTTCTCGCACACGCAATCTCTGTCTCTCACTTCCTCGCTATAGTACACTCTGTCTCTCTCTCTCTCTCCCTTCTCTCTTTGTCGTTCATTTTTACGGTGGGCTATTACTCATTTCCATCCTTTTCCTTCTCAGACCGCCTCTCTATTTTTCTCTCTCCCAAGCCACAGAACACACCTCAGTGTACCACAGTGAGTACTGGGTGGTTCTGAGCGCCATTGACAAAGTTCATCCTTGTTAAGATGTAAAGAGGTTTAAGGGGAATTAGGCAACATTGATTGGTTTATGCAACTCCGGGCCGCTACACATATGGAGACTGTCTGTTAATCAGAGGACAGGCGACACGCACACACACATGCACACACTCACGCGCGCACACACACACACACACATCTGTAGGTCTGAATAAGTTATCTTATGCTGCCCCTCTAATCATTAGGAACACTGAGTCAGGTTAAACACTGCCATGGTTGTGTTTTATTGATCTGACCATGCATTTCATTTTAATATGAAAGATAGGTAGGTAGTGATATTTTTTCTGTATGCTGTTTTCTCTTACTGCCCCCTTATCTACCGCCCCCTCTGTCAAGCAAGTGTTCTTATAATTACAGTAGCCTAAGTGTTAAACCATTACATAATAAAAAAGCTGTGAGAACTTGTGTTTGGCCGATTGCGGCGATTATTTTTTAAATTCTGTATCGTGACGTGGCTTTACAGCTTAAATGGTTAAAAATACACCTTTTCAGCTTACCGTGTTGAGCTTAACATATAGGCCTACAGTATGTGGCAATTTTTGAATAACTTTATATCCTCACTAACTGAACTGTAGGTTAAAATCTATTTTTGTTTCAATTGAACACTAGCCTATTCATAATGTCAAGCCATAACAACATCCACATTCCACAAGGTATGGTTCTAGCTATTTTTCCATGAGCTCAATTTGATTAGTTCCATACTCAAACCTACCACTAGAGGGTAGACGTTGACTGAGAGTTGATGCCATTGCCACATGGCCTGCGGCTTTTGGGAAAATGTTGCTGAGTGCGTTTGCCCAATGCTAACTTCTTTTAACTTCTGTTACAATGTTTATGTACAATTCAAGCCACCAACTGTCCAATTGTATACTCCTGAAAGCAGGACAATAAGATACCTATGTATATTTGATTTGATAGCAGCATACATAAATCTATAACCTATTTTATTTAGTAAATTGGCCATTTACAATTAGGCATACTGTAAATTTAAAAAAATCCTCAGGTTACTTTGGGATATTCTTGAAATACACATGCTGACTGAACTTCTCAAGTCTCCATTTATGAGGAATAAGTAGGGTGAGTCCAGGTAATGTGGGACATCAGGTAAAGTGGGACAGCTATGCATTTTGATGATTTCATAAAACCGACATCCAATCACCAGAGCTGATCTTGACTCGTACCTACAACACTTCTAGTCACTATGCAGGGGTTTTGATTCGTCTGACATCATCAGAGTAGGCGTGATCTGGCTTGACATTAGGTCCGTACGGAAAAAACGCATCGGAAGTTCAGCGGCCTATGACATTCAATTTCTCAATGATAAGGCTGGAAAAGGAATTTAAATTAAGTTACAATGAGTACTATTGCAGCATAATTAAGGGGTTTAACTACTGATTGAAACAAACACACACATTTGTAAAATAATGCTTTGTTAGAAAAAAGTTTTATGTAACTGTCCAACATTACCTAATCATGTCAGGTAATGTGGGACAGCATTTTTCAGGTAAAGTGGGACATCTAGTAATTATTTGTTTATGCTATAAAATTAATTTAATTCGACAGTTCTTACATTTTTTATACCAATGCATCACACTGCACTTAAGTTCCCAACTAAATAGCACCTTTCACTGGCACCGAACCAGCGCTTTCAGACTTGTAAGTGGGACCACAAACGCTAGGCCAACGAAATGTTAACGCATCGTTGCTTACTAGCTAGCACTTAGACTGTAGGTCACTAAGGTTTACATCAGTTACACTTTCTGCCTATTGTATAAGTCAAACCAAATGCTAATATTATTATTAATATTAGCATACTAGGCTGACAGACCATGACTGTCCCACTTTACCACACACGCTGTCCCACATTACCTGAAAATGTTGCCTGAGTGAGAGAGGGGTCATGTTATGGTTGAAAGTGTGTAGTTCCTAATATACTGTGTTCTCCCATTTCAATCCAACATGAGAATGTTCCTAAGCCCTAAAACGATTTAATAAAACACCACTGGGGCAAGTTAACAGTTCTTTTGAAGGCCTAAGTCTACTGGAGCTTCTACCAAAAAGTGTCCCACATTACCTGAAATCACCCTACTTGAACATGATTGGCTGGGAAACAAAAAAGGGCGGAACTGTTTTAAGAAATTTGCATAGTGGCAGGCTGATAAATGTGACAGTTTATGACTAGTTTTGGTTTATGACCAGAACACTTAACTGATATAATCATCCACATTTGTGCCTGTTAACCTGGATGATATAGTAAGACGGCTGGATATGCTGAAATTGACTTTTGATTTAAGAAAAAAAAAAAAACAGATAAGATAACACGGCAAAAAGAGATCGATACATGTCTAAAATAGATGTTCCACCTGAACTCGAAGACCGATTGCTTTCCGGTCCGCCTACTAAATTGCAAATAGATACCACCGCAATTCCACGATATTGGGCATACAGTCCCTGTAGAATCCGAGCTGTGTAGTCTACACAGCAAGACCAACGAACAACCAACCAAACCATTTTGACTGGATTTTAGCTTTAAAGGAGACGTTCAAAGGGAGGTCTTTTTATCGACATAAACCCGCCGATAACGGTCGATAACTGCTCCGAAAGCGGGACACAAGGTACCGAGGCAGGCGATAACCGCTCTAAATCTGGACCGACGGGCTTCTCAGCGCTTCTTGCTATCTTCGGGTACACCGATGAGGCTCGAAGCCGCAAGGATGGAACTCTTCAGGAAGATGTGGAGGACGCGGAAGCAGATACTGGTGGTGCTGATCCCACTGTCTCTTCTGCCGCTGCCACTCATCCACCCCACCAGCGTGAGTAATAAGAACATCGGTCCCAACACAAGTACAAAAAAAGCTATCTAAAAGTACATTTATCTATTTACAACTTCATTTTCAGATATGACGTTGTGTTGAACTAAATATTTGGTAAACCATCACAAAGACCCGTCTGCATTTTTGTCATATGTAAACTGTGTAGAAGAGATTGAACTGGGATCGGGATTTGAGAGAACCTTTTGGTATCCAAGATATATGTTCGACAGATAACATTTAATGTAGAAAACATATTATACACTTATCATAAAATAGTTCTCCATTTAGCCATCGGATTACTGTCTGACGCACCGCTCAGGCTTTACGCATTAAAATCGGTGCGTAAAAGCGCACGAGGTGTTTTGTTTGTGCATTGTAAGATTTCCACACAGGTGCTAATGAAAGCAGTTTGGTTGCGCCAAATTCCAAGTGATTAAATTACAGTATAAAGCTTTGGGTGATTTATTGTGACTTGCGTTTTCAGGGCCGCCCTCCATGTAAGAATTTGACCAAACTGAAAGAGTCGTGTCAGGCTGCCACAGCTGCACAGTCCCCGAACCAACCCCTGTCTGCGTCAGACAACACAGGTCCCCTTATCGGCCCCTGTCTGCGTCAGACAACAGCGGGGAGGACTCGGAAGGGGTGGGGGAAGGACAGCAGAAATATCCATCTCTTGAGAATAGTGAAACGAATATACAGTGAATGGTCATAGGATGTTTCCCTATGCCTTAAATGAAAATAGTGACAAAGGCGAGAATTATTGATAGGTTAAGGATATAATGAAGATATGGTATTAAGCATACCTGTTACTTAGTTCTTAGCTTCCATTCTCAGCTTCAAGTCCCTACCAGTCTTTCACAAGAACTAGGTCTTAACAAACCAAACCAAACCAAGGTTACATCCCACAAGGAGGAAATTACAATCCTGCTACAAAAAGGAAACCAACCAAGGTCAAATTCTCAATCAGTTGGTCAGAGTCTGTCTGGTAAACTGACGAATTGACTTATATGATCAACCAAATCTTATATTATCCATTCAACAATTGTTTCTTCTTACTGTTTATTTATTAAGCACGTGATTGTAAGTAAATGTGTGCTTATATCGGAACCTCTACTTCCCCATCTAAAGATAAAAAGGGGTGCCTTGATGAAAGAATCACCTTTTATTTCAAAACAAACAATCTTTACTGTTGACTGTGAAGGCTTATCTCTGAAGGCATACAGCACCAAATGAAGCCTTTAGACTCAATTTAATCGAATCACATCTTCCGGCAACAGACAAACAATGGATATCTTCTTTCATTGTCTGATTTCATTTGGCCATCAACAAACTTTACCCTCTGGAGCCAGATACAGTCCACAGCACCACATTCCTTCACGTGAGAAGAACTTTGTCCCTAGATTAAAACAGCTATGTGCATGCGAGTACTTCCTTGTCTATGGTAAAAGCTACTCCAAATAATCAACCTATAGTTGTCATAAAAACACCATTCCAAACTCTACAATATAGACCAAAGCTTTTCACTCAACCTCTACTATATAAATTAAATGACACCAAAAGACTGGCATCTCCCCTAACTGGCGGAGCTTCAGGAAGTGGGATGAAGAGAAGTGTAAACAGGGATTTATCAGCAGACCCATTCATTGCATCCCAGTAATCTAGTACAGATATCAGTTCAGTCGTGATGGAGTCAGATGTAGAGTAAGAGTCTGATCGTGTCTGTCCTTGTCTGCAGCCTCCACCAGCGATCAATCAAAGAACACACTATCTGATAATGGACTGATAATGGAATCAAATCATGCCCCATACGGTAGTTAGCCGTAGTTTCCTGCAAGCATACCTTGCAGGTCCACAGCATCACATCTTGTTCACAGACATACCTGGCGTGATTTCATTTCATCGCCTGTAATCTGCATTGCCTCCACCTCATCCCAATGCCACATAGTGTTCTTATTAAACCATAAGCTGCCATATTATGATTTTGTCCTCTCCCAGAAACGCTGTGTAATATTCCTGAACAATGGTGTTGTGTCAACCATGGGGCTCTGGGCTTGGCTCAGGTTTGGTGCGGTTCAGGTCTGGGCATGCCTGTCGACAACATTAGCCGTTGCTGGCTCGCTGCGCCACACGCCATATTCCAAGCGGTCTTCGCTCCTCATCGTTGAAAACCAAGACTGCATTTCTAGTTTTTGTTTTTCCCCAGTCTTGTTAAATCCCACTGTAGGCGCGTTAGTAATCCTTGTTGCAACAGCCTTCTTATATAACCATAACCAGATTAATACTCACTTGGAATTTGTGTGTGTGTGTGTGTGTGACGTCCGACGCATCCACGTTCCAGACAACAGGGAACACACACCACACTTGTCCGACTCTGCCCCGGAACACGTGTGTGTTTGCGTCTGTGCAAGTGTTTGTGTTGTCTGGCTGGTCAGCGCACCTGAAGGGGGCTCCTGTTTAGAGCAGGGAACAAAGTCCTTCATTTCCTTCACATTTTGGGGTGAAGGGAATGTTCTAAGACCTCTCAAGAGATGGTTTTACAATGTTGGTCGATTTTGATATGTTTTTGGGCTTGTATGTTTGAGTTCCTTTCCTCAAAACCCCTTTTCCTGTCTTTCCATCGAGCTATCAGAGAAGGTGGGTGTGGGGGGGGGGGGGTTAAGGGTTGGTCATTGTGTTTCAAATCATCTTTACCAGAAGTAGCCTAAACCGGCATTGAAATGTTGTAAACATGGAAAGTGGAGTCCAGGGGCGTAGCTCGGATAGCTCGGATTCCTTCGAAATGGGTTTTCTTGTATCTCTCTACAAATCCCATTTTGATTACACCATTCAGTAAGAATTCGGATTTGTCCTGAGTTCAGCCTCTATCCAGGGTTGCCGAGGTGACCGGGGTGCTGCCGTGTGTTCATGCTGACGCATCGTATCCAAACTGGGGTCTGCATAGCGAGTATTACCTACTCCTCTATCATGGAGCACCAATATTCTTCAAGATGAACCTGCGCGTTTATGAAGGATAAAATGGTTCAATCTCACCGAATAGCTCTCAGTTTCGTTTTCAGAACACAATGTCCATTCAGAATGTCCATATCCATTCGACTTTTGTCACCGAAGCAGTTGTTCACGACAAAGTAATGCATTCGATTTGGATGTATTCATTTAGCATACACTTTGATCCAAGTCAAAGTGCGGGAAAGTGCGGAGAAGAAGTCAAACACGAGTTCTCAGAGTTTGACGTGCCAGAAAACAGATGGATAATCATCGAGTCAGTCAGTCATCCATTAAACCGACATGAGCAGTTACTACGGTCTGTGAACTACCTTCACAATGCTTGCTAGCCTGCAACCCTTTCCATCCATCCCTTTCCATCCCAGGCTCATCAATGGTTTCTTGTGATTTGTAAAGCTGAAAAACACAGTGTGTGTGTGTGTGTGTGTGTGTGCAGGAGGCGTGCTGTGCCTATGTGCTGATGGTGACAGCGGTGTACTGGGTGTCTGAGGCTGTGCCGCTGGGTGCTGCTGCCCTGGTGCCCGCCTTCCTCTACCCGCTGTTTGGGGTGCTCAAGTCCAGTGAGGTGAGTAAACGACGCCCTGGCTGTCACTCTCTCTCTCTTCCTCTCTTCCCTTCCCTCTCTTCCTCTCTTCCCTTCCCTCTCCCTTCCTCTCTTTCATTCCTTCCTTCCTTCCTTCCTTCTCTCTCTCTCTCTCTCTTTCTCTCTCTCTCTCTCTCTCTCTCTCTCTCTCCTCCCTTCCCTTCCCTCTCCCTTCCTCTCTTTCATTCCTTCCTTCCTTCCTTCCTTCTCTCTCTCTCTCTCTCTTTCTCTCTCTCTCTCTCTCTCTCTCTCTCTCTCTCTCTCTCTCTCTCTCTCTCCTCCCTTCCCTTCCCTCTCCCTTCCTCTCTTTCCTTCATTCCTTCCTTCCTTCCATCTCTCTCTTTCTCTCTCTCTCACTCTCTTCCTCTCTTCCCTTCCCTCTCCCTTCCTCTCTTTCCTTCATTCCTTCCTTCCTTCCTTCCATCTCTCTCTTTCTCTCTCTCTCACTCTCTTCCTCTCTTCCCTTCCCTCTCCCTTCCTCTCTGTCCTTCCTTCCTTCCTTCCTCCCTCTCTCTCTCTCTCTCTCTCTCTCTCTCTCTCTTCCTATATCTCTCTCTCTTCCTCTCTCCCCTTTCCTCTCACTCTCTTTGAGTCAGCAACAACACAACAAGGTCAGCCCAGTTTGTTTATCCAAAGGGCACAGCTGGTGACAAATGATGATGGATCTCAGATTAATGACACGCTGGGATTTGTCCAGTTTTCGGTGTCTCCCTCTCTTCCTCTCGCCTTCCCTTTCAATACTTTATTCACAGTCTCTCGCTTGTCCTCTTTGTCCATGTAGGCCCAGAAAACGCTATTTGGGTTCCTACTCGAATCCTTGGAGTCACACAATTTCATTGACTCGCTGGTGCTTTGGCTCACTCTGTCACTGCAGTTTGCTGTGCACTGCTGTAATGAAAGCAGTGTGGTGCCGTAGCAGGTGCACTGCACTGTCAGCAGCGGTCAGGGAAGTGGGGAAATGTGACATGGGTCATTATTCAGACCTTATATAAGAGAGCCATGTAACAGCTGTGCACCTTAAGGAGGCCTAACCATGTACGGCTTAACAGAAAAGAGGTACTATAGAACCATTGTAAATGGTAAAGACATGTCATGTTCATGTCGTGCAGAGCCAAGAGACCGCTGCTTGATACATCCCTATGTTTGAATGGATGTTTGTATGTTGGGTTGATTGTTAGCCTCCCTTCCTTGCCTTCATTTTAGGGGTTCTCTTACATGACAAGAGACCATCTCTCCTAACCCCCCCCCCCGCCGCCCCCCCTTTAGCCAGGTGCACCACCGAAAATCTAACCATTTGTTAGCAGGGGTAGAAGGTATGTATACTGAGGAGTTAGTTTAACCAATTTAGGTTACATAAACAAGGTTATGTATAGGGTTTATGTGTTTTGTACTATGTACTGTACACTGTACATACGTGTGTGTGTGTGTGGTTTTATGTAACCAGTCCCCTGCCGGTTCAGAGCCACAGTGACACTGAAACAGAGCCAGATCACAGTGGCTCTGGGTTCGCCTGGCAGACGGGGAACACAAAGGCACATTCCTCCTCTGGGTTCATCACATGACAATACAGATAATAAGCCTGATCGAACTCTTCCCTAATGACCTCCACAGTCTGGGGAAATACAGGATGGAGAACTTTTGGGCTTCTTTTTTATTTCTAAAAAATAACTTCCTCGATAGAAGGAATTCAATGACACTTTCTCTCTCCTGGCTCTGGAATAAGGCTGCGTGCCCCTGTTTAAACTCCCGCGTGTCAATTTGAGTCAACCCAGTTTGTTTCTCGAAAGGCCACAGTAGGTAACTAAAGGTGATAGATTTCTCATTAATCACAACTACGGAGATCTATCTCGTCAAGTCAGTTCATCCGTTGTATTTTTAAAGATTCATCCAGTTTTTGTAGCTTTTGTTTGTCAGCGGGGTTATGATCAACTTTGTTCAGGCCCAAGCAAGATTAAGTGCTTAGTGTTAGAATAACCGCCACCTCCTTCCAAAAACAAAAAAAAGACCAACTCGACGAATGGCGCTGCTCAGTCACCCGCCTTTGATGACCCGTGACACCCAAAGTCGTTTGCGAAATAGAGCGGTTGCCCCGACGACTAGGACGGCGCCACGGTGACGCGCGGCGACCTGCCGTGCGAGAGGCGCAGCAGGAGCCCTTGAGGGGTCACGATGCGGAGACCCGGGCAGCAGCCCTCGTGTTCAAGCTGTGCGACGGTGCCACAGGATGACACAGCAGAACAGGCCCCATCAGTGAGATGGCTCTTCGAATCCACCCCACGAACCACCTCTTTCAGGAAATGGACGGGTTGTTGACGAGCGGAACGCACGTTCCAAGCGACCACGTTCGTTTTCCCCCCTTCCGTCGTCCCCGAGTTGCATAAAAGAAAACTCGTGACCAAAATCCTGTTGAATCCCCAACTTGACAAACGCAAGCTGGCCCCATCGTAAGCCCCTGTAATCGTGTTTGGTAAATACACCATTTCTTTTATGCGACTTTTTTTCTTCTTCTTTTCGTTCAAAAACAGGCTTCTATTTACTGGATTGTTGTTGTCACTTGCTCTCCACCCCTCTCTCTCACACACACACACACACACACACAGACACACACATCCTTTTGTCAAGTAACCAGTATTGCTTGAATTGCTTGCACTGGAATCCGTTTGATTGTGAGGATAGGAGGGCAGAGGGGCCTTGTTACCTGGCCCAAACAGGAAGAGGTTACGTGTAATTCGGTTTTGTGGCTTAGTGGCGTTCCCTCTCGGTCACGTGGAGACGGGGAGCTAAGCCTCCCAAAAAGGTTCCATTCCGATTGATCCGCCTGAGTCCGCTATAGTCCGTCCATCTCCTCCCTGCTTCCCAACCCGCTTTGTGGAACATCGCTGAGAGACCCGAGGAATCTTGAACGCTCACTGTTTACAATACCGGTCTGGTTTCGCTACAAACATCACATCTGCCTGCTAGTTTGCGTGGTTTTGCGTCTCCGAACTTTGAATAATATTTTGGTTGTCGACACGACGTGCTTGAAGTGCTTTATCCATCATTTTAACGATGGCCAGATACGTGTGGAATGTTTAGTCCGGTATCGAGATGCCTGCTAGGTTGCCGTAGGTGAGGACAGGAAAAGGACATTTCGGGCCACACACCAGGGGCCCAAAATGAAACCAAACAGCGAATCTGTTCACACAATCACCGTAAACATGTAAAGGAACCTGAATGTACAGAAGGAATTTGGTCAAAAGAGTGGAACATTTTATAATGTGTGTGTGTGTGTGTGTGTGTGTGAAGGTGGCTGCAGAGTACTGTAAAGACACCACTTTGCTGCTTATGGGGGTGATCTGTCTGGCGGCCTCCATAGAGAAGTGGAATCTCCACAAACGCATCGCCCTCCGCATGGTGATGATTGCTGGGGCCAAGCCGGGCATGTAAGTAACGATCTATCTCCACACAGACTGGTGCATGGCATCGAAAGGACGCGTTCGGGGGCGCATTGTCTCTCTCTCTCCCTCCCTCTCTCCCTCTCTCTCTCTCTCTCTCTCTCTCTCTCTCTCTCTCTCTCTCTCTCTCTCTCTCTCTCTTTTGCACGCGTGCTCGCGGCATTCCAACACACGCCAGTGCACAGAATCCTCTCAAGCTATTCCCCCCCCCCAACCCCCACACACCCACAGACAGACCCGGCGCTCTCCCCTCTTGCGTCAGGCACCCCCCCCCCCTCAAGCCTCGCCCCTCTCCTCTCGTCCTCAGGCTGGTCCTGGGCTTCATGTGCTGCACCACCTTCCTGTCCATGTGGCTCAGCAACACCTCCACCACCGCCATGGTGATGCCCATCGCCGAGGCCGTCCTCCAGCAGCTCATCTCCACCGGCGTGGCCGACGCCCAGGAGGACTCGGACACCGCCGAGGGCGCCGACGGCGGTAAGTCGGGCCTCGCTGACTCGCAGAACGTTCGCCGTCCCATTGTTGTACCGCCTGTGTCTTTGCTTCCGTGGTCGATCGACCACGCCCCTTCAGTGTCGTCGTCCCTCTCTCGCGGCCTGTCAGAAATGCGTCAGGGCCTTTTGCAGGGCCACAGCTGGGCTGGACGGGGCAGGAGCCTGTCGAAAATGCCACAGCTGTTCATTTTCTCCCACCTTCATTTCACCCTAAATTTCCCTATAGCAGGATTGACGCCTGTTCAAAAGGCTTACAGTTTACCTCCTCACTCAAAATATTTTTTTTTTTTTTTTTTTACAGACAAGGAGAATCTGAATAAGAACCAGCTGGAGCTGTTTTATCGGAGGGACAGGTGAGGCCAGGGGAAGAGATAGACACTGTAGAAAGACATGTGGGGGATACTTTATTTAGACAGCACATTATATAGGGTCCCACTATCAAGCAACTAATAAAATTGTCAACTGCTTCTCTGCTTGTATATAAAAAAGATATAGGTTTAGGATTAGGGATATTTGACTTTGACTGGATTTTGGGGACAATAAATGTACATATTAAAGTAGTTGTATTAAAGTTAGTTTAATTGAAATTGGGATCCCTTGACATGGACCATAATAACCTAATAAGCAAGACAGTGTGCAAAACCATATTGAAAAGCGAAAAACTGAAATATTTGATCATCTTTTAATCATCTTTTACCAGTAAAATGTTAGACGGTTCTATGTCAGATCCAGTCCTATGGAGGATGGATATTGTTTTTAATAACAAGCTTGTCTTCCATCCACAGCTGTGTCAAGCATGAGCTGTGCACTCTGAGTGAGGTGAGACTCATTCCAATATCCTCAATATCATCCTCTACCGTCCTCCATTATCATCCGCTATCCTCCACCATCCTCCAATGTCATCCACACACTCATTTACCAATCCTCCAATATCATCCACCATCATCCACCATCGTTCACAATCCTCCACTATCGTCCACATCTGCCATCATTAGCCGTTATTTGTTCTCACCATCTTGTCGTTAGTTTTACAACTGTTTGTTTCTGCTCTCTCAGGTCCAGACCTCAGAGTCCAATGGTGTGTCTCTGAACCCCAATCTCGGCCCACAGGCCCCCAGGGAGTCTAATGGACACTTACCCCAGGTCAGAAGAGACACACACACACACATACATAGAGCACATACAGTACAAACGCCGCACCCACACCGGCACACACGCACTGCACAGCCGCCGCAGGCACACACGCACACAAACACACACGCGTCTCTCTCCCCCTCTCCGTCTATCAGACGCACTAGCCATTGCACATCCTAGCCACCACAGCGAAACCCACCACAGTAACCGCACTGCATGGTTGTCTCGGTGTCCCAGACAGAGATCCCCATCCCAGAGCCCAAGAGGGAGAAGGGGCGGAAGGACTCCCCCTACCCCACCAAGAGGGACCACATGATCTGCAAGTGCCTCTCCCTCAGCATCACCTACGCCGCCACCATCGGAGGCCTCATCACCATCACCGGGACGTCCACCAACCTCATCTTCGCCGAGCAGTTCAACACGTACGCCACCCGCTCGCCCACACCCGCCCACACGCACACACACACACACCCCCACACACACACACATAGGGAGACACACATCGTAGGATGCCAGGTCGACGCCTCAATCCCGATATTTTTTCAAACCCGATCTCTCTTTGTCGTCGGCGTGGATCGCATCGGCTGTCACGTTCACAAATGTGTCTTTCGATATCAAGGGATCTGACGCTGACAAATCCTAGCGCAAAGGGGGTTAGCTGACGCTGCGGAATGTGGCGACAGCTAAAACGTGTCTCTGGTTGGGGATTTTTATCCAGCTTGACTAAGCCTGTGTGACTAAAAGCTGGGATAAATACACAGATGCCATGTCTTAGTGGGGCTTTCAGGGTACAAACAGGAAGTTTAGGAACAAATGGGCCAAAGAGCCATTGGATTGTTTTAATCACCCTGGCCAATCCCCAAAGCGGATTTCCCCCCCTGGTCATTTTAAACCAGTGGAGGCTAAGTCTGAGGGAGTTGGAGTTTTCTTGGAGTCGGTTGGACAAAGGTCACACCGTGACACTGTGAGTGTGTGTGTGTGTGTGTGACATACAGTATGTCAGTCCAACCTGTCAGTTCCCTTCAATTTAGTTGATTAATCCTGAAGGGAATTCAAGTGTTGAGGTGAACTTAGAAGGAGAGATGTTGACTGGGGTGGGGGTCTGGGTGGGGGGGGGGGGGTTGGGGGGGGGTTCAGAGAGTTCAGAGCGTCTCGGGAGCGGCTGTCTGGTGTTTCCCTTTCACGAAGATTTGCTGTGTGTGTCTTTAGCAGGACCATGCTATAGGACGAGCAAGCCCTTTAACCTCGTTCACCGTCGACACATTTTGACCCCGTTACAGATGGAGGACGTGGATGACAAATGACCAGTCTGCAGCTCTGTAACCAAACAACAGCAGCATGGGACCATCTAGATAGGAGAAAAGTGGGTGTACTTTGAGGTGTTCCATTTTGGTGCAGCAGACGTTGCAGTGTATGTCTTTTTTAGTAGGTTCGCGGATAATCCTGAATTGTTAAGTGGCAAAACAGCTCGCAGTTTGGCATGCTCGGTCTGCAAAAGTGAGAAGGGACGTGTGTGTGTGTGTGTGTGTGCAAAAAGGACCTTGCTCAGTACCTCCACATCCCTAAGTAGTGACTGGACGCGTTGACCTTCTCGTCTCAGAGACAGAGGGTGAGAAGGGGGGGGGGGGTTGAGGCACACCTTTGGCTACCTCTCACCTTTGTCCCGGTTATCTGCACACAATCAGGAAACACATGCAAAGATCATCCACATACTAGAGTACTGAGCCAGACAGCGTTCACCTTTATCTCAAGTCTACAGCACATGGAACGGGCAGCCGCCATTTTGTTACCGATCAACTCAACGGTCTTATCAGTGAGAATGTCTGCAGAACACAGGTCTCAGCCTGTTAGCGGGCTAACAATATTTAGGACGAGTCAGCACCTTTCTCAGCAAACAGCATGGAGGAGTGGTGATATCACCGCAGGAGAAGTGACTCAACAAAGTGAATCGAGATTGACGACCGCGGGTAGAAACCATTTTGAACTTGCTGTGCGGGGAAGCTCGAGGGCCGGTCTTAAAATTGTCATAGCGTTTGTTTTTAACATTCCCCCCAAGACAGCGAGAATGCTTTGGAGATTTGACAGGACAGCGAAGGAGCGTGGTTATAACTAGGCTGACGGTGCTCCCCCTCCCTCCCTCCCTCCCTCCCTCCCTCCCTCCCTCCCTCCCTCCCTCCCTCCCTCCCTCCCTCCCTCCCTCCCTCCCTCCCTCCCTCCCTCCCTCCCTCCCTCCCTCCCTCCCTCCCTCCCTCCCTCCCTCCCTCCCTCCCCCTCCCCCTCCCTCTTCAGGCGCTACCCGGACGCCAAGGTGATCAACTTTGGCACGTGGTTCATCTTCAGCTTCCCCATCGCCCTCATCATGCTACTGCTCACCTGGGTCTGGCTGCACTTCCTGTTCCTGGGATGCAAGTAAGAACCGGCTCACCATAAACTGCATATCCCACCATAGTTGCCGATATCGTTTGAGTTAGGTCTATATTCTTTATGGGACTGTATAGTACAGTATACTATGTGTGAAGGCATGTTAAGAATAATGTGGGAATGTGACTTACATGGCATATTATGGGATATACATATGGGAAGGCATATGGACATACATCTGAAGATGTAGGGGGAGGATGGTATCTGACCATGAACCATGGTGGAGATAAACATCGGCTGGAGTTTGCTGCTGGGAGTGGTGTTGTGATGGTGATGTGTGCACCAGTTTCAGGGAGACGTGCTCCTGGAGTAAGAAGCGAAAGACCAGGAGGGAGGTTCTGTCTGAGAAGAGGATCCACGAGGAGTATATCAAGCTGGGACCCATCAGGTGACAACCATCACCACCATCACCATGAACAATCACAACCATCACCACCATCACCATGAACAATCACAACCATCACCACCATCACCATGAACAATCACAACCATCACCACCATCACCATGAACAATCACAACCATCACCACCATCACCATAAACAATCACAACCATCACCACCATCACCATGAACAATCACAACCATCACCACCATCACCATGAACAATCACAACCATCACCACCATCACCATGAACAATCACAATCACCACCACCATCACCGCGAACGATCACCACCCCTCCCATCACCACTATCAATCCCCGTCACCACGGCCATCATCACCACCAATGCACACCATAACCATGACTCTCTGTCACTGTCTCTTTGGGCAGGACTTTCTTCCAATCAAAGTGGCGCATTTCCAACGGAATCCAAAAGTCATTGTGTTTTTTCCTCTGTGTGTGTGTGTTCCTCCTGTAGTTACCCAGAGGTGGTGACAGGAGTCTTCTTCATCTTGATGACCCTCCTGTGGTTCACCAGAGAACCTGGCTTCGTCCCTGGGTGGACCTCTCTGTTCGAGAAGTACGTACGGCCCCCCGTGAACCGCTCACGTGACTGCCCCGTCGAAATCTCATTCGTCGAATGTTACAAATCGACCTCACTTTCTATAATGGCATCGAACATTGCTCATTCATTGCACAGTGGTATTCAGCGACCGTTTACGAGCCACTCGACCAAATTCAGCCCTGGGATGGTGTGTCTGAGGGCTGAGCATGTTGTTTTTGTTGTTGTTGTTGTTGTGGTCGGACAGGAAGGGGTACAGGACAGACGCCACCGTGTCTGTGCTCCTGGGGTTCCTGCTCTTCCTGATCCCCGCCCGGAGGCCCTTCTCCCGCTCGTCCAGATTCGCCGTCACCGGTCAGTTCATCCACGGACGCAGGTCCCCCCGGAGGCCCGCTCCAGCCGCTCACGTGCACGCTGTATGAACTCACGTCACTCCACACTTTGAAGAGCCACACGCGTTAGGCCTCCGCTAGGAGTTTGTGCTTCGTGACCCGGAGACGCCAGGGTCCGTGTTCGCCGGACGTCTTAAGGCTGAAAGTCGTTTCTGACTCGTTGATTTCGGAAGAACGGTTTCTTTTTTTAAATAACGGCGCATTCAATCCACGTTTGACGTTTTTGGCCTGAGAGTATTTTCACAAACCATTTTGGCTCAATCTAAATTTGTATTTGAACATCTTTACTGTTAATTGTGATGGTGGGGATTGTGTTGGAATATTGCAACATGATACCTCCTTCTACAGTATTTCTATGATGAAATCACTGACAGAGACCCATCCCCCATCAGCCAATCACTGTGGGCATAGTCAGAAAGCTTGTTGACATCATCCATAGCAACAAGGTCAACCCTGCCCTTTCTCATAACTTTCTCCCACTCCTTAGTAAAAGTTAACCTCAGCAGCTTTGTTGTTTTGAGAGGAAAGTCTTAGCTAGAAACTTTTACTGATATTTGGGAAACCTCTCAGTGCTGAAACCATGTTTTGTGAATATTGCCCCCAGGTCTTTAACGTCCGTTGGTTTCTGATTCACCAGAGTTGTGGAAGCCTGCTCTAGTCTGTCTCTCTCTTGATAGGCTTCAGACACCAATCAGAAACAACTAAATCCTGTGCCAGGGTAGACCTTGTCTGTCAGGGATAACTGCCTCAGTGGGGGACCCCTGTTGGTCAAGGATAGTAACAACGTTTTCTCCATCACCCACAGTTGATGAGGAATCGGAGGAGGAACACGAGCCACTGGCCCCTATGATCACCTGGAAGGACTTCCAGAAACTGATGCCCTGGGAGATTGTGATCTTGGTTGGAGGGGGCTATGCGCTCGCGGCTGGCTGCAAGGTAGGATCATTTGTGTGATTTATTCCTGGAATGCGTGCATGTGAGTGCTCAGTCTGGCTCTTTGAGGCAAATGTTGACAGTGTGTGTGTGTGTGTGTGTGCAGGTGTCCGGTCTGTCTGTGTGGATCGGAAGGCAGCTGGAGCCTATGAGCGGTCTCCCCCCATGGGCCGTCACCCTGCTGGCCTGCCTCCTGGTCTCCACGGTTACCGAGTTTGCCAGCAACCCTGCCACCCTCACCGTCTTCCTGCCCATCCTGTCTGCTCTGGTGAGGCTTCATCCCTTCAGCTCATCCCTTCATCCCTTCAATTCATCCCTTCATCCCTTCAGCTCATCCCTTCATCCCTTCACCACACACGTCCTGGAATCAGACCCAGGTCGATCTGCACATATTGACTAATTGATTTAGCTCACACCGTTAAATAGAACCAATAAATGCGTCCCCAAAAAGCCAACCGTGAAATTGATTGCATTGCAATAAGAAAATAATAAAAGTAATAATTGACCCATGTTTGGGTCGGAGTCACTGGTCAACTGATATTTAACATAATCAGCAGAGAGCATGAATGTTTGTCCTTAGTTCTGAGTTAACTAAACCTAACCTTTTATGTCTTCTATGATCTTTAAATACCCTTGAATGGTCTTAACTTCAACCCTCTTAACACTGACAAACTGCTGTTTTTCTCGGTGTCTCTGTCAATATTTGTGCAAACTTGAAGAACAACACGGATCTTTCTGTCCCAGAATGTGACCTGTGTCCTTTCCCCTCTCTCCACCTCTCTGTCCCTCTCACCCTCCGTCACTCCTGCCTCCTTTCTTTCCCCTCTCTCCACCTCTCTGTCCCTCTCACCCTCCGTCACTCCTGCCTCCTTTCTTTCCCCTCTCCCTTCTTCTCTTAACCTTTTCTGTCGCTCTCTTCTTTCTCAACGTCCTCTTTCCTTGACTTCCCCACTCGGCCCTGCGCTCCATGTCCCCCCCCCCCTCTCTCTCTCTCTCTCTCTCTCTCTCTCTCTCTCTTCTCACGCCACCTCGCTCTCCCTCCCTCCCTTGCTCTCCCTCCCTCGCTCTCCCTCCCTCAGTCGGAGACCCTGCAGATCAACCCCCTCCAGACTCTCATCCCCTCCACCATGTGCGTGTCCTTCGGGGTCATGCTCCCCGTGGGGAACCCCCCCAACGCCATCGTCTTCAGTTACGGCCACGTGCAGATCAGCGACATGGTGAGTCAAAGCCCAAACCCCCACTGCACGCCGATGTGCAAAACTCACTCGAAGACTCGCACGTGGGCGTACATGAAAATGCACGTGGATGTATGTGTGAACACGCACACACCGACACATAACCGCAGTAATGTCCTGTGCAGTATTCCCCTGGAATTCTCCACAACTGAACTGAAAGCATATAACAAACAACAAAAATACACTTAATAATAAAAAGCACATCGCCCGAGACACTTTTTACTTACAAAAGTATGATGTCAAGCACTTACAAACCATAATCAGATCAGGCTGAGCGGTTAAGGAGTCGGGCTATTAATCAGAAGGTTGTTGGTTCGATTCCCGGCTGTGCCAAATGACGTTGTGTCCTTGGGCAAGGCACTTCACCCTACTTGCCTCGGGGGGAACGTCCCTGTACTTACTGTAAGTCGCTCTGGATAAGAGCGTCTGCTAAATGACTCAATGTAAATAATAAATAGAGCTGTCGCAGGTATGGATCTAGGGACCCATGTGCTCAGTGTTGTGTGATGTGTTCCCACCCCAGGTGAAAGCAGGATTCGGGGTGAACCTGATTGGTGTGCTGGTGGTCATGCTGGCCATCTTGACCTGGGGGGTGCCCCTCTTCGACCTCACCGAGTTCCCTACCTGGGCGGTCATGAGGAATGTCACCGAGAGTTTATAACCACTGGAGGGAGCCAGAGTGTGCTGACAGTGCAGAGAGAGATAGAGACGGGAGACTGTGTGTAAAAGCAAAGACTGAAGATGTAGTCAAACAGGCCTTGTTCCATAAACGAGTCCTAGCCCCTCTGCCCTAAACGCCTGTAAAGATCTGATTGGTGGAACCCGCGCCCCTCGGATCCAGTACATCATCAGATCTGTGCAGGTGTAAGGTGGACTCTGGCCTGTTTCTGGGCAGGGCTGAACTCTCTTACTGAAAATGCCCAAATTGAAAGGGACAGAGGTGATCTCTTTCAACCTGACCGGATGACTCTGAGAAGGTTGGGATGGATTGAAGAGAAGGAGGGAAGGAGAGAGCTCCACGTTTGGGTGGCAGGACAGGAAGGAGGTGCTCGAAATGGACTCTGACGTGTCATGTCAACAGATCGTCTTGCCTTTTACTCCATCGCATCACTGTAAATGCTGCTTTAATAGGTTGTTGTGTTTTAATCTTCAAGCAGAGACTTTATGAAATGTACCGCACATTCAGTATATATCTCATTGGTTTAGCCCTGTAACCACATAGTGTTATTCTGTGCATTTGACACTTTATATTATGGATATACCGTATACTACAAAAGTAGTCCTTAACTAATGTGTCTCTGTGTGGTGTGTTACCAATGCTATTGGGTTTATGTTGTCATAAGTGTTTCCTGGAGCCATAGGGGGGAGAACACTGCAAAATTCAATCAAGAGCTAAATCAAGAGAGCCGTCTCTTTGACAAGAGACATAGGGGCGACAGACATGGTGTGCATGTGACTGTACTGCAATGTGACATGTATGAGAAATACTTTATATTTTTACACAAATTCAAATGTAATTTTGTAATTTTTGTACGTTATTCAACCTCACCATGAAAAATGTAGGCCTATGTACTCAACTTAATCTGGATCCTATATTTCTATACATTTTGTAATTTATTCAATGCCTTAAAAGTGTTCATATGGTAGAAGATGAATATAGAACTTTGTAAATACATACAAACGTGTCATATAAAAGTTATGAACCTTATATCATACCAACCTGATGAACGCTTAACTTTCATGAATGATGTGTAGTTACAATTCAATTTGATCCAGCCCCACTTTTAGGATTATAAAAACTAAACAGAATTGTTATATAGGCTAATAAAAAAATAACACTGGAATGTGGACTACTTTTCTTTATTCCTGCAATCACAACCAGTAGCCTAACCAGATAAATTATGTACGCATTTCCGTGGTAAAATAAATGGAGGAGTCTACTTTCGTCATGATCTTCAACACAGAAAACTGCAAGCTGTCTAATCAATCAATAATAAATATGATATTCAAATACAAGTCAATCCTTGACAGAGAGCATGGCCAACAGACAACTACTGAGGTGATATTGACTGAAGGGACACTTTCCTCAGAAGTCTGTCAGACATCACCAACACACAGGCAACACTCCAGACCAGCTTCGTAGCTGCTGCAGTCTCTGGGTTCGACTTCCCAGCTCTCCCGAGCTCACTGTTGGACAGGTAACTGAGCCCAAGGGAGCGG
The DNA here is from genome assembly GCF_054491055.1 of Hypomesus nipponensis. Taxonomy (NCBI): domain Eukaryota; kingdom Metazoa; phylum Chordata; class Actinopteri; order Osmeriformes; family Osmeridae; genus Hypomesus; species Hypomesus nipponensis. The sequence goes on from NC_140367.1 coordinate 11,359,511, forward strand.
TTGATTGTGCGAGGGGGATTATCCGTTATGATTGGGTTGATTCATCCGCAGGCTTGAAGTCCTCCATGTTCTCTTTGAACTTCAAGAAGTCCCTTCTTTTGATGAAATACTTCACCTTTTAGAATAAATAGGAAATCATTGGCACATGTTATTCTTTCAATTGGACACATGATACGCAATATTTAAACAACCAATGGCAACAGAAAGGTTGTGCTTGAAAAACATGGTTAAGTGTAACGTTTTTTGGTGTGTTATACCTAGACCTAATTGCCTTCACACTTACGAAACAGTCTCTACACAGCAGGCTTTACCCATGTGTTTACGTTACTTACCCACTGAGTCGGACAGTTAGCCTCGAACTCTTTCTGAAACTTCTCGCACGAAGAAGCTTGGTCGTTATTGTCATCCAGGCACTTCCACAGTTCGTCCCTCGCTCCCCAACATGCGCGTCTCTCGCTTGAGTTCGGGGCTGTCATGGTGGGTTTACCGGAGCCTGACAGAGAACAGGTTTACTCCCAGGCAGGTGAGCTGCTCTGTTGCTGTGTAACAGTTGCCAAATAATTTCACACAGTCTTTTAGATTCTAGACTTCAGCATTGAGATTTTAACCATGACATATCGCTGAAAATGGTTATCGTGAAATCCGATGTAAACGTTTAGCGAAGTCTGCTGAAAATCAGCAATTACAAATGTGAATTCTGTAACCTGATTGTGGGATCATTCAAGGACGCACAACTGCTGACATCCGTCGCCTTCATCTGACGTAAGAAACTATTACTGCGATGGCGTGGTAGAGCCACTAGGCGGCAGACCTTGCCCAATGCTCTTTGATCGCACGGATTTAATCAGTGAAAGTGGTAAGACCATTTAGGAGGATGAAGTAAGTCGAACTGAATTTGAGGCTGCCAATTAAGACTGGTGCAGACTCACTGTGTATTCTCATAACCTAGGCTACTCTTAAATATGAGCGCATACGAACCGTTTAGGAACAGTTATCAAAACAGCACAGAACCTGTTTCACACTGGCCAGTGAATTCTTCTCACGGATTTTTTTTCTCTCAAGGGATTTGACAGACAGAATAATAGGACGTGGAGGGGAGGAAGCGTGGGTGCTTACTGAACACAGAATAGATTGAAGGAGAGAAGAGTGAATAAACCTGCATGGTGCTGGTTACCATGGCTCCCAGCAACCATTTCAGACCGTGAGCATTATGGGGTGGGGGTGGGTATTGGATGGACTGGCTATGAGGTTAATACTCCTCTCAGGGTAAGCCCAATTAACTTTCCATGATGGTAATTGATGGTAGTCTTTGCTTCACAAGAATTTCAAGACCAGGGTACTTGAGATAGAGCAGGTCATTTGCTATAGAATCGACACAAAAGTGACGTCATTCGTGATTACGCTCCAAAATATCAACAGGTTTCAACCATCTGTTTCTAAGTAAGGGAATCTTTTGAAAAACTGTTCCTGATGAAAACTACAGAATAAATAAATGATTAAAAACCGATGACATGCTATTCAATTCAAGTCAGACTGAGTCCATTGCATAGGCCAACTAAGCAGCTTTGATAGTGGTCCCCAAACCCTGCTTTTTGCTGTTAAAAGCCCTTTGAGCTTGTTGGCAGCATTGTGTGAGCTATGGATTCGTAGAATGTGTTGTTGCCTATGTGCTGGGACAAGGAAACTCCCATTGAACCAACACAGGGATGTGACAAGAAAGCCAATCTCAGTCATTCACAGACATGCCAACACACACACACACACCCACACACAGACACACACACACAGACACACACACACAGAGGGAGGGGTACATCTCAGGGGTAAAGGCCTCGTCCTTGTATCAAGAAACATTGTTTGTAAAGGGTGAATAGAAAGAACATGAAAGAACGTTCATGAAATAGGCTAACTCCAGACGCCTCTACGACTCGACGATTGCAACTAGAAAAGGCAGGGCTCAATCCCGAAAGAAAACTTTGTGTTGTAAGTCCAGCACTGAGCACTGAACACGGACGACGAAGGGAGTCCTCTTATCCTCCCCTCTGTCCTACAGGTAACATCAGCAGCCCTGTGCGTGCAAGCAGCCTCTCGCCGGGCCCTCTCTCTCGTAGGGAGGAATGCTGTCGAGCAGCGACCTCAATGTCAGCGCTCGCCTCAACGAGGTCTTTGTGACCGTGTGACACCCGCTGAGGAGAAGGTGGTGTTCTTTGAAAAAAAGCTAGTGGGTCGGGATGGCAGGAGAGAAGTTGCACGGAAAAAAACCATGATGAGAATAGCTTACTGACTGTGTGTTAACGGAAAATCTCACAAGGAGTTGACGTTTTTATAGCGTATTCCGTGTTAACCTTTCGATGACGCTTCAGTTATGAACTTTACCCATTTATAATCCGGTTGTCAGACTGCTTTGAGACCCACGACAGCCATAAATTATTCAATAATATAAATGCGGTTGAGTCATCGCGGGCTATTACGTCGGAGACTGTTTTGCCAGCGGTTCTAGCCTACATTGGCCTTTACCCCTGGAGTTTCCTGTTGCTAGGGAACCCATCTCCAGCTGGGTCGATCTGGACCTCACTTCTCCAGCGAAGGTGCTCATTAGGGCTCTGCATCGCACACATGTCACGCATGTCATATTCATGAACCTAATAGACTCACGGGGCTTTCAAATTCACCCAGGGGCGTTTCTACATGGGGGCCTACAGGGGCCAATGCCCCTGTAAAAATGTCCCAAATGGCCCCCCCTGTGGCCCCCCTGAGCTGACTGAAAGAAAAAAGAAAAAAAAATGTTGTTGTTTTTTTTCAACACGTTTTTCGTCTTCTAGTAGTCATCATGAACCGAGGAAGGGACATTGCAGCCTTTTTTTGCCCCAGTAAATAAAGAAGTTAGTGAAACATATCAAGGTATTGAGAGAGCTGAGGAGCTGTAAGAGGGAGAGCCAGAGCATTTAGTATGATTTTAACGTCAAGCAAATTTAGGTATTTAATGTTTAAATATCATTTGTTTCTGTTTTTTAATGTGCCCCTCTGATTAAACACTGGCCCCCCCCAGTAAAATTAGTCTAGAACCGCCACTGAATTCACCTCACATACACACACACACACGGCGCTCAATAAGCATGAGGCTCACCTCCAAGATAACATGCCGACTTCAAAGCCGCCAAGTCTGCTCTAAGGAGCGTCAAGGACATTGTACGCCGAACAGACCCCCTTAAATAGCATTTTGAATTGTCCTCCATGACGACTCTATGGAGCAGACAGCTCAGGTTTTGGCCAGCCGGTGTGACTGCTGACTGACGGGGTGTCGTAGGAGAAGTGTTTCCTCTCCTGGATTCTTGATTAACCCTTGTGTTCTCCTCGGGTCATTCTGACCCATCAGTCATTGTGACCCACCTTCGTTTGCGACAACTTTACCGCATACAAAAACAAAGTGAAGCATTTTCTTTTAACCGTTGGGCTGTCTCAGACCCCCCACATTACGAAGGTTAAAAGACAATTATTTTTATTTGCTTTTGTATTGGGTAAAATTGGGTAAACACAACGATGGTTCGTTATGAACCTTTTGGTCATGTGACCCGAAGGCAGCACAAGGGTTAAAAATCCACAGGATAGTCTGTGGGTCTCTGTGTGTGATAATACATGTTGCTGCGTGCGAGTGTGCTCGACTGCATGCGACATGCACATTCCGAGGACTCGGGATTCAGTGAGTCTCTACCATGCCACCCTGCGCCAGTCTTTGTTGGGTTCCCTGAAGGGGGACAGGAGACTGGACCAGCTCTGGCTCTCTGTCTCTCTCTCTATCTCTCTCACCATCTTCCTCGACCTCTCTCTCCCCGTCTCTCTTCTTCTGCGGCTCCAGACGAAAGGTCCCGTCACAAAGGCCCTCCAGGACGCAGAGGGGTCTCACGTCGCATGAGAGGCCAAGCCGGGCAGCCTGAATTCGAGGGCTATTGAGGAGGAGTCATGGGCCAATGGGAGCTCAGGAACCACCAGCCTCAATGGGAGCGAGGGAGGGAGGGAGGGAGGGAGGGAGGGAGGGAGGGAGGGAGGGAGGGAGGGAGGGAGGGAGGGAGGGAGGGAGGGAGGGAGGGAGGGAGGGAGGGAGGGAGGGAGGGAGGGAGGGAGGGAGGGAGGGAGGGAGGGAGGGAGGGAGGGGAAAATAGCTCACATTCAGCCAACAACAGAGACGAGGTCAATGCGTTTATCTCGTTTCATGTTAAATGTGGAGAGAGACAATTGAAGGTCATGTGATTTCGAGATTTGCGGATGACATGGCGACATCAAAGTGGAGTATGTTTCTGTAAATGTCAGACCATCGTTCAGATTCCCCTCATATCCGGGGGTCGAGGGAGAGAAATGACAGGCGACACAGTGGCTTCTTTAAAGACAGCAACGGCTTCACGAGCGCCAGGTCAATCTCAGCTCACTTGCGTTGAAAGGTTTACAGTTTCAACGGTTGCTGTCCTGTATTTTCTCTCAATTGTCTGTAACGCGGGTGGTGGTGTTGATGGTTGGGTTATTGAATGTCCCCCTCTTCCTCATTGATCTTAAACTTACAGGATATTGAACTTCAGGCGCCTAAAGCAGGCTGTCAATATTGTGGATACGAACAGTGAGGCTACCGCTGGGGCTGTCATGGAAACAGTGTGGCGGGGTGCAGAGAGAGAGGGAGGAAATACAGATAGAGAGTAGAGTCAGAGAAGGAGACAGGAGAGAGAGAGAGAAAGAGAGAGAGAGAACAGAGGCAGGCACAGCAGCACAGGGAGAGGCAGGGGGGAGGGGGGAGAAAGTGTGGGTGTGTGTGTGTGTACTTGTGTGTGCGGGTGGGCACGGAGGGGAGGGGGCTTTATCTCTGGTAACTATATCCACAGGTGTGGTCAGCACTGCCATCACTTGGGTAGGCCCTTCTCTCTATGTCCAGCCATTGCTTCTTCAAACACTGGACGATTGGTTTTGTGTTCACCGTAAGCAATAGTACCCCTGGGTCCCTCTCGCTCTCCTCCTCTCTATGTCTCTTTCTCAGATGACCTAACAATGCTCTGTCATATGCCGTTAACCAGTATCTGAAGCCATAATGAGAGGCCCATCCTACATGCCAATCCCTTTGTTGGTGTCTACAGACAGCGGAAGCTTTCCGTGTCTCATCTTTCATTGGCTGACATCTCCTCTGTTGTCGCCTCTTCTCCCTTGTCTACAGTGGCTTCTCAGGGCACTCGGCTGCCATTGAGAGGTATTGATCCTCAACTCTTGTTTTGACGCTGTGAAAAAGCCACGGCGAAGTCTCTCTCTGTCTGCCGCTTCAGTCCCCTTCCTTTCAGCAGCTGGAGTTGGACTGCTGTTCCCTCCCTCCCTCTCTCCCTCCTTCCTTCCCCCTCCCCTTCTCTCTCTTCTCTGTCTGCCAGTGTCTGTCTTTGTCTGTCTATTTTCTTCCACTCCTTTCCTTCTCTCCCCACTCCTCTCTCCTCTCTCTCCTCTCTCCAGCCATCAGAAGGGCCGGTGCTAGCTGGAAGCCTGCCTCTCTTCTATTATCTTGCAAGCCAAGAGGGGAGGAAACCCTCTTGCTGATGCAGCCTCTTCCATGTCAACAGGTTGTTTACGCCAAACCGCAGGCAGGCTCAGTCACACACCACTGCACCCCCAACACACACACACACGCACGCACACGCGCACACGCACACAAAACGAAAGGAAGACCGCGCACGTTCCCACAACACACACACAGCCCCACAAATTCACACACGCGCGCACACACGCACACACAGAGTGGTTGAGCTGGAGAAAAAGACACATTGTAGCCAGCTACCCTGAGATAAAGGTGGTCAAACAAGTGAAACGTCAATTCTGCATCAATTGAACCTAATCTGTCTTAATGTATGCTAATGTATGCACCGGGATAACAAGACGGATCACCCCAGAAGCATGTCATTGTGTTTGGTCCTGCCCCCCGGATTAGAGGAAAAGTCTCCGGTGGGCTTTTATGGTGAGAATCCCGGTTGTACACCCAACCCCTTCAGTCACCTGTCAGAATGTCTGCTTGGTTAGGGTCAATACCAGCCTTGCATGTTTTTACTGAGGGTTAGATTATCCTTGTTGTTGTACGGAGTTATGTGGATAAGCATATAGCATATACTGTCCACACTTAAGTCCTGTCCAGCTGTTACTGTTACAGTAATCCGTTCTTGATCCCTCTGGTTAGGGTATAGCCTTGCATGCATACCTACATGAAGCTTGCATCCTGTATAGGATGCCTATAGTTAGGCCTACACATGAGCTGTATTTCCCACATTTTCAGTTTACAAATATCTATATCTACCTTTCCCAAATTGTCACCACGAATGCACCTTTGGTTGTCTCAACGTTCACTTTGCTATCATTAGACCAAGGTCTGGACTGGGACTGAAAAACGGCCCGGGACTTTGAAACGCAGACCGGCCCAAGACCGTATATTATTAGTATTATATATATATTTGCATTATGCCGCGGCCGTTGGACCGGCCGTGCGGGAAGTATTCCGACGGCCAGTCCGACCCTGATTAGACCTAGTAAGTGTCCACACACACCGGGTTTCCCCTCCCCGCTGCGTTTCTTTGAGTAGTGGGCGGTGCGCACATCCTATTTCGCGCTTGTGAGCACAGCGCGTGAGACAGCCAGTCCGTTCGGAACGGAGCGCGGACGCCAGGTCGAGACAGGAGCTCCCGCCGCAGTGTCGGAATGAGGCGAGGGTAGAATCTTTACGCACGAGGGTTGCACACAATATAAAACGCTTTTTATTTTTCTTTAGCTGATTTTTCTATTGGGTTTGTGCCGAGACTGAAGAATATGAAGGCGTCTATGAGAAGATTGAACCTATTGGTCGCCCAGACTCTGATATTATGTCAAATAGGTAAGGGAAAAGGTTAATGGTATTTCTGTTAATAGCCTATGTTTTATGTCCAACGAACACTTATCACATATTGCATATCCTTGTGAGAGCTTCACGTGACAGTGTATGCACCTGTTAAGAATATTGTTTAGGCTTGAAATGCATCTGTATTGCAGCCTGTCATATTATTTGTCTCAAATGCCTATTATTTTACGGTGGTCGATCGCATATTTATAGCATGGGGACTTTCAAAACATTTACCTTTGAACTTGTAATTCTTAATACTACCACGTAGGTACGGATACAGTAACCCGGTCTTCACAGCACATTCCCCTGAGACATTTTAAGTGGAGGATATGTCATCCTATAATATCACTTAACCATAAACCTCGAATTGAAAAGACAGAAGAAATCCCAGAAGCACATCTCCACTTAACTTTTGGTGTCTGATTTGGAGTTGATTACTGATTTGGATCTGGAGTGATATGTAACAAAAGATTAACGTATAACTCAGACATTCTCTCTACAGACCACACAGAGTGGACATGAGAGCAATGGTTGTTCAGCACAGGATTGGCATTTGGAGATCCCATTTAAAGATTCCTTTTAATGGAAGGCGAAAGCTTTAGTATTGATTCATTCAATTCTCCATAAGGTTATCATGTTTCCCCTATCTCTTTCCTGGTGGACAAGGAACATGTCACTAAGGCCAGTTTGTTTAATGTGATTGAGCTGGCCAAGATTTCTTGATTCTGAAAGAGCTACGTGTTTTGATACACAGATACACACGAGGGCGTTAATCGCCATCCACAACTATTTTATCCTATTTTCTCAGGCCAAGTGATTTGTTATGTGTCCTTTAAGCCAAAGGATGGGCCGTTTTGCTGGGCTGTTGGGAAAAATCCATTGGAGGGAAATGAACAAGCCCATCTCCAGCCATCTGTTCCTCAATATGCCAAGCCAGAATTCGTTAGCCGACACAGTCATACAAACACTCACAGACAACACACATGCATACTGTACATGCACACAAACTCTAAAAAACACACGAAAGCACACCGACGTGCTGAAAACACATGCATAAATACACACACACAACACATGTGCACACATACATGCACATAGACAGCACCTCTCTTGTACACTGAAGTACATCAGAGCATATTATTATTATTATTTATTTACGTTAAAGATGCCCATGTTTTTGCTTCAGAGTGCCAGTTTACATAGTCTGCCTGTTTGAGACCTATCACAACATAACTACCATAACATATGCTTTAGAACTCCGTATTATCTCAGTATATACACACTACTCTATGGTATGACTACACTAGCTGCTGTGTGTGTGTTGATGTGTGTGTGTTTGTATGTGTGTGTGTGTGAGCGTGTGTGTGTGTGTGTGAGTGTGTGTGTTGAGGAAGCTGGCACAGGACGTGTGCCCGGCTATTGTTGCTCACCAATTGATTGTATGGCCAGCAGCAGTGTGAGTTTGCACTGTGATATCTGTGTGTGTGTGTGTGTGCACGGTCACCCATGTTTCTTTCCATCAGCCGAGGCATCGCAGCAGACTCAGCTCATTCCCACTTCTCACCGAAAGATCAGTCGAGTTCAGCTCTCAAGTTGACTTGCCGCGTCCCCCAGTGAGCTGTGTGGAAGTCCCTGCCACACACGACAGTAGAGGGGCCGTATCCAGGGGCAGGATTGACTGATCGATCCCGCACCATTTTCCCCTCAGTGTGGGGCTGTCATGTCGACAGCAGGTACCTGAAGGGTTCTCCTTTTGAAGACACAGTCAACCCATTCAAGTAAACCCAGGCTGAAAGATGGCTCATTGTACATGTGTAGACTCAACGCGCATTGTCCATCTCTCGCGTTATCTGCGAAAGGACAGACTCGGGAGCAGGTTGTTATCCAGTGCCGCTCAGCCGTGCGGCAGTCCAGCTGGCGATTCCATCGCCACAAGAAAGCTTTTATCGCTGGTGCGTGGCTGGCAGACCGTTAACACCAATACATGGTTCACGACTCGTCCTTTGTGAGCTCGAAAAAGATCCTTTGCGAGTACCTGACGTTAACTGCTCCACATAGGCTTGTTTCGCTGCTGAACACTGTGTCGCTACATTCGTAGACAATATCATTCAATAGATGTTTGGCACAAGGGCTTTATTTTCTTTGTGAAAATCCAAAATGGAAACCGAAGACCTCGGCTGCGGTGGTGCACTCTAAGAGCACATATTGCTACAGGGAAACTCAACGTACGTACTTCAAAAGGGAGCTTTAAATGGACACTAAGCTATGTAGGTTATTTAGGACCCTGAAATTAAGTGAAAGCATTACAAACAACACGTTTATATTGTAATGAACCTCACAAGAACAATACTAGGCTACCTTTTGTACACCCAGACGTGTTGTCTATCTGTTGGTTTGATCACTGACCCCTGACCCCGAGGGGATTGTCGTGTGTCAGATCAAGTACACATGACATGATGTCATCACGTGTATCATCGATTATGTAACGAGGAGAGTCCCCTCTGGGATTTCCAATGATCAATGAGACTCCATTGGACCAATAGGACTGGTTCGCACAAGCTCATCTCTCCATCAAATGAGTTGGTGTCAATTCTAGTCACCAGGCCCCCGATTGTAAAGTTGGCAGCGTTGGATTGTAGTTCCTCGACAAATCGACAAAACATATGAGGCATTCTCTCAGTTGAGTCAGCATAGGGGTAGTTCCACTTCCGTTTTTTGGTGTTTGAGTAACGAACTACGAAGAACAAAACGAGGATGAAATATACGCAAGTTCATAATACACACCAAGAATTTGTGTCTGTTGGAGGGGAGTCAGGAGAAAGCTGAACTCCGAGATGTCAGTGTTTTTGGGGGCCACGGTCTCTGTCACTCAAACCTCCCAGTGGACCCACCGACGACTGGATACCACTCATTTTCCTTGCTTTCTTTTCATATCCATGTTTGCACTTATTCCTGTTGCTGCTGTGCCAGTTTTGTCCATGCTCCAGAAGGACTCGGCAGATGACAAATTCAACACATGTAGATCCCCACGCTTTCTCAGCATAAAGACCGGGCTAAAAGACAAAAATCAATATCCGTAACCATGGTAACGGGCGCTGTGGGCTGCAGAAACTCGGTGTTTCCTCCTCGCTTCTCAAACAGCCTCCATGTATCCCATTCCGTAACGTACCGTCTACAGTATCATATCAAACCTTACCAAACATATGTTACATAGAGATTTATTATTGTTGGACGTGTGACTAATTTCCATCTGACTCGAATCCATCGAGAGCAGATGTGTGTCAGGGGATTGAGAACGATTGTAAAGTAGCAACTGCCAGATCTTCATCCAGTTCTCCTCCCCAGCCTCTCCTCCCCTCCCTTCCCCTCTCTCTCCCACAGAGCCTTCCTCTCTCCCTGCCCGCTCCTGGACCTCCCAGCCCTGCCTTGCTCCAGTCCTTAACAGCCTGGCCAACCCTGCCTCTCAGGCAGGTGCTGGTACTCACCTGGCCAACTTTGACCCGGTCCTCTTCAGCTTCTGGCTCCCTGGTGACTTGGTTCTCTCTCGCTCTCTCTCGCTCTCTCTCTCTCTCTCTCTCTATCTCTCTCTCTCTCTCTCTCTCTCTCTCTCTCTCTCTCTCTCTCTCTCTCTCACCCTGTTCCTCTCTCTTTCTTCCTGGTCCTCTCTGTCTCTCTCTCTTTCTCTCTGTCTCTCTCTCTGGTCCTCTGTCTTTCTATGTCCCTCTCCCTGGTCCTCTCTCTGTCTCTCTCCCTCCTCTCTCCGCTGCACATCGGAGCCTCTCTTCCTCTTTCCCTTGCTTCCCCGGCTCCTCAGTTTCCTTGCCGTCTGACTCTGTGGCCAGCAGCAGAGGCGGTGTCTGTCTGCCCTCAATTGAGGTCCTCTCTGTCAGTCCTCCGTAGGAGAGCCCTCCATCTGCCAGAACCAGCTTTCAGCCAGCCAGCCTGCACACATGTTCCCCAGTCACAGTCACATGATCCCCCCCATACCACAGACACAGTTACCCCCCATACCACAAGCACAGTCAAATTCCCCATCCTCACACCATAGCTAACAGGCCGGGCTAGCCGCTCTATTTTCTGCAATGCTGCTAACGTCTTGCTACACCCCCCTCTCTCACACACACACACACACACTCACACAGAGCAGAACGCACACGCCCGTCCCATGGCCGCAAGTCGGTCTCAGCCTTCACGGGAACGGGAATCTCGTTAGAGAGATTTGCGGAAGTCTGTCTCCTTGGCTTCGCCTGCCATCAAAGCATTGTTGGTAGCCAACTCCTCGATGTTGAGCGAGTTTGGGTCGTCGATTCCTCGGCCTGCCTCGAGAAGCCGATGTTTGGTCGTGGTTGCTCAGTGGGTCTGTTTCCTTCTCAGCTTTGGCCCGGTCTATTCTGAAGCTCTTTATTCATAAGCCCAGTCTCTGTACAAATCCACTTTGACTCGGTCTCTGAGGTAGGGTGATATAGTTATTAAGAGTGGGAGCTAAATCAGGGACTGCGATTGGAGCATATTGTCTGGTCGCGCATCCAGGGCTTTGAAGCTCTCTACCATCCAATCCCCATATGTCTTTCTTCATATTGGGATGTAACTCTGCATTATTAATGGAGACCGAGGGGGGGGGGGGATTCTTGTCTCTGGCGATACTCCAATGACGGTCTACGGATTATGCTCTTGTTAACATACCGGGTAGAGTTAACGAAGGCTGGCACCCCCCCAACCCCTCCCCCCCCCCGCCCTCCTTCTGAAAAACTCCTAAATCTTCCTCAGCCAAGCGGAGTGTAAATGTTTAGAGAGTAGGGATAGAGAGGGAGTGGGGGAGTAGAGAAGGGAGGGAGACGGATGGAGGGAGGGGGGAGAGAGAGGAGCGGGAGGGCAGTGGAACTAAAAGGCTATAGCTCTCATCTGTCTCTCTCGCTCTCTCTCCCTCCCTCTCTCTCTCTCTCCAGCTCGCTCGCCCTCTTGACTCCAGGAAGCCGTTCTGGAGTTACATCGGCCGACAATAGCGGCGTTTGTCCGCGAAAGGGACCGTCACAAAAGGCACTGTTGTTTAAAAGGGTTGGCTGAGGAGATGGGGAGACTGTGAGAGGGCTAGCGACCAGTTTGGCCGGGAGATTATGTGGGAATCGAGCACGCACCGGGGCGGGTGGACAGAGAGTGCGGTGAGGTGATAGCGAGGGGAGAGATACCAACCGCGGCGGCGAGAACGCTCCAGTTTGGAGAAGAGCAGACACGTTGTGGATGTGAGGAATTTGGGATTTGTCATTTTTTTCCACGGGCGTGATAGGACACAGAGAGAAGGGGGACTCTTGTCGCAGTGGGGGAGGTGCGGGGTGGGGGGTGTCAGGGCCTTAGTCAGTGATCAGTGGTTTCATGCTGAAAGTTTCAGGGGGCGGGGGGTTGGGGGTTGGGGGTGGGGGGTGGGGTCAAACGGAAGGTGCAGGCCTGACTGGGGTGTCCATGGCGATGGGAGAGGCGACGGAGGAAGTCGGAGGAAGTCGGGGTGGCCAGACGCCACAAGAGCCTCTGCTGTTGTCAAGGAGCCGGCCCTGACGCCTGCCGCATGCTGATTGGTGGGGGGGGGACGACGACCTGGGACGCATCTCGATAGGGCGAGGTGGCTCCCTGCCCCGGCCCCACGGCTCACAGTCCCAATAGGACTCCAATCCCTTCCCTCAGCACTGCTCGCAGTGACAGCTGCAGTACTGGGTATCTGCACACGGGGGGGGGGGGGGGGGGGGGGAGAGGCGTTTTGAGATGCATCGCTGCTGGCTAACATCCCAGTGCTCTGAATTTGGGCAGATGGAAATGGTGTATCTCACTGCACTCTCTGGAAAAGTAGACCAATGGGTCAACACACACACACACAGACACTCAGAGGCAAAGACAAACGCCCCACATAACTCAAACGGATCACCAATCCCACACGCTCAAGTGGACGGATAAACACACTACTTTACAGTAACTGTGTGTACGCACGCTCGCAGCATGAAATAAAGGAGTTGTGGGTTGCTGTTCCGTCAAGCACACACAGGTCCCCGGAGGGCGGGTAAGTGCTGCAGTCCCATGTCTGCACACTGCTCCGTACCTGTCTGGCTCCCAGCACAAAGGACACGCTGGAGCTTTGAAGAAGCTCACTCCTTCATCTCCTCTCAGCGATCCGGAGTTCTCGCGGTCCTCAGGGGGTCTCTCTCTTTCTCCCCCCCCCCCGCCTCTCTCTCTCTTTCCCCCTCCTCTCTCTCTCTCTCTCTCTCTCTCTGTCTCTCTCACCCTCTTTCTCCCTCCTCTCTCTCTCTCTCTCTCTCTCTCTCTCTCTCTCTCTCTCTCTCTCTCTCTCTCTCTCTCTCTCTCTCTCTCTTTCTCCCCCTCCTCTCTCTCTCTCTCTCTCTCTCTCTCTCTCTCTCTCTCTCTCCCTCTCCCTCTCCCTCTCTTCCTCCTTGTTTATTTATGAGTCCTTCTTGGGAGGCAGCCTGCTTTAAGCTGGATGCTGACTGAAGTTGAGGCTGAAAGCCGAACGTATTTTGTTATTTTAGGCCATCCCTCACAAGGGAAGTCCCAGGCCAGAAGCAGACTTCCCTCCAGGGGCTTTGTTTGTGCAAGTGTAACTTTTTGGAGTTTTATGTTTAGAAAAACAGAAAGTGGTCTTTCGCCACACAGATCTTAAAGCAGGGGGTTAATAAAAATAGAGGCTGCAACTTAAAGTACAATTCTGGAGAAGAACCATCTGGAACACAAACCAACAATCTTTGCGTTCTGGGTAGAATTATTTAACCAAGTGAAGGTTCTAGTGAAAACCGTTTGGAGGTTTTACCAGGACCCCCCCTCCCCCCCACGCACCCACATTTTTTAAGGGCTTTCCCTACAATGACCAAAAAAAACAAAAAAAACATTGTGAAAAAACATAGATCTCTAAACCCCCTACTACCATCATCCACCTGCCCACTCTCAACCGCCCCCTCCTCGTGAGACGGACGGTCTCTCCAGTGGACTCCATCAAAGCACACACCGGCGTGTTCCGCCACCGTCCAGCCCCGTGAAGAAAATGGCCCGGTCTTGCTCACAGAGCAGTGTGACGAGACACACATAACAGAGTCTGGTGATTCATGAGCACAGCTCCCCGAACCAGCCTTTATCCTCCTCTGGGCTTTTACCACCTCCACCTCCCCCCCTCCCGCGAAGTGGAAGCAATATATAAAAGACACGTCTACGATAGCTCAGAGCAGAATGAAACCCCAATAGATCTCCCGCTCGATAGATCTGTTGACGGGGGAAATGTCACGGCAGGGAAAACGAGGCCGAGGAGGACCTCGACATGGAGCCATAACGACACGGAGGCCAGAACAGTCACCTCAGTCCAGACCGTGTCAGAGCCGTCTGTCTGCCTGTCCAGCTGCTTGTCCTCAATGGGGTTTAACCCCCAGCTGTTCCTCCTGTATAACCACCTCCTAGAATAGGGCCCCAACTTCTCACGGTGTACCACGTGTCCCCCGGCCCCCGGCCCCCCCCCTAACCCCAGGCCAACAGCTGGAGCGGAGCACATTCCTCCGGCCACCCCAGTCCATAGTCCTCCTTCTGACCCGTGAGGAGGGTAACACAGATCTACGGTTTGGAGGTCCCTCTAGAAAAACGTGGGATTTGAGTTTCTTTTCAACCCGTCGTCCAATTTGGAGCTCAACCTGCGCGGTCTACGTTTGGCTATAGGGTTCCATTGCAAGTATGTGTGTAGTAAAACACAACCCCAGCCCCCCCCCCTCTCCAGGGAACAAATGCACTTATTCACACGCCTGTCAGTCACAACAGCTGAGAGTGGGGAGGGACTGTTGAGATGTGTGTGTTGCCGTGTGTCTGTGTGTGTGTGTTGACGTGTGTGTCTGTGTGTGTGCCGACGTGTGTGTGTGTTTGTCTCCGCGTTCAACAGGTGGTGCGACGTCACTTTGCCGTGATCAAACACCGCTCGCAGCCGGCAGAGGCCCCAACTTCGGCTCCACTCCGACAGCGACGGAGACAGTCTCTCGGTGCTCCGCATTCTTGCATGGACAGCAGCCACTCAAAGGGCCTCCTCGAGTTCCCCCTCGGTGCCCAAAACATTCCCCCCCCCCCCCCCACACTTTCACTTTCACCGAGCATGACCCGTGGCCTTGCAGTTTTCTTCAGCGAGAGCTGCTTCCATCAATGCTGCATCCCCGAGTGCCTCCTTGTGTCGCATTGATTGGTCGTAAACATCGACCGGAAAAAGAATAGGACGATTGTGGAGTTTTCCCTCTCACGGGCTTGTGGCGTGTCTGGGACGTTTGAGAGCCTGTTCGGGACGGCCCTTCTAGAACGTGTGAAGGTGAGCTTCGCGACCCGGCGAACACAGGGTGTGTTTCCCCCAGGGCTGGCGCGCCAGGGAGAGCAGAGGGAGAGGAAAGAGAAAGAAAATGGAAGACAAAAAAAGAGTGAGAGAATCCTTCCTTCCTGTGCCCGAGTCCACCTCTCCTAGGGGGGTATCTAGTCCTCCCTGCCCTGTTTGTTTCTCTTTCCTTCTTCTGGACTACGCGCACACTCACGGGGCTTTCCCCAGTGTGTTTCCCTACATTAACAGAGCAGTGGGTCCGCGTTCTGAACCCACGGTGGTTTTCTGGGTATCGTAGTCTTGTGGTGATTGTCGGTTAAGCCGAGAAAGAGGCCTTTAAGTTCTGTTCTGGCTGGCCTTGATTTACAGCATACACTTTTGATCCACTGCTGTGTAACAATTGGTCAAAGGAATTAAAACGTGCTTGACAGCAATTGTGGTGCATTTGGTTTGCCTTAAAGTTGCCTCTTACCAGGGTACAATGGTTTCATCGTATTGGACAATCTCCAGTCAACCAATTATTTGAGTATATAAATTAAGTATTTGACAGTATTTGCTAATAGTAATTGCCCCAGGCCTTGTCTGGTCTGAGGAGGTTGGACAGTGTCACAGTACTGTGTTGCAATGGATAAACAATGCACGCAAAAGATAGGAGCTCTTGGTTTATCCATGGTGTCTACATTGGATCCCCTCATATTAGTTCCAGTGTTAACTTTCAGCTCTCGGTGTGAAAGAGAAGAATGCGAGGAAATGGAGTGAAGGAGAGAGAGAGAGAGAGAGAGAGAGAGAGAGAGAGAGAGAGAGAGAGAGAGAGAGAGAGAGAGAGAGGGAAAGAGTGGAGAGTGGAAGGACTGAAGGAACAAGCCAAGGGATGGCAGTGTCGATAATGGCTTCATTAACATCACACTGGGTGGGATTTTAATCTAATTTGCTCCTGGCCTCCTCGCTGACACACAGGAAACCTGGAGCGGGGCCAGAACCCATGGCGTTCAGACGAGTCTGTCACACGGGAGGGGGGGGGGGGGGGGGGGGGGGGGTGTCGGGGCCAGAGGCACAGGGACACAGTTGTGGCGAATGTGTCCCCGTGAATGACAGTGGGACTCACTGTGAAGGAAGGCATGTGTTGCTTGAGTTCAAAGGGGACATTTACCCTATTTACCCTATCACCTACTGTGTGTGTTCATCCTAGCCTCTCTCGGGGCCTCCCCGAGATTAGATTCATGGAGAGCACCTGTCAGAAAATGGTCTGAAATCTGAAAAGATCTTTTGATGAATACCAGAGGTGTACTGTATTGAGGCTCTGTTGAAATCACTCCCTAGCATCCCTTGCCTGCTTTAAGTTTGTTGGGTTACCAAGTGAACTTCAAGTTTCTAGTTGGTCGTAGTAGGACTGACTCATCTGCCATCTCGCCAACCCTCCTCCTCTTCCCTTCTTCAGGGTCATTCCTTCTCTCCAGGTAGCTCGTGGGCAGAGGGTGGAGGAGTGGGGTGGAGGGAGGGGGGGGGAGGTCAGGTCGCATCCCCAGAGCCCTGGCAGGAAGTGAGGTGTGAAAGAGAGAACACGCCACCTGACACTGATTCCTAATATCCTTCACTGGCACTCACCTCTCTCTCTGTCTCTCTCTTTCCCTCTCTCTCTCTCTCTCTTTCTCTCTCTCTCTCTCTCTCTCTCTCTCTCTCTCTCTCTCACTCTCTCTCTCTCTCTCACTCTCTCTCTCTCTCTCTCTCTCTCTCTCTCTCTCTCTCTTTCCCTCTCTACCTCTCTCTATCTCTCTCTTTCCCTCTCTACCTCTCTATCTCTTTCCCTCTCTACCTCTCTCTCTCTCTTTCCCTCTCTCTCTCTCTCTCTCTCTCTCTCTCTCTCTCTCTCTCTCTCTCTCTGAGACCGGCAGTCATTAGCACAGCGAGAAAGCCTGCTATCCGTTACCCAGCACAGAGGCTTCTATTATCCCTGGTCATTAAAGGCAAGACGGGAGGGAGGAGATGGAGAGGTGTGGGTGGAAGGGGGTGGGGGGGCAGATTAACTGGTGACTGCCAAGATAACTGACTTGGGTTCGGATCGTCAGGTTACCATCCTGTTGGGGTGTGCAGGTCGAAGAGCCTCCAGGTGAAATGGCCTGTTGGATGACACCTGTGAGTGAAGTCTTCATCTCTTAAATATAGAGGATTGTTTCCGTAGAGGTATGTAGGAAGGTTTCTGTGTGTGTGTGTGTGTGTGTGTGTGTGTGCGTGTGTGTGTGTGTGCGTGTGGATGAGAGATGGATCGAGACCCAAGGGGAGTGAGAGAAGGAGTGAGAGACAGAGAGCATAGATGTGCGAATGGTGGGCTATCGTGCAGGTGTGTGCACTGTCAACGTGTGTTAGACGTTTTATACACACCCGCCCACACACACACACACGCACGCACGTACACACTTGCACTGCTCATTTCCTCCAGTAATTACCCCGGCCCTTCTGAACTTGTCGGAAACAAAATCCCACTGCCTCTCACTCTCTCCCTCCCTCCCTCTCTCTCTCTCTCTCTCTCTCTCTCTCTCTCTCTCTCTCTCTCTCTCTCTCTCTCTCTCTCTCTCTCTCGCTCTCTCCCCCCAAACATCTGTACACCCTCTACTGTCCCAGTTGGGAGATAATTGACTGTGGCTGTGGGCGGGTGGGCATGGGAAGACACATCCTAAACTCTTCAAGGGAGAATGGATGATGATGGTGTTAGAGGCAGCAGTCTTCATCACATTCTCATGACGGGCCTTGTTTACTGAGCGCCCAGCCACAGGAAGGAGCCGTGGATGAGACTGTCACCATTAAGGAAGAGTGTGAAAAGTGAAACAGGTGCTTTCATCAGTCAACGCCCGCGCGTCCACAACAGAGGCGGAGGGCGAGGCGGAGGGCGAGGCGGAGGGCGAGGCGGAGGGCGAGGCGGAGGGCGAGGCGGAGGGCGAGGCGGAGGGCGAGGCGGAGGGCAAGCTAGGCGGTGTCCTGCCTCCACTCCTTTTCTCTAGCTTCTGCTCTCCGTCTCTTTCAGTCTCTGTCTTTGGCCTCTACAGCCTTGTCTACTTCTACTTTGTTCTATTGCGATGTTCTACTTTCTCACTCTCTCTCTCTCCCTTTCTCTTTGGTGCTCTTCCTTGCTATCTGTCTTCCTCTCTGTATCTCCTTCTCTCTCTCTCTCTTGCTCTCTCTCTCTCTCTCTTGCTCTCTCTCTTGCGCTCTCTCTCTCTGGCTCTCTATCTGTCTCTCTCTCTCTCTCTTTCCTTCCGTGAATGTTTCTTTGTCCCTCCAGAAGATGGATTGAACTTGAGACACTCAACGAATGGCAGGCTATTCCATCTCCGGCCTGAACAACTAAGTGGTTGTAATGTTTCTGTTGACGTGAGCGGGGAACGAGAGAGAAAGCCTGTCGTTCATCACACGCAAGGTCACCAAGCAGTCGATGCTCAAGTCCCTGTCGCACCGGGAGAATGTGTTTCACTTTGCGAGACTGATGTTGTCGTTCTCCCTTTTGCTCTCTTTCTCTCCCTCTCTCGTTTGTTGAATGTATAACGACTGTAAAGCCATCTGATTTGTCGTCGCAAGGACACGCAAGGAACCAGCGGGCTAATGCATCACCCTCCCTATCTCTCCCTCTGTCTCCACAGTGGCTGCTGAAGACCAATACTTCAGAGGCCAACGGAGATTCACGCAGGACATCGAATGGTCCTACACAGGTAGGCGCCCTACTGTCTATTCCTCCTCAGTTCTCATCGTAGTCAGGCCCGATAGGAGCATATGGTTAGCAGCATTAGCATTTGTGCTAGCATTAGCGTAGCATCAGCATGAGCATATTAACTCAGAGCTGCTGGGGGTATGGTAAGTTCCTGAAAGGTGTGGTAGGGGTGGTGGATGTCTTTTATTCCCGTGCTAGGAGAGTGAAGGGATTATGAGTCTTGATTAGTGCTTAGGTTAAGGCCCTAAAGTGAGTGTGTGCGCTTTCATTGGGATTGGATTTACTTAAGTGGTCCTGGATAAAGAGATTGTATAGTGGTTGGTTATGGTGGTAGAGTAAAGTCAGCCTGTCGTTTTGATGAAATGCAGGATTTAAGCAGCATTTTATACACTTTTGGAAGTCATGAGCCAAAAGGGATTCATCCATGATTCATTTTGTGTCCTCCAAGCGTCTTAAATTAAATGTAGTCCATATTGTTTCTCTGAGGCATACATTTTCTCCACTAGAAATCTGCTTTACAGTCAAGAATCATGAAAAATCTGCCTCACATGGAAATTAAAATGCAAATTCCGCCTCTGTCTCTCTCTCTATCTCCCTCATATGCAAGACGTTTGCAAAAAATGATTATGCCTCCCAATTTCCACTCAAGCGCAGCCAAAGTTCAGGGTGGCGTCACAACAAACAGAAATGAGGGAGGCCAGTGCTAGGCTTGGGGGTCGGTGAGTGGGGCTCGAGGGGTCCGGGTGGGGTGGGTGGGTGCGTCAAGGAAGAGGAATGGAGCACGGGAGGCGGGGGAAGGGGGGGTGGGACTGTTTGTCCACGCTGAGAGGGTATGTGTGTGTAACCGAAGCCATTCCAAGGGGGCTTGTTTTTCCGACCCCGCTGCGACCGCGACGCGGTAAGCGTCTGTTTGGGGTGCGCTGAGCCGAGCGTAAGAGAATTACCATGTGAAAGAGTACCCATGACGACGGTGAGCCGCACAGGCCGCGCTTGCAGGAAAACGGGACGAAGAGGGCCGGAGAATGAAAGTAAAGGGAGCAGAGGAAGACGGTAAAAAAAGACAGTGGATGTGTGTGGGGGGGGGGGGAGGGGGAGGGGGAGGGGGAGGGGGAGGGGGAGGGGGAGGGGGAGGGGGAGGGGGAGGGGGAGGGGGAGGGGGAGGGGGAGGGGGAGGGGGAGGGGGAGGGGGAGGGGGAGGGGGAGGAAAAAGGAGTGTGAAGCGAAAGAGGGAAAATGAGTCGAATGAGGGCCTTCACGCCAGGGACAGAGAAAGGAAGAGAGAAAAGAAAGTGAGGGAGAGGAGAAGGGTGAGAGAGAGAGAGAGAGAGAGAGAGAGAGAGAGAGAGAGAGAGAGAGAGCGAGAGCGAGAGAGAGATGGTTCCAATTAGGCGATCATCCCTAATTTATCACATTTTTTGCTCAGGGATGCTCTCCAGTTGGATAGTACTTCAAAACAGAGCTTCCTTTGTCTGATTGTACTCAGGTCTGGAAATACTATCAAGACATTTAGATCAAAAAGGTCGGGAACACTAAAGATAACTTAAAGAGAGAGTGAGAGAGATTTGCCCTCCCAGCCTATCTTCTTAAAACTCCCTTCCCCCTTCTTAGATAACACACATCTAATTCCTGCACAGACGTATATGCATGTACAGTGTCGCAATTACAACACAGATGGTCGTTGTTGTACGTGTTGGTCTGTGCGTGCATGCCAGCGTAATGTACTGGATATCAGATGTGCAAAGTGGACACAGTAAAAAGATAATACCTTCCCCTCCCTTTACCCAATCCCCAGGAGGCCTCTGTGATCCCTGTGTCAAGTGATGCCCCCCCCCCAGGTCTCCATCTGCCATATTTGTTTACACGCGTATACATTGTGTGTGTGTGTGAGTGTGTTTGTAATCAGCACGCACCAATAACCCTAGGACCCTAGCCCAGACCACGCAAGGACAGACACATGCCGGGCACCTCGCAGCTCCAACAGAACAGCCCACTGCGTGTGTGTGTGTAAGTTTGGTCTTCTCATGGCTACAGGGCCTGTATGTCCCAATAGTGCCCTCATTCTCTCTGTCTGGGGTGCAACTCTTTTCTCCCACTTCTTTCTCCTCCTTTCCTCTCCTCTCCTCCTCCTCTCCTCTCCTCTCCCCCCTCCCCCTCCTCTCTTCTCCTCTCCTCTTCCCTCCCCTCTCCTCCTCTCCTCCTCCTCTCCTCTCCTCTCCCTCTTTCCCCTCCCCCCTCCTCTCTTCTCCTCTCCTCTTCCCTCCCCTCTCCTCCTCTCCTTTCCTCTCCTCTCCTCCTTTCCTCTCCTCTCCTCTTCCCTCCCCTCTCCTCCTCTCCTCCCCTCCTCTCCTCTCCTCCCCTCCTCTCCTCTCCTCCCCTCCTCTCCTCTCCTCTCCTCTCCTCTCCTCTCCTCTCCTCTCCTCTCCCCTCCCCTCCCCTCCCATCCCCTCCCCTCCCCTCCCCTCCCCTCCTCTCCTCTCCTCTCCTCTCCTCTCCCCTCCCCTCCCCTCCCCTCCCCTCCCCTCCCCTCCCCTCCCCTTTTTTTCCCTTTCCTCTCCCCTCCCCCTCATTTATCCTCCTCTTCTATCCTCTCCTATACCCTACCTTCCTCTCCCACCTCCCTCATCTGCTCTCCCCTCCCAACAGAAAGCGAAATGAGAGCAGAGACTCCCCCAGTGTGTGTTGGCGTGCACGTGCATATGTGTGCCTGCACCTGTGCGTGTTTGCACGTGTGTGTGTGTGTGTGTGTGTGTGTGCTATGAACCACCACGTCACTGGCAGTTGGCTTAGTCATCCTGTACTCCAGGCTCCAGACGCGTCTTCTGCTCCAGTTGTTGTTCTCTCCTGGGGGGGGCCACGCAGGGCTGATGAGGTGCTAACCGGGAAATGGTGTTCATCCCCCATCTCTCTCTCTCTCTCTCTCTCTCTCTCTCTCTCTCTCTCTCTCTCTGTCTCTCTCTCTCTTTCTCTCTCAGGGATGAGGACTGGGCAGGTGTACGCCCCCACACACACCCCTCCCAAGTGCTTGGAGCTGGGTTTATGTGTTTGGGTTAGGGGTAGAGCTGTTCAGGACAGGGTTGGGCTTATGTTTTGGGGCTGGGGCTAGGGCTGGGGCTGGGGCTGGGGCTGGGGCTGGGGCTGGGGCTGGGGCTGGGGCTGGGGCTGGGGCTGGGGCTGGGGCTGGGGCTGGGGCTGGGGCTAGGGCTAGGGCTGGGTTTGGGGCTTGGGCTGGGGTTGGGGCTGAATTTGGGGCTGAGGCGAGTCTGTCTTCTCTGCGTAGACTAGCCATCGCCATCATAACTCTAAATCAAAGACTGAGACAGACAGGTTACACACACACATGCATAATACATTCATACGCTCTCAGCTTCCCTCCACACAGAATTTGTGCAGCCGACCACTGAATACCAATAAGATGGAGACTCAATCTCAGTCGCCACAGAAACAACTAGATTTCTCTGAGTGACAGCATTCCTTTTTAGCCCGTTACGTAATATGGCTCCAATTTCAAACTCCCTTGATTTGACGAACTACCTTTGCAGACAAAGAGATAGGATAGATATGTCTGAACAAAACTACTATACTCATGATTTGTTGAGCTCTATTAAGCAGCTCTACATTGAGTACAAACTGCTCTCTGTCTGTGTGTGGGAGGATGGGACTGCAGGGTAACGTTGGTGATTCTACACGTGCGTGTGCTCGCGTGTGCGTGTGCACTCAGGAACACAGAGCGGCGTGATTGCGGTGAGTGTGCGGACAACGGCGGAGAGAACGACTGGTCGTGGGGAGAGACCAGACAGTGCGTGAGTCAGAAATGAGTGTCTTTGTGCTCGGGGGATTCCCGCGGCGTCTCTGTTCGGGGAGACCCACTTAACTCCTCCTTTTCTCTGTTAAAAGCACAGTCTTTAGGTGGGATTGCTATTGTTTCCGCGTTGGTTGTACCCTAACCCTTTTAGTCCCCCCCCCCCCCGTTTACGGAAATCCGCACAGACGTCAAGTCTCAAGCGAGCGCAGTTCAAGGAGTTAAGAGGTCCACTTGGGCTTGAAGCTCATTAGTTAGCGTGTGTGGATATACTGTACGTCTGAGGAGATGGGAGAAACAAGTTGGTGCCTTGTTGCCATAGCAGCGCCTCGTCAGCGTGGCGGCGACGTGTCTTCGCTTCACGCGGGGACGCGGGGCCCAGATGTGGTCACTGAACCCGCTGACAGCCCCCCCCCCCTCCCCTCGCACCCCCTCCTCCCTCCACCACCACCATCACTCCACTGTGGAAGAGCGCGGGGGTAACTGGAGAAGGAGCGACGACTGTCTCGATACGCACATGCCGGTGTACGTCACCGCCCCCTACGCGCACGCGCGCGCATAAAGGTCACACGCATTTCACTCGACACCGGCACAAAATTCCATACGTGCCAACACACGTACTGTACACGCGCCGACGCGCACACGGGTGACACACGTGTGCTTGGAAGTCAGACAGACGCAAAACCAACAGAAAGGTGACCCAGAGAGACACACTGCTTCACACAGCGCTGTCACGCTTGCCGTTAATCTCAACAGAACACAATAGCGACAATTAAATTGAATCTCAAACTGGGATTGATTTGACCCGCCGACTCGCGTAGAAAATCACAGTCATGGCTGACAAACAAGGTTACCTCTCTCCTCTGAGGCTCCCGTTACCCACGATGCCTGAACCTTACTCTGATTGGATGATTAGTAACCAAATTAGATTGGCTTCCTCAAGAGTCTGTGATGCTGACCTTTGTAAATGTTGTATTTTAGGAGCACATGTGGTTCCGTCAGCCAATGTGTATTTCGATTTGTGTCATTGAGTAGGCGTTGATTCTTTGTACAGTATTGCAGTCTGAATATGTGAGTGAAACCCCCTACAATGCCATGGATTACACCTTGGTGTGACATGACGTGTGCTGTTATTGTTTTTGTGTTTGACCCTGATAAAAGCTAAATGAGTGCGGTTGGACAGAAGGACAGCGAGAGACAGCAAGGATAATAACAGGGACAAAAAAAAAATGCAGAGAAAGAGAGATTAAAAGAGAGAGAGAGAAGAGTATGACAGCAGGATTAAGAGTAATGACAGCCAGAGAGAGAGAGAGAGAGAGGGAGAGAGAGAGAGAGAGAGAGAGAGAGAGAGAGAGAGAGAGAGAGAGAGAGAGAGAGAGAGAGACAGAGAGAGAAAGAGAGAGAGAGAGAGAGAGAGAGAGAGAGAGAGAGAGAGAGAGAGAGAGAGAGAGAGAGAGAGAGAGAGACAGAGACAGAGAGACAGAGAGAGAAAGACGCAGAGAGAAAGACGCAGAGAGAAAGACGCAGAGAGAGAAAGAGATACAGAGAAAGACACAGAGAGAGACAAAGAGAGAGATGAATGTAATCATGAAGTAATTCCTCCTCAGTGTGGTCCTGTCATTAACATGCTAATGTGTCTCAGCTCAGACAAAAGCCAACCTAATTACACACCATAAAATATGGCCCAGAGACCTGCTCTCAAGAGTCCAGTCCATAATATCCCTGCACTGTTGTATACACCAGTGTCCTATTACTCATTAGCACATGGTGCGGTTTGAGCAATATTAAATAGGTATACACTTCACAGGAGTCACTGAAGTGGTTGCTAGTACCTAACGGTTTGTGTAAAAAAACACGACAGATATTTTAACTCAACGAGCAGCCATTTTTATGATCCCATATAAACCTTATAAACCTGTTACAGCAAGAGATTTATGTCTCGATGAAAGACCCTGAGAGAGTTGC
Organism: Hypomesus nipponensis; assembly: GCF_054491055.1. NCBI lineage: Eukaryota > Metazoa > Chordata > Actinopteri > Osmeriformes > Osmeridae > Hypomesus > Hypomesus nipponensis. The sequence continues at coordinate 11,384,193 of NC_140367.1, forward strand.
CTTATAGTCCACTGTACAGTACAAACCTACAGCTCACAGTGGAATGATACATGTCACTATTTTTACAGGGTTTAAATGATGGTATTAGCAGAAGACCAAAATGGAGCCTTTTTTATAGGTATGAGACGTTTTGAAGGTATTGTGCTGTTCACGCATAGAAGGGAACCAAACTGTAGCCTGCATTCTGCATCCTCCCAAGTTGTAAGGCATCTCCCTCTCTAAACATGACGACGTTCCTGGCCCCCTTGTCCTCACATTCTCAGAGTCTCTAGTTCAGATTTGAGGTTTGTTTGTCATTCGCACAAATTAAGAATTCTCTTGATTGATGGTTTTGTTCCTCTCTGCAGTTTCTTGTCAGTCCTCATCATGTTCCAAATCTTCATTCTAAAAAGATCAATCAAAACGGTGATACTATAAGCTCCCTTCCACTCGCTCCACAGGGCTACCATATCCTGAAACATACAGCTTTGGTATTTGTATTGGTGTTCTTGAAGTATCTGTCAGTTTATGGTTAACATACTGGTGAGACCATCTGCCTTTCTAGAACTCTCTGGACTCTTCATAGGATTAGCTCATCATACAGTAAGAGGATATAACACAGGATGGCTGGGAAGCCTGTGCGTGTGTGTGTGGTGTGTGTGTGTGTGTGTGTAATGGTGTTTGTGTGAGTGTAATGGTGTGTGTATGGAAGTACCTGTCCAATCATGTGTGACCATCATTCTGTCAGACCATCTGCCTCGTTAACGAACTCTTCGCTCATCCACCCCTCCTCCTCTCTATTCCTCCTCCCAGGACTCAACACGATGACCAGGATGGGTGTGTATGTATGGAGTGTGTGTGTGTGTGTGTGCAGTGGTGGCAATGCTTGGTGTACAGGGTTGTAAGAGGGTAAAGATTCTTCTGCTGGATGATTAAATAACAAATAAATTGTCTGGCAATAAAATGGGTAGCTCTAGGACGACTGCTTGAAGCTGATTTTGTGACTGTGCGTTGGTTTCGCAGCAAATAACCATGTGTGAGAGAATGTTTTCCCCCTCAACTCTAGCTAACTGACTCTTGAGAACGTACGGTTGTTTTCCTCAGAGAGAAATACAGTATGAATGGATATCCCTGCAGGCTGGTTGTGCAAGCCTACATTGCATGCTTTGAATTCTTAATCACTTTTCCACTGGCGTGTGCTGAATTATTTGATTTGATTTAATAAGCCTTATTTATGTTTCATTTGAGTTGAAAAGTTCACCTGCTCTAGATGTTGAGCAGGAAACTACTTGACAGGGAGATGTTTACTCACTCAGGGACGTTAAACCAGGCACACTGGGGTAAGAAGTACCCATGGTGCAACAGCCCCCGGCAGTCACCTGTGGACATCGATGCCACCTTTACTCAGGCCCGGGCGCAGTTCCAGGGTCTTCGCCTGGAAGGCTGGGAGAAGGAAACCTTAGAGACCACCACCATCAGGAACGATGGGAAGACAGGTACATCTGACCCCCCACACACACACACAAACACACACACACACGCACACACTCATGCCCATACAACCCCACACACTCAAACGCACACACACACACACATGCCCACACAGTCACCAGTTGTTCCAAAATTCCCCGACTCATCCCTGCTACATACACTTCAGATCAATGTAAACAGGCTCGGAAACCAATTTGAGTTGACTAAGTGAGTGTATTATCACTCCCTGGGTTTATTTGGGTCCCTTGTGCAACTCGACGTGCACGGCTGTCTAAGCTACTTTGGTGTGGCCTAAAGCTGGGTCATCGCACCTCCCGTCTGGGTCATTTAAGTCCTAATTTGCAGCCAGACTGATGAATAGCTGAAGACATGCTGCTCTGAATCAGGGCTCTGTAAGTCACAAGACAATACGATCAAGGACAAAAGGCAAGATCCCAGCCTTGGTATTGTATTCGGAAGTGTTACGTATCTGGAAGAGAGTGAGATAGAATGGAGGGATGGTTGCTGAGGAAGAGGGGGAGAGAGTGAGGACGGGGGTGATCTATGAAAGTCTTTCGAAATAGACAGACTGGGGAGGAGAGGTGGATGAAACAGTTTGTCCTTCAGAGGAGATGAGTGCCCCCGTGTCTGGGACATCTTCTTCCAATATCAATCTCCGTCTCCAAAGGCCGACAGGAAATGCAACGAGATAATAATCAGACGGTTGACGTCATATTGTATTAAGGTGTTCAACATTCATGCGAGTGTCTGTGCAGGGTGGGGGTGGTGGGGGGTGAAGGGTAGGGGGCCTAAGGCGTGATTCTGAAAGCAAAGTCTCGATGAATGTTTCAAGAATCTAACTTTTTCTACTCATAACCACATTAACGTGTGTGTGTGTGTGTGTACAGTGGTGCTGGGCATTGAGGGGGAGTACTACGTGAGTGGAGGGGGACTGAGGTCCAGGTTCCGAGTGGGCCACATCACGTTCCACTGGGGCCGCTGCAACAGCTCCTCAGACGGGTCGGAGCACAGCCTCAACGGACGCAAGTTCCCCCTGGAGGTACGGAGCCCCACCCGTCGACCAATCAGACGAGCCGCTCCATCACTCAGTCAGCCATATCAACCAATCAAACGATTGCTGTAACCAATGAACTCGTTGTGGTCGTTTTTTTTATGGAGTGCTTTTGAACTCATGCTTGAAGTTCAATCGCCGGTTACTGAATTATATTTATCCAGAAAGGTTCATCTTAAATGTGGGGTTCGAAGTTTCGGTAGCAATTCTGTATTACTTAATTTCCCCCAGAAGGGCATTTATCTATTGTTTGATCTTTCTGTTGCAAACGCTGCATTTGATTTAACTGACTCAATCGTTTCTGTATTGAACCATTTAGCTAGCATTATTAAAATAATTGGGTGTGTCAAAGTGTCACTTTGAGCCTTTTATCCACTCCATGAATACATATTTTTGAGAAAAAACGCCACCCACAACTTTTCACTAAAAAGCTTCTTTTTTTTTTTTACTTGAAGGGCTAAGGCAGAAATTGGGGTGCTTTGTCACACTTAAACAACACGTAAAAGCACATTTAATGCATACATAATACATGCTTTTTTCCTGTCTGTTGTGATAATGGAAGCCCTGCACCACCCACCTCTATGTCACTCTTTTTCGTTCTCTACCTCCCTCCCCCCTCCCCCCTCTCTTCCTCTCTCTCTCTCTCTCTCTCTCTCTCTTTCTCTCTATCTATCTCCCTCTCTTCCTCTCTCTCTCTCTCTCTCTCTCTCTCTCTCCTCTCTATCTCTCGCTCTCCCTCTCGCTCTCCCTCTCTCTCTCTCTCTCTCTCTCTTCCTATCTATCTCTCCCTCTCCCTCTCCCTCTCCCTCTCCCTCTCCCTCTCCCTCTCCCTCTCCCTCTCCCTCTCCCTCTCCCTCTCCCTCTCCCTCTCTCTCCCTCCCTCCCTCCCTCCCTATCTCTCTCCCTCTCTCCCTCCCTCTCTCACTCCCACAGATGCAGATATACTGCTATGAGTCAGAGCTCCATAAGTCAATAGAGGACGCGATCAGGGATGGAGGCAGGATCACAGCCTTGGCTGTCCTGTTTGAGGTAACAAACCTTCAATTTAGTCCCGTTTTTTTACGCATAAAACATTGAGTGACGCAACACTACGGTTTGGGCAATATGGTTCTGCTTCACAAAAGCTCCCTGTCCAGAGAATGCCAAATTGAGACTTTTGACTTCACTCCCACACAATATCCATCCTCCATCCTGACAGAGAGTAAAGACCTCAAGTCAAGGTGGGGGTGCTGGATGCAGCCAGAAAAAATGAAAGTCATATGCGTGATAAAAAAACACACTTGTCTCACCGCATGGTCAGATATATAAAAGAGTATCCCTCAACAGTTAATCAGTGTTTGATTGATCTATCCTAGTGCAATCAAACTAATAGGCTTCTCACTACAAATTCCAGGAAGACTCAATACTAACTGAATACGAAACTAATAGTGGAGTTTGTCCTTGTTTTCCTTGAGGGCTTAGGTTGGCTGAAGGGCAGTTCTATTGGCATCAGTGAAGCCGTCTGTGACATTGCTTGTAAAAGGGCAAAACAAATACATTTTTATTTGACTTGATTTCTTTTCAACTATGATTTAGTCCGGTTGAGTACAATGAAGTAAAAATTCCCATGTCCCAGGCCAGTCTAAACGACAACGAGAACTACAACACCATCATCGAGGGAGTGAACATCGTGAGCAGATTCGGTATGTCCTCTAGCTTTCCAGCACCCGAACGGAACAAAGTCTTGTTAAAAATGAAAACAAATCATTATGATTGATCTTTGGTAGCACTTTGTACTCATTTGAAGTCATGTCGACATGACGTCGGGTCAAAGTTCGATGAAGACCAATGTGTGACGTCTTGTTGTGTGTGTGAAGGTAAGAGCAGTTCTGTGGAGCCGTTTTCTCCGCTGGCCCTGTTGCCCGACGCCACAGATCAATACTACACCTACAATGGCTCCCTCACCTCCCCACCCTGCAGCGAGACCGTGGAGTGGATCCTATTCAAACGCACCGTGGCCATATCAGAGACTCAGGTGAGCGCAGTACACACACACAGACACACACATACACTCCCGAGTGCATGAGCTGTACAGAAATAAATCCAGCTCCGCTGAAACACACACACACAGTACTTCTTGCTGTCACACACACACACACACATATACACACGACCCATATCTGAGTCAGATGGGTTAGGGTTAGAGTCTGTGTAACCGAAGGGGCCCCTGTCGTCCCACTCAGCCTGCCTTCTGCCTGCTCGGTTTCTCCTCATTAACAACAGACTGAGCGGCACTCATTGAAGGCAGCCGGGCCTGAAAGGCTGTGTTTGATTGATGTAGGTCAAATGGTTCAGCTGGTGATTTCTGCATTTCAGCACGGCACATCTCCAGTGCGAGTTAAGATGTAAAAGTGTGCGAGTTGCGCCTCAGGATGAAATCTTTTGCTTAATGATGATATATTATGTATAAGATGAGCTAGACGAGGATAAGGGTGTGCAGCTTGACTGTGAATTTTGTGTGTGCGTATGTAAAACGTGAGTGTGTGTGTATGTGTGTGTGTTAAACATGAGTGTGTGTGGGTGTGTGTGGAACCTGTGTGTAAACGTGTGTGTGTAGTGGAGTGTGTGTGTGTGTGTGTGAGAGAGAAAGGTACATGTGTGGCATGAGGTGGGCACCTCCCAGTGTCTCAAACACACCCCTGAATATAGCGTGGTGTTCCCTCTCTCCCTGCATCACTGACAGGGCTCTGACACCTTGTGCGTCAGACCAAACACACACACACACACGCATATAGGCACAGAAACACAGAACATCAATATTTGACAGCAACTGCGTTGGAACAGGAACTATAAGAAGCAGAGACTTTCCTTTTTCTGTCATCCTCTCTCACACTCTCTCTTCCTCGGAAACTTCTAGTCTGGCTCCACGCACTTTCAAGTCTCAGTTTAGCAGAGCAGAAGGAATTGCTATATATCATTTGGAAAGGGAAGTGTGCATGCCTCACCCCCTCCCCCCCCCCATGATCCGCTTTAAATCTGGGAGTTCATTTTTTTTCAACAGGAAGAGGGGGAGGGAAAGTAAACCCACAATACGTAACCAGATGAGTGGAAGTCTGTTCCCAGCCCACTGAACACATGAACTGATACACAGGATTTAACTTTTGCTGACATGATCTTCTCCCTCTGACACACACACCAATACACACACCAATACACACACGCACGCACTTGTCACGTAACTTTGTTTCTTTGGGTGAACTGCTCTGACGCGGCCTTTATGCACGTCGATGCCCTTGCTTTGCTTTCTCTGTCATCCTCTTTCCCCCTCTCCCTCAAATCTCTCTCTCTCTCGTTCCTCATCCCCCTCCGTCTACCCTCCCTCTCCCCCCCCCCCCAGCTGGAGGTGTTCTGCGAGGTGATGACCATGGAGCAGGCGGGCTACGTCATGCTGACTGACTACCTGCAGAACAACTACCGGGAGCAGCAGCCGCAGTTCAGCGGCCAGGTGTTCTCCTCCTACACCGGCGTCGAAGAGCTCCTCACACCCAGTACGTGTTTTACCCTACAACCTAGAACCTAGAACCTGCACCCTGAACCCTGTACCCCACACCCTGCACCCTATACCTACACCTTACACCCACACCCTACATCCTACATCCTACACCTTACACCTTACATCCTACACCCTACATCCTACACCCTACATCCTACATCGTACATCCTACACCCTACACCCTATATCCTACATCTTACATTCTACATCCTACACCCTACACCCTATATCCCACATCTTACATCCTACATCCTACACTCTACATCCGACATCTTACATCCTACACCCTACATCCTACACCCTACATCCTACATCTTACATCCTACATCTCAACTCCCAAATCACAACCCAGAGGCCATGACATTTGAGTCCTAAGCCCTGCCCCCTAAGCAGGAATTTCCCGACCCCTTTGGCTCCAGAGTTCCCCAGCTCCCCTTAAAACCCTACCTCAGAGTCCATGTCAGGCATTAGTCACGGTCTAATCCGAGTGAATCACTAAAAAGGGGTTTCAAGTTAACCCCATAAAACCATGATCAGGGCCACAATCCAAAATCCAAAACCTTAACCCTTAACTCGAGCCCAACCCCAGCAATCAAATGTTCTCGTTGAAAATACAGAACTCCTTCTCTCCTGTAACTAAGGCTGGGTTCCAACATCTAAATGACTGTGACAGGCATGTGGCACAGTCATATCACCCATTCTCAAGGTCAGTTGAGTTCCTTGGAGGCAAGCGCCTCTCTGATAAACGACGACAAAAGTATTTACTGTAGCGGTTGCTAGGGGAACCCAGCTTTGTAGTTTCCCATCGTGCAGCTATTTCTTTGTGAAATTGAAACGCTCAGAAATTCCAGAAACGCTGCAGCACTCGGTGAGGATGTTGGTGCATGTGCGCTCTCAGAGAAGCTTCTTTAAGTTTCTCGGACGGGCAGTCAAACCTGCAAGAAACCACATCCCTCCCTCTCCCCCTCTTCAACTCTTTCTTCTCCTCTTCCCTCTCTCTCTTGCTCCTCACATCTCCCTCTCTCGCCCCCTCCTCTCTCGCCCCGCACGTCTCCCTCTCCTTTTTGAAAAGCTCTCCCTTTTTGAAATCTCTCCGTCTTTTCATCTCACTCCCTGTGCTCTTGTCGTCTCTACCGTCCTCCTTCCTTATCTCCTCAGCTCTTACAACTGCTGCTGTTTTCTTCCAAGCATTGCAGTTGGTGACAAACATCAATGACTCCACAGTGGCTGCTGCCAACAGACTCATAGAGTAACTGCTGACCCTAACCATGATACCTCATTGATATCCTGTGTGCTTGTAACCAACACCATTGAAAGGGCCTTGAATGCAAGTATTTTAATTGTATGCTAACACTAGCATTTGCTGACAAATGACCTGCTGGTTTATTTGTCATTTGAAACATGTACAAGTACAGGCACAATTGGAACTCTTGGACCGGCTTCTCTTTACGGTTTCCTAGCTGTCTAGCTCTGCTTTCTGTGGGTGTTTAATTGACATTTTAATTGTCTACTACTACCACTATAAAACTTGTTTGTGTTCTTCTCTTTCCAGCGTGCAGCTCGGAGCCGGGGAACGTCCAGGCAGACGCCAGCAACGACACGACCATCGTGGTGACGTGGGAGCGCCCCCGTGTGGTGTTCGACACCACCATCGACTGGTACTCTGTCTCCTACCAACGGCTGCAGGGCCGCCAGCAGCCTAGACACGAGTACCGCACCGATGGGGACCAGGACGTGGTGAGGCACGACGCCTGTCTGCCTGCTTATCTGCCTGGCTGTCAGTCAGTCAGTCTGCCTGCCTGCCTATCTGACGGCTGTCAGTCAGTCAGTCAGTCAGTCTGGCTATCTGCCTGGCTGTCAGTCAGTCAGTCTGCCTGCCTGCCTGCCTATCTGACGGCTGTCAGTCAGTCAGTCAGTCAGTCTGGCTATCTGCCTGGCTGTCAGTCAGTCAGTCTGGCTGCCTGGCTGGCTGCCTGCTTACCTGCCTGTCTGTCTGTCCGTCTGTTTTTCCTCCTGTCTACATGTCTGTATGTCTGGCTGTCTGGCTGTCTGTCTGGCCGTCTGGCTGTCTGGCTGTCTGTCTACCTGCTTGGTTGTCAGATATTCAGTTACAAACCCCCAAACGTGTCTTAGTAGTCAAGTTGAAACCATCAGCTTGGCCTGTAAAGGGTTATGGTTTTGTGTTACTATTACAGTCTCAGTATTGCATTCTCTCTACCTCTGAATCTCGTTTAGCAGGAAGCATGCCAGCTGATGGGCTTCCAGTGGCCTTACACAGTGAGAGGGCCTTTCTGCACGTGTTACTGACTGTTGTATGGCTTGTTATTTTCTTCGTCCTCTGTCCCAACTTTGGACATGCGTTGACTCTCACACCAATGACCGATGAATGTCTCAGTGTCGTCCTTTGGGACTGCTTGATGTGTTGTTGTCTAAAGCCGGCGATCACTTTGAAAGCTGGACGGAATTCTAGAGTTCGGACGGCGCAAGTGTCGACGGCCAATGTCGAAAACCGACTGAACGGCTTGTATCGATGATCCGTGCGTTGCTGAGTGGATCGAGGGTTGAACTGATGGTGGTGTGGGCGTTTTTTTGTTCCCGCCGTCCCAGGGCGCGATCATCCACGGCCTGCTGGCCAACAGCAGCTACGTGGTGGAGGTGCTGGCCGTCTGCACCAATGGCCTGACAGGACGCATGAGCGACCAGATCATCGTGGACATGCCGCTCGAGGATCCGGGTGAGAGACGAGGCGACCGCCGATACACCACGAAGATGTGTCAATGTTTAGGACAGGGCTTAAACATGGAATGCTTTCAGAAATGAAGTGTGGGGTTTGTCTTTTTTTATGGTCTAGCCCTCCAAATCTCAAGACGAAAGTAGTTATACCGTACTTTTATCAAACAGCAACCATGCCGTTATTCCCACTGCCAAATTCAAAGGACGAGCCATTCCAAGCTGTTTGTTCTCGGCCAATCCAGAACCTTCTCTAGCCTGCTGACTCATCTTACCCCATTGGGTTCTCTTTTCTCTAGAGAGTGAATCAGGTCCAGACACTGACTCAGCAGAATTTGAAGACAACAATGAAGACAGAAATGAAGACAACGCACCTCAAGTGGATCCCAACCAGGTGGGCCAGAACCAGGTGGATCAGGAGGAAGCCAAAGATGAAAGCCCAGTGGAGGAGGTCCCAGCGGAGCAGACCAAAGTGTATCAGAACCGGCTACCGGAGATCACAACCCCGCCGAGCCCAGATCAGAACCTCCCCATCCAGCCCGGCACTCCGGATGTCCCCAGACTGCCTCCACCAATCATCAAAGTGAACACGAAAAGAACCAATCAGAACACGGTTGACCAGAGGAAGCAGAAAGTAGACCCGCCTCGAACTCAACCAGAGCGGCCCGGCTTTGATCCGAACCTCGCGGACCCGAACAAACGGATCCCCCCGAGCCGAACTCACACCAGCTCTGCCTCAGACGGCAAGAGCTCCATCTGGGTTACCGTGATGACGGACCAGCCTGGCTTCCTGTTTCCCGTTGCCAAGACAACCAGCATGTCCGTCCGCCGGCGAATCACGGAGGAGTCTTCATTGTCGGCCTCGCCCAAGGTAACAGCTCCTTTGCCACTCTTTACCTTCTCTTCATTCCTCTGCTCCCACATAGATTTCCGTGCGTATAAACTGCTGACGTCTCAATGGGTTTTCCTCATCCAGAGCAGAGGCAAGGCTTCCAAGGAGCCCACGTCAGGGGAAGACCTCCGACCACCGGGGGGCGACGTGTTCTCCCTCCCTGCAGTGGATATGGAGGTCACTGACATCTACTATGAGGATGTGGTGAACAGTACTTTGTTCGAGCAGTCCCCTTCTACTACGACTCCACCGGCACAGGGTAAGAGATGTTCTTTGTCTTATGGCTTTTTTGTTTGTTTGATAGGGTAATTGGTGAGGTTGAACGCCGACTCACTTGTCGTCGTCTTGTGGGCGCTAAACCCGACGATTTCCTTCTTCAAAAGGACTCAATGCTCTGACCTGACATGCCTCCGCCTCAACTGAGCTCAATCTTGTCGCGCAGGTCACGGAGACGATCAAGGATTGGTTACGTCTCCGCCCAACGGCAGGGGAAGGACCGAGGCACCGCCTCTCTCGGAGACCCCAGTCTCGGAAACGTCCACCCCCTCCGTGCCTTGGGTCCGGGCGATAACCGCAACTCCCAGCAACACCCTCTCCACCGACGACAGCTCGTCTGGGACTTCACCCCTCAGCAAAATCCTGCCTCACACCACGTTGCCCATGTTTAACGGTAGTCTTTTCACGACACGACGACCGACATAGATCCAAGAGCTGTATCCACACACACACACACTTAAGGAATTCAAGTTGCTTGAAGAAATAATATTACACGATAAGACTAAGAGCAAAAATGTGCCCACATCGAATTATGATCGTACCATTGTGATTGATTGGTGTGCATGTGTAGGATGCTGGGGTCAAGGGGGAGGGACTTCCTGTCGCGGTTCTTGCTGTAGCTCGTGCTTCTCCGATGCTTCGGCACCTCGCGGTGCTACCTGGTGGGGTTCGAACCGGTTCGGACTGAGACAGACCTGCGTCAAATACATTCAAATACAACGACGGATTTTCAAGTTTGGGGGGATTACTGTCGGTTGATCACATGGGTTGACCTAAACTCAGTGCACCTCACGTATTAGGGTGACAGTATTTCCAAATGGTATTTGAACCATGTTTGTGTTTGTTGTGGTGTGGGCTTGCTGTGTGGTGGCGCTGACGCTAAGGATGGTGATTGTGCTCGGGATTAGGATTGAGATTCTGATCATTCTTTGATGTTTTGTCGCTCTGCGCTTGACTTTAAGAAAAGCTTCTGGGTGGTGGTGATGTTCTGTCACGCACGGTTGCTTCTCTCTATTCCTTGAACATCAGCCCGTCGATGTTATCTTCTCCCGTCTTCTTCTGGGACTGCTCTTTCCTCCTACGTTCTCGCCCTCGGCGCGACGTTGCCCTCTGGTGGTCGTTTTGCACTTTCACGCCCCCCTTCTTCCTTTCTACCACTAGCCGAGGAGCTTTCCCTCTCGCTACTTCAGGATGTGTCTTTGATCGTTGGCCTGCGTCTCTTTTCATGTTGTGCGCCCGGAATTTTCCGTTTCCAGTCCGCACGGACTCCTCCGGCTCTCAAGAACACTCAGAGAGCTCCCCCTTCCCACCGCCCCTTGCCTCTTCAGTCCTCGACCGCCAGCCCACAGCCTCCGCCTTCGAGGGGGCCACTCCGGCCCCTCCTCCAACCCAGTCTGAAGAGGCCTCCCTCCACATTCCAGTCCCAGGCACCGGCCCCTCCTCTTCCTCCTCCACCACCAACCGGACCCTACCCCCGACCCCTGCCATCTCCATCCCTCCAGAGGGACGCACATCCACCCTGCACCCTGCCGGTCCCTCTCCCCAAGAGGGCCAGCCCGCCCGGCTCTCCCCGGACAGCAATGTGGACACGAGTGGCTCTGGGTCTGGCCTGCACGAGCTCAGCTCGGCCCAGGACGGAGACGTGGCCGCGGTGTTCTGGACGGGCCGCTCGTTCCCCGAGCGCAGGCCGGCCTCGGCTCCAGAGCAGAGGGAGGGGGGAGAGGGGAAGACATTGAGGAAGGCAGGGGGCGAGGCAGAGCCTGAGACAGTGAGTGAGACAATGGGTGAGACCGAAGGCGATTTAAGGGGTGAGACAAGGCCGGAGAATGCTGGTGAGACAGGGGGTGAGACAGGGGGTGAGACTGGAGATGAGGGAGGGCCTGAGGGAGGGAGTGAGACAGGTGGTGAGACAGAAGGTGACACAGGGTCTGAGACAGGGTGTGAGACAGGTGATGAGGGAGCGGGTGAGAGAAAAGGTGAGGGAAGGGGTCAGACAGGTACTGAGGGATGGGGCGAGAGACGAGGTGAGACAGGGGGTGAGACAGGAGGTGAGACAAAAGATGAGACAGAACCCGAGACGGTGGGTGAGACAGACTTTGAAGGTCTCTACTCTGGCTTCTACTTTGAGGGCGAGTTGACCATTGAGGCAGAGGGTGAGACCAAGGTCAAGACTGAGAGAGAGAAGGAGAGAGACACTGGGAGAGAGACAGAGAGTCCAGCTCAGATAGATGGTTTGAAGCCCTCTCTGTGGAGGTCAGCCACTGTTGAGGAGGGCAGCGGCTCCGGGGATGAAGTTGAAGGAGGGACCGAAGGAGGACTCAACAGAGGAACAGGTCGAAGTAGGGATGGAGGAGGAGCAGGGATGAAAGGAGACGGACGAAGAGAAGGAGGTGGAAAAGGAGAAACAGCGGGAGGAGGAAGAGGGGGGAAGGAAGGTCGAGGAGCTAAAGAGGATCTTCTCGGTGTTGGTAACTTGACAGTGGAGCTGCGGCTCCCTCTGTTGAATATCAGCACGGCTGTGGAGTTGAACAGGAAAGGTACTGTTGAGCCACACACACTTAGGAATGAGCGATGACAGAAATGACATCAGATAGATATGGTTGCTGTATTTCAGTTGGTGTGTGTGCGTACGTGTGTTTGTGTGTGTGTGTGATAGAGAGAGAGAGAGAGAGAGAGAGAGAGAGAGAGAGAGAGAGAGAGAGAGAGAGAGAGAGAGAGAGAGAGAGAGAGAGAGAGAGAGAGAGAGAGAGAGAGAATAACCTGCACTTTGTCCCTCCCACCTCCAGAGGGCAGTAACAGCAGCCATGAGTCCAGGGTTGGCATGGTGGGCAGCGGGGTGGAGAGGGAGCGGAGGACTGTGGTGCCCCTGGCGGTGGTCTCCACTCTCACCATCCTCTGTCTCCTCGTGCTGGTTGGCATCCTCATCTACTGGAGGTTGGGCACGACTTTTTCACACTCCACCCTGTTTCTTCGACGTTGGACATTTATGAAAAAAGTTTATGCTGAACGGGAACTGTTTATGTTTCACAGGAACTGTTTCCAGACAGCTAATTTCTACCCAGAGGACAATGCATCACCCAAAGTGGTTTCGGCTCCGTCGACACCCCTGCTGCTAGCTGCAGGTAACTGCAAACACACAATCTGTGTTTGTAGACTGTGCCGGAAGGGGCAGAGCATTTAACTGCAGATTAAGAGTTATGGATTAAACTGTCTGCTAAAGGGATGACGTTACACAGAAAGACTCTCTGATGTTAGTTTTTTTCTCTCTCTCTCTTGCTTTCTATTTCTCTCTCGCTCCCACACACACACCTTCTCCGACTCACCTCGTTCGTCCACCCGGGCGGCCAACAGAGGAGCAGGAGGAGGCCATGTCGGTGAGGCAGTTTGTGAAGCACGTGGCAGAACTCCACAGCACCAACACCTTCTCCAAGGAGTTTGAGGTAACCCCCCCCCCCCCTCCCAGGGGTGATGCTGTCCTCCCCTGCTGCTGTCTCCCCCCCCCCCCCCCCGGCAGCTCTCTAACGCACTCCCAAACAGTATTAACATCATGCGGCTCTGTCGGAAAGAGAAAAACACCAAAGCCTTTGGGAGCTTCCCTGTGAAGGGAGTTGCCAAGGTTGACGTCTCACCTGATGAAATCTCAACAATGGCTGTCATAGCAATTCACTCGAATGACGTCCCCTTAATAATACAACCCCATATTTCCTCTGAAAACAACAGCTGTCATGCGCAAGCAAACAATGAAAATGGAAAAGCATCTCCATTTCAAATGGGTTTGCTTCGGTTTGGTCTCAGGTCCTGTTCAATGTTACCATATATCTTCCTTTTTGAGCAGTAAGCATGCCAAGGGAAATCTGGCTGCAAGGACATTGCACATAATACAGACAGTCGGCCAGGGCAACTGTGGTGCTGCTTGGGTTGTGTTTATGAGGTCTGAATAGGATACACAAGTGTTGTATCCCTGCGTCAGACTTATATCCCAAGCATGAGTTCACACCAACACACCTGTGCACAAAGATACACACACAGATGTGCCATGTGTTTCTGTATTTGCACTGACCGGTTAATGTCTCTCTGTCTGTCTGTCTGTCCGTCTGTCTGCCTCTCTGTCTGTCTGTCTGTCTGTCTGTCTGTCCGTCTGTCTGCCTCTCTGTCTGTCTGCCTGTCTGCCTGTTTGTCTGTCTGTCTGCCTCTCTGTCTGTCTGTCTGTCTGTCTGTCTGTCTGTCTGCCTCTCTGTATGTCTGTCTGCCTGTCTGCCTGTTTGTCTGTCTGTCTGTCTGTGTCAATCCCCCCCCCTCATCACTGTGCTTTCTGCATTCTCACCCCCCCCCCCCCCCTCATTAGATTGTGAAAGAGTGTTGTGAGGTAAGGAAACGTCTCCGTCCGTCTGTAACTTGAACACACTAACAGAGATGTGCTTGGTCCCCATAGAATGTAAGAATTCCTGATTTTTATTATCTCCATTTCAAAAACCATCCCGTGGTTTGTCATGTGTTCTATTCGCCAACCTAGACCAATGTGATGTCATCACGCCGCTGAATAGCTGGACTGGTGTGTGCAGGAATAGGGTCTCTTTTGTTTTCCTTGCATGATCATTAGACTGGATAGTGAGGTTTTTTTGGGGGGTGTGGGCTCATTTTGAGTGAGGGAGAGTGTGTGTGTGTGTGTGTGTGAGGGAGAGTGTGTGTGTGTGTGAGAGAGAGTGTGTGTGTGTGTGAGGGAGAGTGTGTGTGTGTGTGTGTGTGAGGGAGAGTGTGTGTGTGCGTGTGTGTGCGTGTGTGTGTGAGGGAGAGTGTGTGTGTGAGGGAGTGTGTATGTGTGTGTGTGTGAGGGAGAGTGTGTGTCCCGTGCTGACTGTCAGCGTGATCTCTTCCAGGAGGTCCAGGAGTGCACAGTGGACCTGAGCGTCACCACAGAGGGCTCCAACCACCCTGACAACAGGAACAAGAACCGATACATCAACATCCTGGCTTGTAAGGCACACACGCAAACACACACACACACACACACTCGTTTGTGCACACACACACACAGACACAAACGCACGCTGACCCCACTCCCTCTCTGTGTCCCAGATGACCACAGTCGAGTCAAACTCACCAACAGTCTGGATGGGGAGGGCAAAGTTTCAGACTACATCAATGCCAACTTTGTGGATGTAAGTGTTTATGAATAGATGGACGGATGGATGGATGCACAGATGGATGGATGTACAGATGGATGGATGTACAGATGGATGGATGAACAGAAGAACGGATGGACGTGACAGATAGAGAGCTGTTCTTGGACGAACACGTGGCAGAAGGGTGTGTCTAACCCTGACCCTCCTGCATGCTGGTCCTGGCTGCCAGGGGTTCGAGCGTCCCCGGGCGTACATCGCGGCCCAGGGGCCCCTGAGGGCCGGCAGGGAGGACTTCTGGAGGATGGTGTGGCAGCAGAACGTGGGCGTCATCGTCATGATCACCAACCTTCTGGAGAAGGGAAGGGTGAGCCCCCCAACTAGCACACACACAGCATACGAGAGAGAGAGAGAGAGAGAGAGAGAGAGAGAGAGAGAGAGAGAGAGAGAGAGAGGGCAAGATGGAATACCTAACTCTCTATCTAATCCACTCTCTCTTTTACCCCCCCCCTCTCTTTCTCTTTACTTCTACACTCCTGTACTCTTGCCTCCCTATCCCCAACACTGACCATGTCTCTCTCTCTCTCTCTCTCTCTCTCTCTCTCTCTCTCTCTCTCTCTCTCTCTCTCTCTCTCTCTCTCTCTCTCTCTCTCTCTCTCTCTCTCTCACTCTCTCTCTCTCCCTTCCTCTCTCTCTCTCTCTCTCTCTCTCTCTCTCTCTCTCTCTCTCTCTCTCTCTCTCTCTCTCTCTCTCTCTCTCTCCCTCTCTCTCTCTCCCTCCTCTCTCTCTCTCTCTCTCTCTCTCTCTCTCTCTCTCTCTCTCTCTCTCTCTCTCTCTCTCTCTCTCAGAGGAAGTGTGAGCAGTACTGGCCTGAGGAGAACCAGGAAGACTATGGTCAGTACCAGGTGAGCCTGCGCAGCTCCCTGACCCGGGCCTACTACACCCTGAGAACGTTCACCCTCAGAGACAGCAGCCAGAAGGTGAGCAGGGGCCCTAACACACACCCACACACACACACACACGCGTGCACACACTCACATGCACGCAAGTCCCGCCAACCGACCCGCCAACCAAGCCCATCATGAAGATTCCCTAGAACTGTTTTACACCTGTATTGCCACCTGTGCTGTATTCATGGATTGTATGAGTTTACTAAAGCCAACCCCCCACCCCACCCCGCCCCCCGAACCCCCCCCCCCCCCAGGCCTCCCAGAAGGGCCGTGGTGCAGACAGGACAGTGCTGCAGTACCACTACACCCAGTGGCCCGACATGGGGGTCCCAGAGTACACCCTCCCCGTACTCTCCTTCGTCCGGGCCTCCACCCAGGACCGGACCACCGACTCGGGCCCTGTCCTCGTTCACTGCAGGTGTGTGTGTGTGTGTGTGTCGGGAACATCCCTGCCATGACGGTCCCGTGAGGTGACCGCTATCCCAGAGCATTCATGGTGTTCACGATGTGTTTCCGTGTGTGTGTGTGTGTGTTGCAGCGCCGGCGTGGGCAGGACAGGCACCTACATCGTGCTGGACAGCATGTTGCAGCAGATCCGAGAGCAGGGCAAGGTCAACGTGCTCGGCTTCCTCAAACACGTTCGAACGCAGAGGAACTACATGGTTCAGACCGAGGTGAGCACAGCCGCAAACTCTTACATTTAGGCGCACCGTGAGATGTCTCAAACTCAGAGATGTCTCTGTGTCTGAGACCTGTTGCATTATGGGGGAAGCACGGAACTGGACCTGAGATTCGACTCAGAACGGGAAGGACAGACAGGAAGCCAGACGAACAAGCAACGCAACACCGCCTGTGACGCAAGCAGGAATTCTGTATTGAATGTTTCCATTTGCGTCACAGGAAAACGGAGAGAGGAGCGAAGACAATTCAAGGTTGCGGGTTCACATCTGTTGCGTCACGTTTAGCCACAAACCTTCAAACTGTGACTGGACGATTTTCTCTCTGTTGGTGTTCCCTGCGTCCAGGAGCAGTACGTATTTACCCACGATGCACTGGTGGAGGCCATCCTCAGCAAAGACACGCTGGTGACCTCCGACCTCATTCACTCATACGTGTCTGACCTGCTGACCCCAGCGCCCTCGGGCAGGACACGCATGGAGAAGCAGTTTAAGGTCAGAGGTCAAGTGGTCAGGGGTCCACACCCCATACCTGCATTAAGAATGTTTTGGTCCGCGTGATTCCATTCTACAGGCACACACAGTATTCCTGCAGGGATAGTATACTTCTAGAAGCATCACTTTAGTTCAATGCAGTATGTGTAGAGTTACTACATGTGTAAACCTGTAGAATAGCTCAAATTCAATTCTGAATCCAGGATGCATCATATGTCGAAATATAATTTTAAGGCACAGAACCCAAATACTTTTATATCCTTTTTTGATATGTGTGTTTTCCGTACTCTTAAGTAGTAAGCTTAAGTAGTGCCACAGGGGGATGGTCGTGAGGGGTGTTTCTGTTGATAGCGTTTCTGTTTGTTTCCCAGCTGGTCAGTCAACGCAGGGCCCGACAGTCGGACTACGCTACCGCCTTGAAGGAAGGCAACGCCGAGAAGAACC
This sequence comes from Hypomesus nipponensis, assembly GCF_054491055.1. NCBI lineage: Eukaryota > Metazoa > Chordata > Actinopteri > Osmeriformes > Osmeridae > Hypomesus > Hypomesus nipponensis. Next base: position 11,401,830 of record NC_140367.1, read on the forward strand.
GAAGCTCCTCTCTCATGCCTGGTGAGGTCGCACACTCATACAAATGTGGGTCATTCATGACGGTTCCTGAATTCAGCCAGTTAAGAGACTGAATCTATGACACTTGCAGAATGTTGAGGTGAACGCGTGAGGTGGTAATAATGTGTGTGTCCCCGTGTGTCCGTGTGTCCCCGTGTGTGTCCGTGTGTGTCCGTGTGTGTCCGTGTGTGTCCATGTGTGTCCGTGTGTGTCCGTGTGTGTCCGTGTGTGTCCGTGTGTGTCCATGTGTGTCCGTGTGTGTCCGTGTGTGTCCGTGTGTGTCCGTGTGTGTCCAGTGGAGCGATCCAGAGTGTGCTTGTCAACGGCAGGAAGCGATTCCTCCGACTACATCAACGCTTCCTACGTCATGGTAAGACATGCTATGTCCCAGTGGATCATCCCGCGTGCTCCTGAGACCTCCTGTGTGATGGTTACGCAGTCAAATATCAGACACCTCATAAGCGTTCACACTCAGCTTTTAGCAAAGTGTGGCTAGTGCTAATAAGAAAGTAGAGGTGGCTAATCAGGATACGTCTACCCTCATCGACGACAATTCTTCGACAGTACTCTGTAGAACTGTATTTCATCATGAACTGTGCTACATCCAGATGACCAACCTTGGTCTACTGCGGAATAAACGGTTGTATTTATTGTGGTTGTGCCGAGGTCATATCACGGTCATGTTGTGGTTGTGCCGAGGTCATCTCACGGTCATGTTGTGGTTGTGCCGAGGTCATCTCACGGTCATGTTGTGGTTGTGCCGAGGTCATATCACGGTCATGTTGTGGTTGTGCCGAGGTCATATCACGGTCGTGTTGTGGTTGTGCCGAGGTCATATCACGGTCGTGTTGTGGTTGCAGGGTCACCACCAGAGCAGGGAGTTCATTCTGACCCAGACTCCTCTGGTCAGTACTGTGTCCGACTTCTGGAGAATGGTCTGGGACCACAACGCACGGGTCATCGTTGCCCTGCCGGACACACAGACACAGGTAGAGTCCCTCTGACACACACCTACTACACATAAAACACACACACACACACACACATAGACTTGACAGGGACAGACACGTTCATAACCAAACCTCGTGTTTTTTCGTCGTGTCAGAGCGCTAGAGAGGAGCCGTGGCCGTACTGGCCCAGCAAAGACCAACCAATCAGCTGCGAGGGTTTCACGGTGTCGTTCTCCAGAGAAGAACATGTCTGCCTGGCCAATGAGGAGAGACTGGTCGTCCAGGACTTCATATTGGAGGCCACACAGGTTCAAGCACACAAACAAACACACCCGCACACAAGGACCTCCATCCCTCCCTCCCTCCTTTCTTACTAGCTCTCTCTCTCTCTCTCCCCCCCTCCACCTCCTTCCCTCCAGGATGACTATGTGCTGGAGGTGAGGCAGTATGCCTCACCCTGCTGGCCCAACCCTGACAGCCCCATCAGGAACTGCTTTGAGCTGGTCAACATCGTCAGAGCGCACAGCAGGGAGAGGGATGGCCCAGTGGTGGTACATGACCGGTAAGGACATGCGTCGCAACATTCGGATGTTTAGTTGGTGTGAAGACGTTTCTGGGCCAGCGTAAGGTTGGGAACTCTCCGCACGATTCGGAACCCGCTTGACCTCCTTCGGGGTCGAGAGACGTCACCCGCGCTCTGACCCTGCGGCTGCTTTTCTTCGTGTACGTTTTGATAGGATGAGTAGTCATCGCATTTATAGTCGCATTCAGTTATTCGTTTGGACCCCTTTTCTTTATTACTGCAAACGATCATGATTTGAGGTCGGATATCGATGGACGGTCAGTGCGTCCTCGCGTACAGAGATATCCGACACGCAGGCGGAGGGCGTGCAATCGCAATTAGGGAGCGGCGGGCTGTTTGTCCACGGGTCTGTACGCGTGTGTGACCGGTGTTGGTCGTGTGCCCATGCCAGGCTGGGGGGGACCGCGGCCGGGCTGTTCTGCGCCCTCACCACCCTGTGTCACCAGCTGGAGCAGGAGGCCAGCGTGGACGTCTACCAGGTGGCCCGCATGACCAACCTCATGAGGCCCGGGGTCTTCAACGACCTGGTGGGTACTAGACACACAAATACATACATGGATGGGCGGTGGTCAGATGGCTGAGCGGTTAGGGAGTCGGGCTAGTAATCAGAAGGTTGCAGGTTCGATGCCCGGCCGTGACAATTGACGTTGTGTCCTTGGGCAAGGCACGTCACCCTACTTGCCTTGGGGAGAATGTCCCTGTACTTACTGTAAGTCGCTCTGGATAAGAGCGTCTGCTAAATGACTAAATGTAAGTGTAAATATACAGGATACTGTATAAACCACCGTGCGCCATATACAGGATACTGTATTAGCACACATTTTTCTTTGTAACGTTTGTGGGGGGTTTAATTTGTTTTTGGACACACGCTAATCTGCAGGAGCAGTACCAGTTCTTGTACCGGGCAGTGCTGAGTCTGGTGAGCAGTCAGGAGGACCAGAAGACACTGCAGTCTTCCGAGACCAACGGTTCGATTTCCCTGGGCAAGGTCATCACCGCCGAGAGTCTGGAGTCCCTCATGTAGCCTCTCTCTGTGACACACACACACACATATACTAGCACACGCACACAACACACACATTCTGACACACACAAACACGTACGTACACACACAGGCGTGCAATGAAGACGCACTTACAAACACACACACATGCACGGGAGCACACGTTAAGTTACACTTACACACACTGGGAGGAAGCGTGACATCTTGCTGACAGGAGCCCGACAATCTTGGTCATATCCCCTTTGTGTTCATGTCATTGCTGGACCATGGAAGTTTTACAGACATAGCGGTTTATTCTCTTCCACTCCTACTGCCTAACAGTACCAACCACAGGGTTTAGTAGCACTGTTGCGTAAACTCAACTTTTGATCTTTTCTATACCTATGAAACCAGCTGCCATATTGGCTTTAGCTTGCCCTCAGCCTAGCTCTCCTACAGTCTGTGAATTTGACCTGTCTAGACTACAGTGTTGCAGCCTGTTCCATGACGTCTTGTATGCTGTGCCTTTTTGTAACTCAAGTTGTCCTTTAAAGAGTTTTGATACAACTGTTGTATGACTAATGCCAAAATGTCTTGTCTTGTGTGTGTGTCTGTCTCGCTTATTCCAGTGGTGTCTTTCATTTAACCAGTTCTACAGTTCTACTAAAATGTCCTGCTCGTGTAGTTGCCACAAAGGGAAAACATGATGTTACTTATTTGATTTCTGTCTTTTCTTTTTTCTTTGTTTTCAGTGGTTTGGTTTTGAAGATGTTTTGACAAGCGGTGTCATATTCCAAACGGGACGTTCGAATAATATTGTTTTATCTGGTAAATGTAAATATCCTATAACTCTAATCTACAGGCCAAAATTATTTATACCTTTAGATTTTATATTTTACTATAAGGGTGGTTTTTGTAGTCATTTACAAATGTATAACTGTTGATAATTTAGGAGGAACATTGATTATGTTTGGAATAATCCTAAAATGTTTGCTCTTTTTCTATCTCATGATAATAGACTTAAAAAAAAATTCTTGTGGCCATTGGCACCATGTATATAAAGATGGGTTCACACAAAAATAAAGAACTTGATTTACTATCCAACATCCTCATTTTCTCGTTTGAGTAAATACACTGCACAAATATGAAAAGTGAAGCCAAATACACGACATGCTCAAAAATATTTATATTCATGCTTTTTATTTATACTATAATACAATAGCATTGTGAGCAATCATTTTAGGAAGCCCTGTACACATCGGATTGCACAAAAAAAAGGAAAAAAAGAAATCTATCCAATCAATGAATGCAACCTTGATAGGTGAACAAAGATATCGGATTTTGTTGCTTTTATTTCAAATATGGATGTATTCTGTACGCATACCTTTCATACGAGATAATAAAGTGTATATAGTGCATATAACACATTGCCCCCTGTAGTGCGGTGCACCCACCTCGTGTTTACAGACACAGTTCAATGATATGACTGAGCCTGGGTGAAAGCTGCCAGTCCCAAACCGGCCTGTCGCTCCTTCCTCTTTAAAGGTCATATTAAAAGATCAGATCACACAATCGAGCGCCATTTCATGTTTTCACCAAGTCTCCAATATGGCTGCTGCCTAATCCTGATCGTGGTCGTTAGGTTTGGCGGAAGGGTCTGGATTTGGGACCGGGTTAAAGACATGTTGACAGCTACCACACCGACGGTGGGAAACTACCCCCCCCCTCCCTCCCTCCCTCCATCCACCCTCCCCCCACCTCCCTCCCTCCCCCCAACCTCCCTCCCTCTTTCCCCACCTCCCTCCCTCCCCACCCCTACACATGGACCGAGCAATGACACCTCAGAATCATGAGACATCTGAAGGTCCCCCTCGGACTGGCACGAGGTTCAAAGAAGGTGTCCTGTCTGACACATTTAAGAGGAACACACCTGATAACATCGAAAGCCACTCTTAAAAGGTCTGGCGAATGTCACTGTGGAAAAATAGACTTCTGTTTGGCTCTCTCCCGCCCATCCTCGCGCTAAGCTACAGCACCACAGTTGATATATTCAAGCCTGGGTTATGAAATTACCTGAAAAATACACGTTCGTTAAAAAGACGGAAGAAAATAATGCATTTTGCGCTTTGGAAGATTAAGGCAAGTTTGTCATAAAAAATATATATATCATGTTTATATATATATATATATATATATTTATATATATCATGTTCAAGCACGGTTAGTAGATTAGATGTGTTGTTTTTTTGTCTTACATGTGTTTTCTTTCTATTTGGTTAGAAAAGCAAGCATGTACTGTACAATGTCACAGTAGAGAGTCTACCTAAAGCAGGAGGCTTTCATTCATTTGTTTATGGTGCGTGTGTACATGTGTGTGTGTGTGTACATGTGTGTGTGTGTGTGTGTAGTCCTCCCTCTCCTCTGTCTCTCCTCTCCCTAGTTGGCCAGGGAGCCCTGCAGGAGAGAGAAAACAGGTTAGATATGTTACAGTCCACTCGTCGAGGTCAGAGTGTGTGTGCGTGTTGCTGCATCGCCGAGCTTAGGTGTGTTTGTTCGTTAAGGGTATCACTGGAGGGAAAGACATTCAGTTGGAGATGGAGTAGACCGACATAGTTCTTTTTTGTCTTGCGAAAGGCATATGTGTCAGTAGAGTATTAATTGTGTGTGTGTGTGTGTGTGCCCTCCATACCGAGTTGTTCCTCTTGCGTTTCCAGCAGTCTGGGTTCAGTCTCTTCTGCTCGTCGGCCAGGGTCTTGGCCTCCATGGTGTACACCCTCCTCTCCTCCCCCTTCATCTTCTTCCAGCGCTCCCCCAGTATCACGCTGATCGCCCTGCACACCGGACACACACACACCCGTTCAGATAGAACGTCTGAGTCATGTGGAGCTGTGGAGTTTACACGGCTATAGACACACACACACACACACACTTTCTCACACACACACACACACACACACCTGTTGTCCTTCCCAGGGTACATCTGAGTGTACTCCACCCTGAACTTCTTGGCAAACAGCATGAAGGCATTCATTGGCCGTTTGCACTTGATGGGCGTGGCATTGGCGGGCGGGATCTGGGCCTGCTGGCCCTTGGCTGGCCGGCGCTGGGGAGAGCTGGCGGAGGCGCGAGAGGCCCTGGAGCTCTGGGGGTCTGGGTCGGGGAAGACAGCGCCCCCGCTGGACTGGGAGGTGCGGCGCTGTCTGGCCATGCTGCTCAGCATGTACACAGCGGAGGAGTCCAGGGGAGTGAAGTCGTAACTAGGAAAGGGACATGGGCCCACGGTCACTCACATTGTGATGTTCAACGTACAACCGGGAACTGCATTGTTAGGAATTGTAGGGATTTGTTGGGCTTTGTTTGGGTCAATGGCAGAAATCCGTGACTTCGTTCATCCAAAATGAACAACTTGTGATACTTGAATAATACTACTAAAACTAAGTAATAGAGGAGTCACATTGGGACCAGTTGCACTGCAAATACTTGCAAATAGTATTTGACCCGAGTCTGGCAGGCTGTGAATTCCTAATGGCTCGGACGAAATAAAACTCCACAAGGAAGCTACATGATAGAACAGTTTGTCACTCTTCGTACTGTTTTTACCTCCTGAACGCATCAAACACCAGAGAGTCGTCGGTGTGGGCTGCATCTCTGTGTCCCGGAGGCAAACACAGGTCGCCCACCTGCACCTCGTAACACGGGATCCCATAATGCACCACGGTCAGGCTCGGGTAGAACGAGGACCACCCTGTCGGATGACAAAACACACAAAGGTTACACCCCCTACATGTTCACACTTACTTGCGTAGTCTACCCCTCCTTCTCTCCCCCTCTCTGTCACTCCCTAGCACACACTCTTGATGCAGTATACCTCTCCCTCTACCCCTCTCCATTCCTCCTTCACACGCACTCCTAAGCCCTAGCCCCTTACCCTTATTTTTCACGTAGAAGGGGTGGTCCAGGTGGCACTCTGCGGTCAGGAGACCATCCCGGGATGTGACAGGGTCAAAGGTCAGCCTGAGGACCACCTGACCGGAGGAGACGCTCTCTTCGTGACCCACCAGCCTGAGGCCCTCCGAGCCGTAGTCCTGGGAACACACATCCCCCAGGGAGGCCGAAAGGAGCATCGTATACGTGAGAGGGATGGATTCTGTCCCTATTTAACGGTATACATTTGGAATATCCGAATAAGATACCGTTTCAATACGACTGTACCTTGATAGGATACTGTTTCAATACGACTGTACCTTTGGGGGATAGGATACTGTTTCAATATGACTTTGCCTTTGGGGGATAGGATATTGTCTCCTTATGACTGTATCCTTGTGGAATGGGATTATGGCTCTATATGACTGGATATTTTGGGGGAAAGGATACCGTTTCGAAATGACCTTTGAGGGTATGGGCTGAAGTCTCTTTTTAGGACTGTACCTTCAGGGGATGGGGTTCTGACTCTCCTTCATTGTCTGAGTCGGTGTCTGACTCCAGGTCATCAGCTTCCTGCCACTCCATGTTGGGGCCTTTGTGGAAGCGCAGACGCGTGCCTGCAGACAAACAATCTCTATGTGAGCCCATAAACAGGTTGTAAGGTGTCTGTGTGTGTGTACGTGTGTGTCTGTGCACATATCAGCGTGTGATAGGACGATGTCAGTCGGTGGTCAAAAGGGGCACGACAATTCAAAAGCGTTGACTTAGTTTAGTAGAACGATGTCTGATCATGGAACCATTCAAGACAGAGTGGTCAGATGAGTGTAGCACATGGGTTACAAGCGGCCTCATATACAAGGAATAGACAAGTAGAAATATCGTTTCCACAGAACGTTTCCTTACAAGACACGGCATGTGGTCGCAAGTTTGTATACGTGAAAGACTACACCTGACAATATCGTAACTCAACTCAAGTTTCTCCTCACTGACTCCTATCAGTGTGAACAAGTGAGGCCTGTGTCTATATGTGGACTGGAAGGAGCTCCACGACATGACCTCTTGACCTCAGAAGGAGAGAAGACTCTCATACAACGACTCTGCGTATCAGTGTGTTGTTTTCTTTTGGACTTTTACCTTTGAGAAAGCCATGCCAGGCGGTGGGAGGCCAGGAGTGACACCAGTCCATGTCCTCGTCATCTGACAGAGAAGATCGCCCCGATATCGCCGACTCACACTCACTGCTCGCCTGCACAAGCAAAACAACAGGACTCAGGCACGAACACGGTTGAAGTCCGAGTCAAACTGGTACAGTCTAGAAAGGAAGGAAATGGTCGTAGAAATCTCGAGTGACATTGTAGCATTCAAGACACGGTGTCTGAGCAGCCGGGTTGGGCTGCAACCGAACGGTGACTGAGTGCTGTCGTAGCTCCTACCCGGATGCGCCTGCGTTCCCTTGTGTTGCCTCTAGAGGGGGACGGAGCACTGCTGGAGGTTAGGGGGGGACGGGCGTAGGAATGTAGATTATTACTGCTGCCAAAAATATGGACTGGAGAAGACCTAGGAAGGGAAAATCATGTCGAGTTTTGAAACTAGACGTAGTAGCAGCAAAATGTGAATTATTTAACCTCCGATTTCGCCTGTGTGTGTGTAGATGTGTGTAGATGTGTGTGTGTTCTGAAGCCAACCTGCTGTAGGTGGACCCCTGTAGCAGAGGGCTCTGGGGGCCAGTGGCTATGTGCGCCAGCTGTGTGAGCCAGTGTGTATCCGGGGGAGCTGTGTGGGTGTGAGCGTCACGCTCCTGGTGGGACACACACACTGCCACCCTAAACACAGTGGGGGAGGATTGGTCCTCCAGCACTTCCTGCAGCTCAGGGAGATCATCTGAGGTCGTGGAAAAAGAAAAGAATGGAACACGTGTCTCACAGGAAAAAAAATGTCATTTACAAATAATTATGATTAATGTAACAATATTGTATTATTATTTATAATAACATTCAAGCATTATTTTCTATATAGCAGCAAAGTTGTCGCTTGGCCAACACAGGAGATCCATATAATATGGATAATTCTATAATTCTATATTTCTATGTTTGTGTGTTGGTGTTCACCATATTCCATGTGGCTGTCACTGGTGGGGTCTCCTGGTGATGAGGGCAGGTTACAGTGGAGCAGCTCCAGATCCTGGTCCCTCTCTGGGCCCGACTCTGACTGGCCCGGTTCGGGGCTCCCATAGCCCAGCGCGGGCTTAAGTTCCCATACCATGTTCTACACTTTGGGACGTCCTACTGCACAACAGACACCAAATGAGTTGGGGTTTTTTTTACACAGAACGACAGGGTGTGGGCCAGTCTGTTATCCCTATATTACGTCATTTTGAGGAAATGACATTCATTCAGCTGTTGGACGTTTGTGTCAATGGATGATTTGACAGCGCCAAACACTCAGTGTGTGCGAAAAAAGATTGAAAAGAACAGACTGTCTCTCCCGTCAGTTTTGCAACAACGTCATGTGATTCCTTCCACGCAGGCCTTGTTTATAAACTTTAAGAACATCGCGCATGCGCAACAGAGCTCATTCATTCAATACTGAGAAAATGCGATAACTCATTTAAATACGTTTAAAAGAGGATAAATATAACTGAAATCGCATTGACAATTTACGTATCCGAATGCACACTATCATAATACAGGCTTTTATTTTAGGAATTCACACGATCCTTAGGCTCCTTAGCATTATGAAAACGTAAGGGTTGTTGTTGTCACAAAGCAGAAGTGTTGAGCTTGCAGGAAAAACACGGTTTAGAATCGTCCTGTGCGTTATCGACAACTATCGAAAAATCTTTTTAGATTCTACAGTAAGATCTATAATGAATTTGTAGAATGTCACGACCCATAAATGTGAAAATACCATCGATTGAACGAGTCTGTTAATGCTTGCCTCTTGCGCAAGCTGTCAGAACAAAACAAACAAACAATGAAAATACTGAGATATCTGACACTTGAACAAACCCAGGCAATGTCATCCTCTCGTTTCCCTTTAAGAGTTATGCTATAGAAGATTAGCAATACTTTTTTCTCATTTGAAATCGTTTCAGAAACTATTAACATAGTAACATTTCTATTAACTTTCTTTTGCAACTCACCAAAACAGTCGCCATCAACGAGAACGAAAGAGTGAATAAAAAACCTCCTCTACGCAGAGGGATTGGTGGGTTCCAACGTCAGTTTTTGCTTTCTCTCTTCGCTATTGGCTAGCACTAGTGCCCTTAATATAACTGTCAAATTTGGACATAATGTTATTTAATGTTTGGTCATAGAACATACAATAAAGATGTACATTATTGCACTGCATTTGTCAATATAATTAAAGATTCTTACAGCACATACAAGTCAAATGTTTACTAGAACCCCTCAGAAGCTATTTATTTGTATAAAAAAACTAACTTTATTGCAATGGCAATTCAAATAACAGTTATACATAAAATACTCTGGGAAGTAAGAGTTTGTAACAACGTTACAAGAAAAGGGCCAACACTGTTAAAAGCAAGATCCAGAGGGTGTACTGTTAAAGTAAGTATCAACGAACACAAGAACAGATTGTTGATCACACACACTAAACAGTTAAGGTTAACAATTACAATAATACCAATAAATGAAGAAATACAGATACCTGTCGTTGGCATAGGTATATATGTGTAGAGGTAGGCTATAAATCCATTCAGTCGACTGACAAAACTTGTTCAAAAGTAACTGACTTGCATTGGAGCTTGAATTTCTGAATGTTTTAACAGGTAAATGAAAGTTATGAAATATGTTGTTCAAAAGGCAAGTACGGTACTAAGCTTCAAAAAGATAGCTGAGCATTTAATTAAAAATAACAAATAAATAGTTTAACGTACATAAAACAAACAGTACCAAACTGTATGAAACAAAGAGTAGCAGCATTATGCAAAAATTGAACCTCCAATTTGGCCTATTTTCCTATCAAGATTCCCCTATGCGTTTTGCCTGTTTTTGGAAGTATTGAGGGATTGAGTGCAGAAAATTCAGCAATTCTCAACACAAAAGTTTCCCCAATTCCCTTTATAAACAGGCTATAGCATATCATCAAACATGACAACGAAACATGCCATGAAGAAAAATAACATTGAATTACTAAAATGGATAATAAACCCATAAACGTCCTCTGGCAACTTCTCACCCTATTATACAAACAGGTCAACAAAGCCTTGGTGGTATTCATTCAGAAAAACATCACAATACCTAAATTTAGCCTACCCTCGATTTTTTTTGGGGGGGGGCTACCGAGCAGCTTATGGTGTGTGAATGTCCAATTTAACTTAAAAGGCTAAATACCACACGTCAAACAAAAAAATAAATTAAACAGTTGGCTACTACTGTTCTTTAGGAACAACATCTTAGACTGCAACCCAGGACTACTGGTACAAAACTTCAAGTACAATACATTATGCATTGTTCAATATCATCAAATAATGTACATTGGCAACCACAAATAATGGACACAGTTTTATATTAGAATGGACAGAATTCACCTTGTGAGGCCAAACAGTAGCCTTCTTTTTGTTTTGGCGAGAGGCTTTGACGTTTTACGCAACCTCAGGTTAAATTGTACAGTCAAAAAACAATAGGTCTTAACAGCTTAAGAGATACGTGAGCCTTGGGTCCGGGGAGCGAGCACAAAATACCAAGTCTTTGCTCGTATTTTACGACTTAATATGCTTCGAAACAACAACAGGCTACAAAAATACCCCAAATGTTGTTGCGTCCTCCCCCCCCCCCCTTCTTCTTTCCTCTCCTTTTTTTCTCTCCGGATGAAACATTAAACACTAGCAGGAGATCACCGAAGATGACACCATAGAACTGTAACCAGATGCAATTGGTCTATCTGACAAACTTCAAAAGTGTGTGTTTTTTTTTACGTACCATTGGAATAATACTGTGTATGAATGTATTGATATATGATATAGATATACATCTATATCATACATATCAATAAGAAGGCCAGGAATGTAAGTTGAGATCACAGATAAACAACAGTATGCCCTTATGTCATACAAAACACTACAACTCATACACAAGATCCCACCCCCGCCCAAATCCATTGACAACACTTTGATTGTTTCGAACGTTTGAACCTAGAAGATACTTAGATGTGCATGGAGGGCCAAGCGGACAGCTAATGTAAAGAGCCCTGTGCCAGGGATTTGTTGGGCAAGAGCGACCCCCTCCCCCCTCTCCGGAAGTCTCTCACGCGTCGTTCTGCTCTTGAAGTTCAGTGTTGTTTCCAAACAGGATGGCTAGCTGCTCCTCATAGTTGGCGATGTTCCTCTTCATGATGTCCATGCAGGGACCCAGGAGCCTCTCAAAGGCCTGCACGTCCAGCACTGCAACACAACACCATCACCCTGTTAGCAGACCCGGTCGCAAGCCAGCCATGACGGGAAGGACATATAGGTAGTTACTGGTCAGCCATGACTGGAAGGACATATAGGTAGTTACTGGTCAGCCATGATGAGAAGGACATATAGGTAGTTACTGGTCAGCCATGACTGGAAGGACATATAGGTAGTTACTGGTCAGCCATGATGAGAAGGACAGTCATATAGGTAGTTACTGGTCAGCCATGATGAGAAGGATAGTCATATAGGTAGTTACTGGTCAGCCATGATGAGAAGGACATATAGGTAGTTACTGGTCAGCCATGATGAGAAGGACATATAGGTAGTTACTGGTCAGCCATGATGAGAAGGACAGTCATATAGGTAGTTACTGGTCAGCCATGATGAGAAGGATAGTCATATAGGTAGTTACTGGTCAGCCATGATGAGAAGGACATATAGGTAGTTACTGGTCAGCCATGATGAGAAGGACATATAGGTAGTTACTGGTCAGCCATGATGAGAAGGACATATAGGTAGTTACTGGTCAGCCATGATGAGAAGGACATATAGGTAGTTACTGGTCAGCCATGATGAGAAGGACAGTCATATAAGGTGTGTTCAACTTCACTCATTGCCGGCGGCGCGTGTAGCCGCCTGCAGCCCGGCTGACTTGAAGCAGCCAATGGCATTCTCAGCTTCAAGGCAGCCGGCTGCAGCCGTCTGTCAGTGCCGCCAGCGCTGCATGAAGTCGAACACAGCTATAGGTAGTTACTGGTCAGTCACGACGAGAAGGACAGTCATATAGGTAGTTACTATCTGAAAATACTGGTACGGACACTATAACAGGAAGTAATTCGACGGCAATGAAGTGAATCTCAGGATCAAAGCAAGTCAGGTGTGAGAATAAGGTATTGATAATGACACGGATTATAGAGGTCACACCCGTGGCCCTGCATACGCTCTATCTCAGCAATGGTACTTGGTGCCAATCAAACTACAATCCCCAGACCAAATCCCAGTGGCGGGTTGTTGAACTGCTTTGGCGATTGTAGTTCTTGTTGAACTAGCTCTGGACACCAAAAATGGTGGAGAGGAACTTTCAGTGCTCGGTGTGGCCGGTGTACCTATACACTTGACGCTCCCCAAGGCGTAGGCGGAAGCAGCCCGGGGCTTGTTGGTGACCAGAGCCAGCTCCCCGAAATACTGCCCCCTGCTGCACATGGCGATATCCACCTCCTCCTTCCTGGTCTGCGCCGCCGTGGAGCGGGAACGACAAACGACAACAACAACAAAAAACAGAGGATCTATTGCCTCTCTCCGTAACAAGCAAAGAGGTTGTGAACGTGGCGTTTTCACGACAGCGTGACATGTGACGATACGCATTGTGACGGATGCACGGCGGGCCCTCCGGGCTGGCAGCCTTACCGTGCTTCTCCTCATGGTGATCCGGACCTGGCCAGACTCGACGATGTAGAAGCAGTCCGCCATGTCCCCCTACACGGGGAACCACCACAGGCAGGTCGTTGGCTACGAGTGCGGGTCGCAGAAATATGTGTGTCTAGATCCGCGACACAGATCGGCGTGTACCGCGCGAAGGGTCGGCGAGACGTACCTGACAGATGATCTGTTCCCCGTCGTTGTAGGCTCTGGTGGACAACACGTCGACCACTCGCATTCTCTCAGAGGGCTGCAAAGGGGGGAGACAAGGGGATGTCAGCATCCAACAGCAGTGGGAGCTTCCAAGCGTACATTCCGGCGCGTCGCTACGGTTGCGTTTGTGTGCAACAAGGGCTTGGCGGATTTTTGTTCATGGGTGGTCATGCCCCCCCACCCCCCCCCCCTCCGTGCCATCGATCCATACATTGACCCGCCCATCCATCAACAGCTCCAACTCTCTTCTGTTTACTCGGTAGATCATTCACTGGGTCCGTTCCCCACCCATCCATCCAATGTACTTATGGACAGGTCATTCATTCCTCCGCTCATGACGACATCACTGCCCTCCAGCAGGGGCTGTGAACCGGACTCCTACCTCGAGGGAGGTGAGCAGAGGCAGGGACTCGATGAAGGTCTCGTACATCCTCCTCTTCTTGGCGTTGTTCTTCACGATGATCCTCCGGAACGTCAGCCTGTCCTGCAACACAGAATCACCCGCTCAAACCCTTCCCAGTGGACGGACACGGCCCGAGCAACGGGGAAACATGGGGTCTCCGTCTCAGTCGGTAACAAAAAACATTGAGTCATGCCCAAGCCGCTGTGGTCAAACTGGGAACGGTCGAACTTACCAGACACCAGAGGGCCCCAGCGGACGTAGCGATGATGGTGGCAGCCCTGGGGGTGTTATACATCAGAGCCAGCTCCCCGAAGCTGCCGCGGTTGTTGTAGCAACCCACCACGCGCTGCAACCCGTCGCTGCTCACCAGGATGTCGAAGTTCCCCCTGAGGAGGCAGACATTTGGTAAAGACGCGGGAAGGAAGGAGCTCGGGGGTCGGCCGTTCTGTCGACGGCAACTCGGCCCTGCCCAACAGGGACACCGACCCGGGCGACGAAAAGCTGTCGGAAACCGCGGGCCTCACCTCTCGATGACGTAGAAGTTATCCCCGTCCTCGTCTTGGTCGATGATGTGCTCGCCGGATTCCACCGGCTTCTCAAACATGGCATCCAGGACCTGGGCCATCTGCTCCTGTTCGAGCGACGACAGACAGACAGAAACGCGGACACGTTAGCATAGGAGGTGAGAATGCTTGTGTAGGCAGGGATTAGGTTCGCCTCAGTGTGGGTGTGTCGTAGTGTCCGCCATCTTGAATCTTCTGGCGACTGAGTCTGGGTGTATATACGTGTTGTCATTTTACCGGGTCTAAGTTCTTGAACAGGAGGATGTCTTTGCAGGCCTCCTGTAGCCTGTGTCTCTGCTCGTCGGTTTTGGGGTGGGTTATCTGAGATGGGAAGAGAGACATTGACTGAACATGTCTGGATTGCAAATTGCGTGGGGTCATTATCTAGCGCCAGGGTTCCTATGTCCAAAGTCATGACGAGAAATCGTACCCTGGGCTCCTTATCTTCCTCTTCCTCGTCGGGATTGAATGCCTCCGCACACACTGTAAAAACACATGCACATGTCATTCCATGTCCCTGAGAATACTTCTGTATTTAAGCCAGTTCCCTGGATGGTTACCAAACACCCAACCCTGAGAGGGATGCTCAAATGAATAAACTATTCAAATTCTATTCGCCTCTTCCAATTCGTTCTTGCACCAGGAGCATGATGTCACGACAATACATCATCTCTCCATTTCTAACGTTTTCATGAGTTGGAAAACCTGTGGTAAGCAGTTTGGTCCTGCTATTATTATCAGTAATTCTGATGACAGCGGCAGAAGCTTTCCTTGTTGGATCGATTGTCCCAGGCACAGACATAGGATATTTCTTCCGTCTGCCAACACAAACTTGTTCTGGGGGACATTCAACCTATTCAGAGGGTTTAAAACCGAACAACAATAAAACATACAGACGTTGAGTTCTTACCTGAGGATCTTCTCATGAATCTGTTGATCACAGGTGCTGTACGCGGGGCAAAGGAAACACAACAAAGTTGCTGGTTGGCAAGTTAGACTAATTATATTACTTTACTGGCTTGACAGACAATAACTTATGATGGAAGGCGTCGTTCAGAGTACGTGTTGGGAACACAATAAGCAACGTTACGCTTTAAGAGCCTGTCTCATTACCCTGATGAAGCCCAGTGCATATGGGGACATGAAGGGACCAAGTTACTAGCAGTCTAGCAAGATACACTTTCTAGTTAATTGCTAGATACACCGATTGTGCACAGCAGTAGTATTATGTTGCACAATACACTTCACTTGACCTGACATCTGGAGACCAGATTGCCTCAAATCTAACTTCTGTACCTAGCCATCTTTTAAGAGTGGTCAGTGCGGGTTGGCCCGCTTATCAGACACCAACATCGTTAGCTGATAGTTGCTACCGTGTATTATGACTAGCCAGCAGGTTGTGCTTATCGACATTGGTTTCATACCCACGAATTCTTCATCGTCTTCGTCGTCTTCATCATTTTCAGAGTCAATTTGCATCGCCTCCTCTGCAAAGTTGACCGCCCTCCCGCCTCCAGGGCGAGAAGTAGCGTTAGCCGAATTTCTAGCATTGTCAAAGGCGGCTCCTCTCGTCCGATTTTCTTTGAGTTGACTGAAATACTGCAAGGCAAAGTCCAGAAGGTCTCCGGGTTCTGGTTGATTCCTTAGCACTTCAACCGTAAAGCTTTGCAACAGCTCCGTTAGTCCGTCTGGAATTTCAATACTCATCTCTGAATCTGAGTCTTTAGAGGCGCCCAGAGGAGCAACACAGTAAATAGGAAAAAAGGTTCCAGCTACCGCTAGCTTGTTGCTAACAAGGATTGACAGTCCACTTCCAAGGATGCTTCAAGGAGAACTAGGAGTAAAAATGGAATCCAAGACCATGGCGTGTTGCTACAACAAATCTGGCTAACGTTATCTCCATTTTCGATCTCGGTTCAAGTGTGTCTCACAAACCGCCTTTTGATGTCAACTGCATGAAAATGGCTGTAAAAATGTAGCATCACTTTTGCTGCTGGCTACAGGAAACCCACGCATGTGACCCGCGTAACTATGGCAACCACCCTCCTCGAGCCGATGGCAAATGACGAAGCGCGGTTGCACGGTCATAGAAATAAATTTAGAAGAGCAGTCATGACGAAAAGGGAATTTACACGTTTTAAACGCATTTGAAACTGACAAAAAAGCTGTTAAAAGTTACGTTTTATTAGGTACAGTCAAACTTTGTAGAAAGGAGTCCAAGCAAGGAGTGGTTCATAAGAGCGGATGGGTGCATATTAATTTTAGCAAATAGATTCATTTTTAATGAATGTCTAAATACAGTAACTGACCCCCTTCGAACATAAACTGGGTTGAGACCCAAAAAAGGGCATTTTCTTGGCCTAGGCGTCATAATGGCTTTTTGGTTCTCTTTGGTAACATTTAATTGGCTAAAATGCAGTCCGATTTATTCATGTTCATTCATATATATGTATTTTTTATACCCGAAGTTATAAACAGTAACCAATATTTCGAAATTTCTGTAATATATCTTTCTGACAGATGGTGGTGGAGAGCAGTGGTCACATTGTTATACACACACACGCACACACACGGCTTCTTCACCACTGGAGCCCACTTCCTCTGGGACACAGGAAAACATGATGCATTGATTTACTTAGCACAGAAGCTGATTTATTTAGCTTCAATGGTGCCTGGCACTCATCTGCATACTGTACTGATGAAACAACCTTACTTTGGGTTTTGAGAGAATATTTGTTTCTTTGTAAATGATAATGAAATAATGTTTGTGAAAACATGTAAATTAAGTACAAATCTGAACAGTCTTTGCATAATGAAGCAGAATAAAAACATTGAAATATGTATTCTACAGTTGCCTGCAATTCTACTTTGAGGGGACCGTGAAGTATCTACTTCGGGAACATCCAGCTACTCGTCCTGAACTCAAATGTGTGTCTCACTCCACTTTGCATTCTGCCAGGAACCTTGAAAATGTGAAGAGTTCAGTGGTCGTTGAGTAGAGCTGGAGGGGTGGCCATTTTGTTCTTGAACCCTTATTGTCTGTCAATGGTGACAGCCCTCTCAGTAATAACGGTGTATGAGGGCAGACCTCTCAAATGTGACCCCCCTCAGCAGTCTCCCCCGAGTCATTCCGACTCTTCTGGCGTTTCTGTTGCCATCAGGCCAGCGCAAATCCTGCAAGTCACACACAATCTTAACTAGTGCATGCCGTCTGTAAAAACAAACAGTGCCCACTGTCTGTGTGAGTCTGTGAATGCGTGTGGAAAACATGTTCGTCGGTGTGTACGAGCGTATATACAATGTGCATTATACACACAAGCGTGTGTACGCCCCCCCCGCCCCCTCCAACACCCTACGCCGACCGCTTCTCCACCCCCTGCTTGATGCCGAGCACCAGATGCAGGAACCAGTTGAACTGCACCGTCCAGCCCTTGTCCCTGCAGATCTCGATCTGGTCCAGCAGGTGGCGCTGGGCGTCCTCCTCGGTGCGCCCAACGGTCAGGGCCTCGCGGATGTACTCGATGTCCTCCTTGCTGGTCAGCTGGGGCATGCCCGTCATCAGCATCATGGAGAACAGGATGATCAGCAGGTTGGTGTGGTGCCTCAGAGCCAGGTAGGCCCGCACACACACATCCTGGGTGCGCGTGTGAGAGAGAGACATAGACAGAGAGAGAGGCAGAGAGAGAGAGAGTGTGTGTGAGAGAGAGACATAGACAGAGAGAGAGGCAGAGAGAGAGAGAGAGAGAGAGAGAGAGAGAGAGAGAGAGAGAGAACAAGTTTGACGACTGGCTTACTGTGGGCTATGGATATAGCAAATGTGGTAAACAAAAAGGTCAAATACATCCTTCTAACACATCATCAATGTCTAATACATCATCAGTCATGTGTGTAAATCTTTTGTCTCCTCACACCTGGAACTTCTGGAAGTTTGGACTGCTCTTTTTGGAAGAGGTGCCCATGACATAAAGGAAATCTGGGGTCAGAACAAAGGGCACCCGCTCCTTACTGATCCCCAGGAAACTCTTATAATTCCCCAGGATGTGTCCAAAGTCAATGTGAAAAAGATTCCCTGAGAGAAGGCACACAAAATGGAAAATAAACCTACAACACTGTCATTGAGTGCATGAAGTCAAGAGTTTTTTTTTTCTTCTGTTTTGGCATGACGTCGGGAGAACCGCGCTTGGCCGCATTACCAGATTCGGTGACCATGATGTTGTCGTTGTGGCGGTCTCCTATTCCCAGGACGTAGGTTGCCACGCAGTAACCACCGCAGGAGTACACAAAACGCTCCACGGCCTGTTGGAACTTGGGGAGGGAGGGGTTGGGGGGGCAAGGAGAGGATGAGAGTGGGAGGAGAAGGAGGCAGAGAAAGGAGGGAGTGAGATTGAGGAGGAGGACGAGGAGGGGAGTCAGCGGGATGCGGTGGAGGAAGAACGGAGCAACGAAGGGGGGAGAGGGGAGAGGAAGGGGAGAAAGAGAGAGAGGGGAAAAAAAGAGTAGAGACAGCGAAGGGCTTTTATTTTCGATTTTTCAGAACCGCCACACTTCTCTCTACCCAACATATTTGCATAGTCCACACGAAACCAAGCAAAATAATGCAAACCTAGAATGAACATTTGACTAGCCATGTTTAGTATCACTACAGCCCTGCCGTGGTACACTGGCTGTTGTTTGATAACACAACTAAGCTCACACTGGCTATACATTCGTTGAAATCAGATACACTGCTATATTTTGAACACAAAGAAAGGAACCTTCCCATAATAGCCGCACAAGCACGACCGCGCAGGTGCCGAAGCAACCTTAAGCGTCTACGGTTGAAGACAAAGAGAGAGGCAGAGGCGACAGGAAGTGGTGTTTCCTTCCTCCCCGGGCGCAGCTCCTGGAGCCTTCCCCCCCTCATGTTAGTGCAGCCGTTAGCGGCGGGGAGTTGCTAGTGTGCTATAGCCAGCCACCTACCTTCTCCTCGCTCACGCACTTGTCCCGGAGCCATTGGTGGAGGATCTCGTCCTTGAAGGCGCCGGTGCTGCCCACAACGCTCTGCTGGATGTTGGCGATGGTGGTGGCGTCCTTCACGATCTCAATCATCCCTGGGGAGGGGATTTCACGTTGGTCACAATGTACTGCACAGTCGCTTCGAAAATGTGAACAAACTATGGTCCAGTGAACTGGAGTGAGGATGGAGGGGGGAGAGAGAGACAGAGGAAGGGAGGGAGGGGGAGAGAGAGGGGGAGAGAGAAAAGAAGAGATGGAGAGAGAGAAGGAGGGAAAGAGGTAGAGAAAGAGAGGGGGAGGGAGAGAGAGGGAGGGAGAGAAAGAGGGGGGGAGAGAGAGAGGGGGAGCACGACAACAAAAGAAAGAAAGAAAAAGCGTGTGACAGAGATGGAAAGGAAATGTCTATATTTTGTTGGGAATGGTTTGGAATTGAGAGGAAAGGGAAGATACAAGGCAGGGACGTGAACGCAAGCGTGCGTCTTCTAAGGCAATTACAACAGTAGCAGTCACCCACCGTGTGCATTAAACCCAACAGTTAGACTCACCTATCTTGTTCCCTGTGGAGATGCAACCGTATGGTAACAAAGACAGATCCAGAGATTCCTCCTCCCAGATGGATTCCATGATCAACAGAATCTATAGCAATGACACATGAGAAAGGGGATTAGAACCAACATCCTACTGTTGTTTATAGTTGTCTTTATGTCTTCCCTACCTGATACATTGTTCATGTTATATGTGAATGTGGTGCACATTATAACATACAGTGTAATAGTATAATGCAACTGTATGTTTTCAGTTCTAGGCCCATATGTAGACATCTGGGAATATGGACAATATGGACAGCTTGATGTGCATTGTCCTGCGTGTTCCTCCCTGTCCAGCTGTCCCACCTGCAGGATGAGCATGTCCTGTCTGAGGTCGTCCCCATCCTTGAAGATGACCCCGATGGGGTCACTGGACAGGGTGGTGGGGTCGGCCCTCTTGAACTGCAGCCACAAAGGCTTCTTCTTGGACGCCATGACTTTGCACTGCTCAATCTAAACACAGGGCACATCTGCAGTCAGGACAGAGAACGCTTTTGTGTGGAGAGTGATTCCAGAGAGGAATTATGGAGTTATGGATGGGGAGAGAAGGAGTTTGGGTAGAGATTGGTAAGGAAGGAGAGGGATGAGAAAGAGGGAGGATGAGGGAGAAGAGGAGAGATAAAGTGAATAAGCGGTTGGAAAGAGAGAGAGGGGAGAAGGCGGAGGAGAGAAAACAAATTGAGAGGAGAGACAAAGAGAACGAGAAAGGAAGACTCGGAAGGGGAGAGAAAGAGAGGGATGAGAGCGAAACGGCGCGAGCGAGAGAGAGGGAAAAGAAGAGGGATGACGAGAACACGCGCTCCCGAACGAGGAGTTCGAAGGAGAGAGCGGGAGGGGCCACAGAGACAGAGAGGGGCGTGTCCTCACCACCAGGGCTCCGGCTCGTAACCCGGGGTCGTAAGGAACCCTGAAGCTCTCTGGCAGCCCTGACGTCTGCAGGTTCTCCAGCTTCTGCCTCAGCTGGAGCACCACTGGAACGACACCACGGATCACAAACACATCCCATCGTTCAACGACCGACCAAACACACCGTCGTTTCTTTGTGCTTTCGGTTTGTTAATGACTTACAGTGAGCGGAATACGTTTTTTCTATAGCCGGGAATCTACTTGTGATGTACAGTTTGTGTGATGCTTATACAAGCCGGAGTTGATTTCCATTACCTTGAGAGGAGACGTCGTATTTGTCAGCTGACATGGCCTTGATGTCGCGGGTGACTTTCTGTAATGCTTCAGTCATTTCCACCTAAATGGCCCAAATAGCAGATCAGATTTGCACTTTCCTATGTTTCGATAGCAGTATGTGTACTTGATTGAAGATGATGACAAACGTGAAATTGAGTTATGCTTCTGTTTGTAGATGGTGCTTCCAACTAACTATACATGTATCTATCCACTAACCGGTAGCCTTGTCACACAAAATACCAAAAATAGTTTGAGAATTGTGGAGAAATACTTTCTAATACTGAAACACTTGACGGGGTTTTTCTGATGCAAACCGGTGAATGAATAGTCAAGAAAATATAAACCCCGCCCATATGACCCGCTACAGATACTTGAAAGGACATGAAACACTATAAGCTTTATTCAACCGTCTGGGTGTACAAACAGTGTGTACCTGGCGTTTGAAGTCGTGTAGCATGACCCCTCCACATCCTCTGAGGTAGGCCTCTAAGAGAACTGCGTATCGCTGCTGGTAGTGCATAGACTGGGCGATCTCACTGCGCAAGAACCAGAACAGGAAATGGCCAATCCGCTTACTCTGCACGCACACAGGCCGCCAAACACACACACACACACACACAGAGAGACAGACATTCAGTGACCCGCTTTGTGAGAAATGACAGTCGATAAAGCAGAAGTTAATCTGCTGTCTGTACTAGACATGAATGTGATGTGTGTCGAGTCGGAGGTGTGGTAACGGGGCGTTGAAGAGTTCTTACTCTGAGAGCGCGCTTCAGCAAAAACCTGGCCAAGGCACTGTCATGGTACGGCTCGAATTTCACAGCCTACAGAGAGAGAGACAGACAGTCATGGAGACAGGTAGACAGGCAGGGAGACAGGCAGGGAGTCAGGCAGGGGGACAGGTAGACAGGTAGGTAGACAACCAGGGAGACAGGCAGGGAGACAGGTAGAAAGGTAGGTAGACAAGCAGGGAGACAGACAGGTTGACAGGCACGGAGACAGACAGGTAGACAGGCAGGCAGAAAGACAAGATCAGATAAACAGACCCATACAAGAATACAGTTTCCCCATGAGCATGAATTATCTAAACACAACGGCAAGCTCAAATTAAACAGACACGGTGAAACACTTATTTGCATGTCACACCAAGAGCTCTTTGTTTGATGTGCCTGGACAGGTGGCAATTTACTTGACAGTTTGATACCGATGCACGACATATGCAAAACCAGAATAACTCCAGTCCGAAGGAAGAGGGGAAGACCAAATCCAACACGTGACCCTTGCTACTCAGAGGACAAACACTTTCACCCGGACCCCACCGATTCCCCCTTTGGTCTCGCGTTCAAGACACCCAAGGGTCCATCTTGGAAGACGGAAGCCCATCTCTCACCTGCACCAGCTGCAGCAGGTAGCGGAGGACGTCGTCGTCCCCCAGGGTCTCCAGCTTGCGCACGGCCATGGAGCGGACGTGGGCGTCCGAGTAGTGGCAGTCCAGGAGCTGCATGGCCAGCCCCACGTCCAGGCCGCTGCGGTCCCACGCCGCGCTCTTCTCCAGCAGCCGGTGAGTGGCCAGCACGGCTGCCTGGTCCCCCCACTTCACCGAGCCGAGCAGCTTGGGGTAGGCCCTGGAGGGGGGCCACGCAGAGCCCCGTGGAAGCAGGATCGAAGGGAAAGGGGATTCAAATGGGATGAAATGAGTGTGAGATGAGCTTGAAATCCGAACATGGGATATGGTGTCCCGAATGGATGAGAATGGGACTGCTGTGCGCATGTGAGGGGGGTGAGTTTGTTGTTTTCCTGGGCTCAGCCAGAGGTGCCCACCTGGGGTGGCGCATGCACTCGTGCTTGAAGTGCCAAAGCAGCTCCTTGTCCTCTGGGCTGAGAGGGTTGAGAGGGTCCGTCTCCACGATGGCCTCAAACTGCTTCCTCAGGTGGTTGGGCATCTCTCTCTGGACTCGCTCCCCTCCCTCGGCCTCCGCCCCAGCCCCTGCCCCGGCCTCCCGGACCTCCCTGCTCTTGGGCAGGGCCACAGGGTAGCAGTATTTATCCAGCAGGATGGCTACGGCCATGGACGAGTCCTTCTCGGGGTTGGTGGCCGAGGTAAGCTTGTCGGCGTTGACGCTGCTGTTGTCCTCGCTCTTTTCCGGCATCTTCCACATGTGGAGGATGAACTCGCCCTGGCGCAGCAGGGAGCGGTGGTCCACCAGCAGGAGGTTGACGTAGTAAAGCAGGCGGCTTTTACCGCTCTTCCCTTCGCCTCCCCCTCCGCTGTTGTCCTGGTAGGTGCTCGCCTTGAAGGTCTGAGGGTGGGCTTTGCCACAAGATACCTGCGTTCGCAAGAGAACACGCCGTGACACAACCGCATACTCTCGGGCAGTCTGCCGCAGAGAACAGTGCCAATAGCAAAGAGAGGAGAATGGAACCGTAACATGATTGAATTGAGCTGAAAGGCGAGGCGAACCTAAAAGCAAGACTGCTTTACTGCGAGTACATCATGTCCTCCATCTAAATCCGCCAGCTCTTAACATAGTGATCTCTATGATGATCGCTAAGGTGATGGCTAAGAATAAAAATGTATTTAAAGATGTGTAGACTTTGTGTCTGTGTCTGTGATGTGTCTGCTTTATTTCTTGATAGGCATGCAGGAAATGGCCTGAGCCAAATTCAAACCCAGTCCCCCACGTGCTCCACCAGGGCACACGCCAGAAATCAAAACAGTTTTGGAGGGTAAACATTGCCTCACCTGCAGGCTGAGCCGTGCCCCCTTGGGCAGATCCCGGATCCTGATATCAAACTCCAGCCAGGTGTTCCACAGCACCTCCTCGGTGAAGGGCTTGGAGGAGGTCTTCTGTTGGGCCAGCAGCTGTTGGCCGTGGAAGATGCTGGCCTCCACATACACGATGAGCTCCGGGTTACGAGGCAGGGTCGGGATGTCGACGCCCAGGATCTTCACCCTGAACTTCCTGTGGCAGTCCCACATGGAGATGGTGAAAACACGCTCGTGATCCTTCTCATCGATGGTCAACTGCTCGTGGGTACCTGAGGAGAGAATGGTAAAACCATGATATAAAATCACTGACATTATATATGAACTACTAAAGGGACAGTTCACACTAAACAAAAAATACAAACATCTTCCTTTCACCGGTAGTGGTATCTATCCATCCAATAAAAACAATCATTTGAAATCTATGCAACATACCTGCTACTCCAGTACAGTCATCCACCTGGGCCCAGTCCTCTTTCTGGACCAAGTCCAGATCCGGGTTCGGAGGTGACTCCAGAACCAGGTGAATCTCGTCCCCGTTCTTCAGACACTGCCGGACCCAGTGGAAGTCTCTGATTGGATGGTTCCCAAAGAGATACTCCTCCCTCCCGCAAACCCGCAGGACAAAGTCTGCCTCGCTGATGTTCTCTGGGATTCCCAACAAGGCCCTCTTGTTGGCTACCTTGGCGAAGAAGCTCTTCAGCACCTGGTCGGGCGTGTCGTCGATAGCCACCTTGATGGTCTGGCTGGCCGTGCTGCTGTGAACGACCAGAAGGATGTGGTTGTTGCTCACTTTACTGAGCAGGTACTCCGGCATGGGTTTCGGTTTGATCCACGGGTCCATAGAGTAGAGTTTGGGATCGCGGTCCGACAGCTCGATCTTGCGGGGGGTCAGGAGCTTCCTGCGGGTGAACTCCAACTCGTCGTCGTGCACGTTGCTGACGTCGGTGACGTCGTAGCCGATGAGGTAGTTGAGGTACCTCTGATACTGGAGGGACTCGTCTGAAGGCTGGGGTCTGGAGACCAAGTGGATCTTACCCACATCCTTCTTTAGGGCTTTGAGGGTTAACCAAATTACAAAGTCAGAGGCAAAGTCATAAAAAAAAACGGTCAAATTCATAATAAAGGACTACTTTCAGACATGAGAACATGAATGATTAGTTTTTATCCTGGATTCTTAATGCCACGTTTTGTACACAGTTATTTGGCATCCACTCTGTCTATAAATCCAAAACAACTGCTGCTTTTTAACCATAACATGCCCGCCACCCCCCCCCCCCCCCCCCCCTCAAAACCCACAAACCTTTACCTTTCCAGTAGCGAATGCAATCTAGAGTTTGGAACACCTGGTGTTTGTCGTAAATCTCACACCAGTTTCCTTTCTTCTTGTAGAGGAGGATGCAATGGTCTGGAGAGTATTTCTGGTAGAACTCCGGACAAAGGTTGGTGGCCACTGCCCTTAGCCAAACCTGGGCTTTCACCTGCTCCACGGTCCAGTTTCCTGTCACCTCTAGCAGCAGGGTGTCTGGGCTGCGGCCTGTCTTGGTGGTGGTTGGGAGTGCAAACTCAATGGCTATCTGGTCCGTGGCCAATGAAGAGGTGGAAGTGATGGGTTTCATCTTCCTTCTTCTCCTTCGGTTATCTTCTCTGAGGACTACTGGTTCTTCATCGCTAATTTGCTGTTCCATAACCCGATTCGTCTTTTCGCCATCGTAGGGAAAGAGGGAAGAATGTGAGATGTTGATACTCACAAACGTCTTAAGGCAGCGTCGGACATTTCGTTCTCTCCTCTTATAGTAGTAATAAACGTTTCTTATACTGGCATGTGCTGTAGCCTTCACCACTCGTGTTACTTCTTCTTTCACATTTACAGCAAAGGAAGTGTTGCAAAGCAGGAAGCCTGCTAAAAACACTGTCAACTGCAGTGTAGGTCTATGTTTTAATTACTATTATTAATTAAATAACATGTTCATGTTTTTTACAGGAACGTAGCCTGTATATATTATAGTGTATTTGTAATAGTAAATAAACGGTTATGAATGCATCATCCCAACTTTATGAATCGTTAACAACCTAAAAAATCTTAATGGAGTAACGGTTCTGCAGCTAATACTCGTCAGGCGATTATTCCTTGACTTTCGATGTCAAACTTACCGCTCAACGCAGACACAAAAACGCCGCACAAATAAGACTTTACATCTTACGTTGGTTTAACAGTCACTAAACCTTTTTCTTAAGTGCTTCAGGAGTTTGAGAATCTTGCTACTGTACGCCTCCGCTGTTTCTCCGTCGCCGTCAGTAGTTTGCATAGCCTACTGCTTATTGGTTGCTGAGTTATACTGTTAGGTCAGGATTCAAGTGTAGTTCTGAGCGCAGAAATGTACTTGCAATTGGACTACATGAACTGGTTTAGCACACAATAATATTGGCATATTGGATTATGTTACAAAAAGTTCCAACCATTTAGTTGAATGTTATTTATCATTATAGCTACTCATAATAAAATCGATAATCCATATTGCAAAAGTATGTGCTCTATTTACGATATGATAAATAATATATCTGTATAATGTAGGCTATTCTCCCCCAAAAATGTGAATATAAAATCAAATGAGTTTTCGTTTCAATGTTGTAGGCTAATTGTGTGTACAAAAGTGGGTGTGCTGGTAGGCTAATAATACTTAAATATTATGATCTTGTAAAAACGCAGACAAATGACCTGTTGTAAAATAGTGCCATCTGCTGGTTATTCTGTTTACAGCCATTGTGTGATATTTTTATATATTTGTAATAATATTGTATTTTGTTTCCCCGGGAACTCAGCACTACGGCTGGTTGCGATGCGGGGTGAATAAAAAACTGGACTGGACTGGAAATGTTTTTTTAATTTCATAATTCGATTGCAAATTCAACATAAATGTATTTGCAGTATTTCCATATTTGCGCCTCAGGAAAACACACTGCTATAGTCTACAATAACGCTACTGATACATTTCGTGTTCATTTGAAAATGTCTCCCGTCGTCGCAATCGGATGATGGCCATTGACCAATACTCGCTAAAACGAAATGGATTTTATGGTTAATGCATTTCCATAAATGCTACGTCATTGCCTGTACCTAGTTCTGTGTGACGGGCGGCACAGTTAGGCCCACCCCTCTCGATTGGTTCACCGTCCTTCCCCAACAAGGGAACTAGGTTGTGATCGAGTCCCTGGCACATACAGCGTAACAATACTGACAACCGTAACTGATACCAAGGGGGAAGATGGAGCACAGAGACGCCGATTTCAACATATTGCTAGCCACTGATTCCTACAAGGTGAGTGCTCGACGCCGGTGTATAGGTGATATTTTCAGGGCTGCTATAGTAGTCGGTCTGCAGGTCCAGTGAATAAAAAGAAACTCAAGGTGGTTCCGTCTTCCCAAGGCCATCACGCTTGCCTTGCTTGGTCGTTGTGTGTGTATTCGCTAGGCCAAAGGGGAGGAGAGATTGAAGACCGTAAGGAGGTACCAACATTTAAGAGCATCTTTTCACAATTTTAGACCAAGATGACTGACTGAAAGTCTACCGGCGAATTTAGCTTGCTACGCCACCCACTGATGGCACAGCTCATGCCTCTGCTGGTGCTAGCAGCTAGCAAGCTAGTTGGCTAAGAAATTATAAAAGAGGCTGGTCGGTGTTGTGACTGTACGGGTAGGCTTATGGTAAGCCTTTTTAATATTTAATCAGTAGACTAGCGGTAAATAGGAATTGTAGATATCTACAATTTAATGTTGACATGTTGTAATTCCAAGTCAATATATCCATAGTGTGATTTTGACTAGAAGGTATTTTACTCAAATAAATATACAGTTAATTATTCACTTGTCAAAATATTGATGCATGATATCAACAATTCAATTATTAAACGTGGACATTTTCCCATTGACTCTTATTCAAAGTATATAGGCTATCTTCTAATTGAAAAGGCGGTAGATCGTGAGCTGTATGAATGGAGCGATGGATAAACCAGCAATGAGGACAAGCTAGCTAGCTAACCCAAGCTAACATCTACCAAGTCATTCATCCCCCATTACCGATAAATTCATCCGACACAAACTGAATCAAAAGCGAAACTTTGCAAAAAGGCTCTAAGTTAGGGATAGGCCAGTTTTATATTGAGCAATCCTTTATCAAGGTCGACAAGTGCGTAGCAAACGTAAGTTATGGCTAACTACACAGTCATGTGCTTTTTTAGAGTTTAACATTACACACTTGTCTTAAATTAAAATTATCTTAATCTTGGAACTATCTATCTGGGTATATCCCGCTTCAGATTTAATAGAAATATTATCCAGCTGTCATGACTGTCGCTGCAGTGCATGCACAGCTACGTGCGAGTCATTACCCCTGAACGCGCGCACAAAGTGTGTGCCCGCGCGTGCATGTGTGTGTGTGTGTACAAACAGTTCCAACATCTGTCCGCAGCTCATTGCTATGACATTGGAGAGATTGAGATCGAAAGTCAAATGCCATAGACAGAGATCAAACCAAAACCTGTCATCTTATGTACCAGTGAGTGAGTATACCAATCCCAAGCCATAAAAGTATTTCGCTTTGTGTGTAGTGTGTAACTGCAAATTGCAACTTCAAGACACAGCCAGAGAGAGGGAGAGGTGGGAGAGTGAGGCATCTGTGGATTGCATGGGACAGAGCTGTAAAAGCCTGAGTTTGCCCTGCTGTTTGCATTCGTTTTTAACTTGGTCCAGTGCTCTATGAAGTTTCCCCTCTCTCTCTCCCCCCCTTCTCTCTCTGTCTCTCTCACCCTCTCTCTGTGTGTCAGTGAGTTCAGGGACTAATTTATCATGTTATTATTATTATTATTGGGCCTTGGCTGATAAACCACTAGGCTATGAAAACAGATACACCCGGTCTCTCTGTCTCTGTCGGTTTAACCTGTCTGTCTGGTCCTTGGGATTGACCAAGCTTCTCTTCTGACCATATATCGAGTAGATCTCGCGTGCTACGAATGCATAATAGGCCACTGTAACGTTACAGCTTGTTTAAGCATTTGGTCGTTGCCACGGAGTGCAAACACTCACACGCATTATCTTGTTGGGTCATTACTTCGAGTCGGCCTGTGGGGACACGGTTGGTCGTTTGTGTTGTCGGGGAAGAAAGGTGAGATTGCCTGCCCTGATTGGCTGGTAGCAGGACCAGGAAAGAGCTATGTGTCACTACATTTGCTGTGTGTACCTTGCGGCCAAGCTGATCAATAAAAACTGTAGCCTGAAGGTCATCCTATTCCCATCCGTCTGAATACTATAGTCTCGTGCGTTCTTGTTCTCTCGTTCCATCTCTCCTTTATGGCCCTTTCCTCTCATTTGGGTCCATTAGCTTGTTGCTTAAATACACAAACAAGCACGCATACCTGTGTCTCCCCAATGCAGCTTGTGGGTGGATGGGCAAGTTCTTAGAAGCCCTCCTTTACTCTCCCACCCTCCACCCCCACCCCTCAGCAGTCCCTCCATCTTCTACCCCCCACCCCTCAGCAGTCCCTCCATGGCCCACCCCTCACCCCACCTTCCACCCCCCCCCCCCCCCCCCCCCTTCCCATATAGCCTTTGAGGAGAGGAGAAAGTGAAAAACAGGGCGCACATTCAAATGAAAAGACAACAAGTATTTTTGAGTTCCTCTTCCGGTCCTTATTTCCGGGGTGAAAGTAATGGTTGCACATCTCCTCGATGCCGAGATAATTGAGTTTTGAACACGTTCCAGAGTCGTTTGCTCAAATTCAAAGAACTGCATCAAATGATGACTGAGGCCTGTGGGTGAGGTGGGGGGGGGTGGGGGGCTTCGTTAATTTTGTTTGGTAGACGGGTCTAGACGCAACAGTTTAGTCATTTAGCAGATGCTTTTATCCATAGCCATGGACAAATAGTGCAGACAGAAAGTACAGCACGCGTTCAAGGATCCAAAGCGCATTTTCCTCCAGCGATTCCGAGGTCAGACTCGAGGAACAGTCTGTATCTACG
This sequence comes from Hypomesus nipponensis, assembly GCF_054491055.1. Taxonomy (NCBI): domain Eukaryota; kingdom Metazoa; phylum Chordata; class Actinopteri; order Osmeriformes; family Osmeridae; genus Hypomesus; species Hypomesus nipponensis. Next base: position 11,431,851 of record NC_140367.1, read on the forward strand.
AACCACATCGCACACTTACCCCTTGTGTTCTCCTCGGGTCATTCTGACCCATCAGTCATTGTGACCCACCGTCGTTTGCGACAACTTTACCGCATCCAAAAACTAAGTGAAGCATTTTCTTTTAACCGTTGAGCTGTCTCAGACCCCCCACATTGCTAAGGTTAAAATACATTTATTTTTATTTGCTTTTGTATTGGGTAAAATTGGGTAAACACAACGATGGTTCGTTATGAACCTTTTGGTCATGTGACCCGAAGGCAGCACAAGGGTTAACCCGTCTCAGCTACCAGGCACGGTGAACCAAAACATAATACCACAGCACGGCAGTGACAACTCGTTTGGTGTCTCCAGTCGACTCTTCCTCAAGGTCAGCTATAATGTCCTACCGGTCGCCTGAGAATGAGAATTCGACACACACACATGCACACATAACAGAAGACGTTCATGCAGCACGTTTTTGTGTGATAGTAGGACATGTCCGTCAGCCCCGGCTGACAGATACCAGGCTACAGCTCGCTCTACCTGCACGCTTGGTGTTGGAGGATCGCACCCAGTCCGCCTGACTGGTACTGAGACATTGCATGTGCCAGAAACCCCCCTTCCCCAAACGTGTCTCGTTTCAGTTGTCCTGGGAGAGACACGAGGATGGAGATGGTTGAATATTGTCGCGAGGCTGCATTGTTAAACACGAAGCTGGGAACAAATGCGTGGGAAGGTGCCGCGGAGACCTTTTTCTGAAGGATGAACGGCTAACCTCTCGACGTTTCTCTTCCCTCACTCTTTGCTTGCTTTTCTCGTCTGCAGGTGACTCATTATAAGCAGTACCCTCCCAACACAAGTAAAGTGTACTCTTACTTTGAGTGTCGCGAGAAGAAGACCGACCCGACCAAGAACAGAAAAGTCAAATATGACAAGACTGTGTTCTATGGCCTGCAGTATATCCTCCATAAATATCTCAAAGGTAAGAATTGATTGATACGTTCTAACATCTCGTTCATAAAACCTGCCCTCACGGATATCCATCCGCCTTGGCCAAATATGAATTTGACAGGACCTTGACTTTAAGGAAAACGAGCTCTGAAATGACCGTTTCACCGCAGCTAGCTGGCTAGCTTCAATGGACGTAGCTATACCAGACATCTCGGCGAGGGAAGTTATGATCCTGCCGACTGCACCGTCGCCTTCATTTGATGTCACAAAATGATGCATGCACACACACACACACACACACACACACACACACACACACACACACACACACACACACACACACACACACACACACACACACACACACACACAGATCCAAGGTCATGGCCACTGTTGCACAAAAGCAATCTGTATATAATGTATACAGTCTCTGGTCCAGTTCCAACATGAAACCAATCGTTCCATTTCTTCTTCATCATCCTTCTTCATTTCTCGATCTGTCTTTCTCGCGTGGTTCTGGACATGTGTCCAGATCCATCCCGGATCCAAGCTAACAGCTACACAATCTCGAAACATAAGATGGAAGGATAGTCCTGTCGAGATTTTCCTGAATACCCAATCAGACCCCTGTGAGGAGAGAGGAGAGGCTAATTCAGGGGGGCTTTTGAAAGTATTGGAACGGTACCCAGAGCTTCTTTAGCCTTTTCCCGCCTGTTGTGTGTGTATGTGTCTGTGTGTGTGTGTGTCTGTCTGTGTGTGTCTGTGCGTGTGAGAGAGAACCTCCCTCCTGTCGAGGGCTTAGCTGGATGTCCCACCTATAGCTACACCTCCTCTAAAAGGGATTTCATGGCGTGAGAGTCACTTGAGTGTGTATAAGGATACCAGCATCACACACACACACAACCACATTTGTTGTGTGTGTGTGTGTGTGTGTATAAGGATACCAGCCAGAACACAAAAGAACAGCTGCTCTTCCGCCCTTAGCGTTAAGACTAGGGCCAGCTGCACGCAGCATGGACGCCACACAATGCTAGAAAGTTCTACACGCTCAGAGTTGCTGACCATAGAACACCAAATAAACAACTTTCAGTTTTTTTTTTTTTTTCTCGTCCGGGCTTTTGTCTTTTCGGAACTTGGCGTCGGCCAGTGTCAGTTGTTCCCGGTCATTTCGAATGTAGGTTGCGGTGCCCGCCCAACACGAGATGACACTGCTGCTGACACAAAGGCTCAACTGTGAGAGGAGCGCCTAATTCGATAACGTTCGGCGGATGGGAGGGTGGGATTCCAGTGTTGCCCCTGTTTCCTTTTTTTTTGTGCTCTCTCTCTCTCTCTTTTTCCTTCTTTCTGCTCGTTTTTCCTTTCCCCTTCCATCTTCCCAATCCTTCACTCTGCTGTTCTCTTCATGCCTTTCTTTTGTGTGTGTGTATGTGTGTATATATATATATATATATATATATTATATATATATATATATTTACATTTAGTCATTTACATTTAGCAGATGCTCTTATCAAGAGATATATATATATATATATATATATATATATATATATATATATATATATCTCTTGATAAGAGCATCTGCTAAATGTAAATGACTAAATGTAAATATATATATATATATATTTTTAAACCCACCCACCTCCCCTCTCCTTCTCCTCTCCTCAGGTAAGGTGGTGACCCCTGAGAAGATCCAGGAGGCCAAGGAGGTGTACAGGGAACACTTCCAGGATGACGTCTTTAACGAGAAGGGCTGGACTTACATCCTGGAGGTACGCACCCCTCCTCGAAACTCCAAATCCCATCCCTGCCTACCCTCCGTAGTCCTGTCCCCTTCCGACCCGTCCCGCGTGCTCCGTAAATCTCAACCCAGGTTGGATAGGTGCGATTGAATTGTCTAGCGACAGTAGCACGTGACATGGTTCTCCGAAGTGGGAACTCGGGGGGGACTCGAATTGCAGACTCTTATGAAACCAAGCGCACACACCTCCCAGTACGCCGATACTACACCGCACACACAGTCCGGTCGTGGCGATCAGGGCACTTCCAATCGGATTAGACTCACATATTCAATTTGTCACCAGATTGAGTTTGAGGTACTTTAAATAACTCTGCCCAGGCCAGTATTACGATGCAAAAAAAAAAAAAAAAACGTAAATGGGGTTGTCAGGATGACCTGTGTGTGCACGCACACTCGTGTGTGTGTTAGTGTGTGTGTGTGTGGGGAGGGGGTTATATAATTGTGTCAAATTTCAAACCCCTAAATATGTGATACCTGTGAGGTTTGATTGCCCGTAGGTAATCTGTCAAACTGTCAGATATTTTTGATGAATGATTCAACATTTCTGAAGTCAGCAAACAGTGAAAATGTTAGACTTGGATCATTTGGCTGCAACTGCATGTTTTCAAGCAATGCGTGTAAGGTTTCATTGAATTCAGAATTTCCCCAGTGTAGAAATAGGACAAATTACACCACTTCCTGACACGTGCAAAGACAACCCTAACCTGTGTGTGTGTTTGATTTGGTCTTCACAGAAGTACAATGGCCACCTGCCTATTGAGATCAAGGCGGTGCCAGAGGGGAGTGTGATTCCGAGAGGCAACGTTCTGTTCACGGTGGAGAGCACCGACCCAGAATGCTACTGGCTCACCAACTGGGTGGAGGTAAACGAACGCACCCAACCCCCACCTGCCCACACACCACACTCCTTCTTTCTAGGAACGGATGCTTACTTATCCAGATGTGGAAAGTTTATTTGGTCAACTGGTGGGCTGAGAATCCCTTTCGGGCAAGGTTGAGTGGTTACCTTTATAATTTTTTTGATGGAACACAGAATGTGCACCTACAGGCTTTTAAATCGTGTTTGTACCCTTAACCTTCACACACCCTGATCCCGTGTGTCCCGTCCCCGGTACATGCACACACACACACACACACACACACACACACACACTGGCACAGGCGTGACTCAGCGCGATTTAATCAACTTATAATGAGATTCATCTCTCTCTCTCTCTCCCTCACTCCCTGTCTCTTACTCTCTCTCTCTCCCCTCTTCCCTCCTCGTTCCCCAAGCTCTCCTCCTCTCTCTCCTCCCCTTCCCCCCCCTGTCCCCCAGCTCTCTGCTCTTTCCACATGAGCATGTGACTGTGGTTGTCTCTCTCTCCCTCTCTGTCACCGGCTCTCTCTTAGTAGTTCAGCTTACACGCGCTCACATGCTATATCTCTCTCATGCAGGAAAACCCCTATATTAATGGCTTGAAAGCAGTACTTGGTGCGTGCAGAGTGTGACTGGAGGCGTGTTTAACCTGCACGGCGGCACGTGACTCATTCTTCACGACCGGTATAAATGTAGCCGTGGCACTGCCGGGCCTATACCGTCCTTGAACCCTGGTGTCATGCACAACCTCACTGAGTCTGTCTCTCTCTCTTTCATTCTCCCTCCCTCCCTCTCTTTTTATTTTTTTTTATTTTTTTTATAACTTTTTTTCCTTTTCTCTGGGGAGAGGGGAGCTTGGTGTGCGTGCGTCATCTACGGCGCCGGCCGCCGCTGTTTAGGCGGTCTCTCACAGCCTCGCGATAAATCCACGATGAGCTTCCACACGGAGCTTTCCAGTCAGTTTGCACCGCGTGGGACGGCGACGGCTGTTTGAGATGCCGCTCCGGGGACAGATCGACGGCTTCCCAACTTTGTACTCTTGACGCCGTCTTCGCTCTGCTCGGCGCTGGCACGGCAGACGTGATTTAGCTCATCAAAGAGCACGACAGGAGAAACCCTGGAAAACCTTGTCAACAAGCGTCGAGCACAGTGACATTTGGCATGCAGCTGTTTTTTTGTTGTTTTTTTTTTAAAGATGAAAGCTTGTTTTTGAAGCATTGCTACCTTGAGAAACACACCTAGAGCTTGGTAGAACCATGTCCTGCGCGTTGGTAAACGAGGACGACCGCTCGACAAATCGTATTGAATCTGAGTGGCTGAGCGGTTAGGGAATCGGGCTAGTAATCTGAAGGTTGCCAGTTTGATTCCCGGCCAAGCAAATTGACGTTGTGTCCTTGGGCAAGACACTTCAGCCTACTTGCCTCGGGGAATGTCCCTGTACTTGCTGTAAGTCGCTCTGGATAAGAGCGTCTGCTAAATGACTAAATGTAAATGTCTTTCCGGCTATCAGTTCTTACAAATGGCTTGCTGTGGTCACATTGCCGCGTGCGTGTTTTGCGTGAGCATCTCTGCCCTTTTCACACGTCGAATTGGCACGGCTGATTGTGTCTCACCGAGGAAGCTGGGTCGGCACAGTGGCCCTGCACAAGGGGAAGACGTGACTCACGCGAGCCTGAATGATTCTCCTGCTATCCCGGTTCGTTTGCGGAGGCGTCGCGTGACCCGTGTGCAAGCGCCCTTCTCCAGAGCGCACCCTGCGATCCTGGCAAGCACACGACAAAACCCTGCGAAACATCGGCAGGCAGGCAGACCAGCCTGGTAAACACACACACACCTCTTAGTTGCCGTGTGATAATATTGACTCGATCCATTCCCGGCGCTGGACAAAAGCTCCATGCCTCCCTCCTCGGCCAACCAACCCCACCCAGCCAAGGTAGCTCTTCCCTGGACCTCGGGATGAGAAGATCCCCCCCCTCCGCCTGGTCCTCTGTTGACAGGGGCCACGGATCAGAGCCTGATCTCTGGTTCCCAGGGAACGAGCCTCTGCCTCCGAATCCCCACTGAGCCCCTCTTGGACCGCTGAGCGTCCGAGGGGCCGGCGGTTGGTTTTGGGTTCAAGTTCCACCTGACTAAACCGTGGGGGGGGCGGGCTGCGTTGCGGGAAGGCTTTTGTTCCAGCGGGGCCGGAGGAGAGGACGAGGGATGGGTGGAGGTGGGATGGATGGATGGAGAGCAAGACGGCGACAAGGGTGGAGTGGTAAAACGGAAAAGGGAGACAGAGGACGGTGGGATGGGAGGGAGGGAGGGAGGGAGGGAGGGAGGGAGGGAGGGAGGGAGGGAGGGAGGGAGGGAGGGAGGGAGGGAGGGAGGGAGGGAGGGAGGGAGGGAGGGAGGGAGATTGGGATGGAGCGGAGAAAGCTAATCCCGGAGGTCGTGAACACTTGACCTTGTGCTGTGTTTAGTTTGGCCTGCGTTCTCCAGCACACAGCTCAACCACCGGTGCTAAGTACACCCAACACGCATGGCTACGTTCGTCATACAACCAAACACCTTAACAACACGCGCACAAGGCACACTAAACATTCCTGCTCGGTGAACCATAACCAGAAGTTGTGTGTGTGTGTGTATGAACAGAGATGGGAATGGGTGTTGGCCTGAATTCTAGCCTCCTGGTTGGCTGCTCTCATCCTGACCATGCCCCCCCCCCTCTCTCTCTCTCTGACCCCTGCCCCTCCGCAGACCATCCTGGTGCAGACCTGGTACCCCATCACCGTGGCGACCAACTCACGGGAGCAGAAGAAGATCCTGGCTAAGTACCTTCTGGAGACTTCTGGGAACCTGGAGCGCCTGGACTACAAACTGCATGACTTTGGTTACAGAGGAGTGTCCTCACAAGAGGTAGCAGCCGGAAAAAAACTCACACAACCAAATCAAATACAGAGAATATTATCACGTACCATTTCACTATGTTTCTAAAGTCTGTTGAAAGGCGAAGAAAACAATGGCTATTGTGTCCGCAAACAGTTGCTAAGTATTTCCTGAATGAATTTAATATGGGGTTTCCCACAGAATATATTTGATTTACTATTTCAATTTAAATATATATTTTTTCCCCAGACATGGATTAAGCCTAACCCTAGACTAAAACCTTTTCAATGGAGATGTCAGTTCTCTCTTACTTAAGGACTAAGCTTAATCCGTGTCTGGGAAACTGGGCCTTAGTATACGTATCAGACTTCTCATTTGAGACCAATTTGGTCTCACTACCAAAACCCAGTAGCATTTCAAACAGACTGGGGCAACGATTTCAATCTCGATCTGTAAGGTGCACGGGGTGCCCCCTCAAGTACTCTTCCTCTCCTCCTTTTAATGGTTATTTTGGACTTCCGCTCACTTCCTGTTTGTGTGTGTGTCCCCCAGACGGCAGGTATTGGGGCCTCCGCCCACCTGGTGAACTTCAAGGGGACGGACACGGTGGCTGGCATCTGCGTGATCAAGAAGTACTACGGCACCAAAGACCCCGTGCCGGGCTTCTCTGTGCCCGCCGCCGAACACAGGTACAACGCTGCTCCCAGTCCCACAGGGATTTGGCTCACGTAGAACGTACCGGAAACACTGACTCTGCGGACGAAAAGTAGGGCGTTGGGAGGAATGCGTTTGCGTGCGATGGGGGGATTGTCGACGAGCGAGGGCCATTTCATAGGGTGCGCGCATACACACACACACACAATGACACACGCGGTCGCGCGCGCGCGCAATGGGATTTATGGCGAGAGGGGGGGGGGGGGATGTTCTGTGCCACAAGGGCGCTTACTGCCGCTTCCGTGCACCCGTGTTCCGCCCCAGTGCACCATGGGAGCCGCGCGCCGCCTGGTCAGTGTTGCGTAATCGCCGGCCCGTCCGGCCTGGCGAGGGTCAGAAATCGCTCTCACGCGAAACGATGCGCAATCCCCTTGGCCTTCTCGCTTAAATCCTCTCTATCCCACACACACACACACACATTTGGAATTCCCCACACACGGCAATCTGTCAAACCCTAGTAGCCTATCGCTGTATGTAGATTTGGGATATGTATTTATGAACGGATTAGATGTTGTCGATTTTAGCGCGAACACCGGGCTATCGAAACGGTCGGGGCTGTCCGGCGTCGTCCGCGTAAAACCTGGCTCGGCTCATCCCCTAGTGGCAAGCCGCGGGATTGCGTCCGTCCCCACCCAGCCGCGTCTCTCTCTCTCTCTCCGTCTCCCCGTCTTTCTCACGGCTCTCACTCTCGCCTTCCCCTCCCGCCAGCACCATCACCGCCTGGGGCAAGGACCACGAGAAGGACGCCTTCGAGCACATCATCAAGCAGTTCCCCTCGGTGCCCGTGTCCATCGTCAGCGACAGCTACGACATCTACAACGCCTGCGAGAAGATCTGGGGCGAGGACCTGCGCGCCCTCATCGAGTGCCGCAGCGCCGACGCCCCGCTGGTGGTGCGGCCCGACTCGGGGAACCCCCTGGACACCGTGCTGAAGGTGGGGGCCGGGGACGGGGGACGGGGGGGCGGTGGCTGTTTGACGAGATCACACGAAGTGAAGGCAGTTGGCGCACCAGTGTTGTTTTTGGATCGAAGAGTGTGTGTGTGTGTGTGTGTGTGTGTGTGTGGCCAGCCAGCCATAGGAGAATCCACAGCGGGCCCTGTAGGATGGAACAGCAGGTGATCTTGAACCCTGTCTCCCCCCCCCCCCCCCCTCCTCTCTGAGCCCAGGTGCTGGAGATCCTGGGGAAAAAGTTCAAGCCCAGTGAGAACTCCAAGGGCTACAAGGTGCTGCCCCCCTACATCCGGGTCATCCAGGGAGACGGGGTGGACATCAACACCCTGCAGGAGGTAACACACACACACACCTATTAACAAACCCACTTTGCACCCCCTCCCTCCCACCCAAACGTGCAGTGTTTACACACATGAAGATACACACACAGATGAACAGTCACACAAAAAACATGTCCACGCGCAGTGTCTCACGCGCTGGCGTAACACCGGAGTGTGTGTGTGTGTGTGTGTGTCGTGGTGTGCAGATCGTGGAGGGCATGAAGCAGCACAGGTGGAGCGTGGAGAACATCGCGTTCGGCTCTGGAGGAGCCCTGCTGCAGAAGCTGACCAGGGACCTGCTCAACTGCTCCTTCAAGTGCAGCTATGTGGTCACCAATGGCCTCGGGGTGAGCTCGCGCTCGCGCGCGTTCGAAGCATGGCTAGTCTTACGGGGGAGCCCCACCAAGTGCATCAGTCGCACACTCTCGCACACGCACAGCTTCCCCTGCTTTGACCCCGAGAGGAACCCAACGTGAGCCTTTCTTGAACATTCCAGGTGAACGTGTTCAAAGACCCGGTGGCCGACCCCAACAAGCGGTCGAAGAAAGGCCGCCTGTCCCTCCACCGGACGCAGAGCGGCAACTTTGTCACCCTGGAGGAGGGGAAGGGCGACCTGGAGGAGTACGGAGTGGTACGTCACACACACACACACACACCCACTCCCACTCCCGAAGCCTCGGAGCACCATTCTCGGGGAGCTTGAAACCGTTTGACGTGGAGCGTTTGCCTTACGGGGCTTTTCAACCCTTTTGCCATGCATGTACCGGTGCTGTCTAATTAGAACAGAGCAAGCATAGTGACGGCTCTCTCTCTCTCTCTGTCTCTCTGTCTGTCTCTCTGTCTCTCCCCCTCTCTCTCTGTCTGTCTCTCTGTCCCTCTCTCTGTCTCTCCCCCTCTCTCTCTGTCTGTCTCTCTGTCCCTCTCTCTGTCTCTCCCCCTCTCTCTCTCTCTCTGTCCCTCTCTCTCTGTCACTCTCTCTGTCTCTCTCTCTCTCTGTCCCCCTCTCTATCTCTCTCTATCTCTCTCTGTCCCTCCCTCTCTTTCTCTCTCTATCTCTCTGTCCCCCCTCTCTCTCTCTGTCTCTGTCTCTCTCCCTCACTAGGACCTGCTGCACACGGTGTTCCGCAACGGCCACATCCTGAAGACGTACACGTTCGACGACGTCAGAGACAATGCCAAGCTCAAGGAGAGCGAGCTGGAGGAGCTCCTCCACTGAGCGCCCCCCCGCCCCGCCCGCACCCCCCCCCCCTCTCTCCCAGCTCAGCCTCCACCCGCCTCCCCCGTCCCACCCCGCCTGTCCTGTACTTCTACTGTCCTCACCTGAGGGGGAGCGCACTGCTATAACCCCTTCCTCCCGACACACACACACACACACCTCTCTTTATCCTCCAGCCCCCCACCCCACCCCTCACACTCCCCCTCAGCACCGTCCCTGGTCGGAGAGGAGAAGAAAAAAAGAGCCAATGGCAGAAAGCCCGTCTCGGGACAGTTGGAGCGAGCGAGAGGCGCGTTTCGTCCGATGCGATTGGGCGGAGAGGGCGGGCCGTGCTCGAGAAACGGAAGAGGAGAAAGAGAGGGGAGAGGAAGCGCTCCCGCCGCCGCGCTGACTGTGTCCCGTGTTACGTGTACAGAGTTGTTTTCGAAGCAGAAACAACCAGAAAAAAAATATATAAGAATCGCTCCGTCGACTTAGCCTCGTCTTTTGAAGTGACGGACGGAATAATATCACGGCGTCTGAATCATGGAGTTGCGGTTATGTTACCGTCTGTGTGTGGTATGTGAGCAGGTTTCAGTATATGTGACCACGAGACCCTCGCAGGAAAGGAGATCTTAAGTTAAGCCTGGCACAAGGAGCCGTCAGGAGCTTCCCTCCAACGCGCTTCGGACGCCACTACCAGCGCTCGCAACGAGTCAGCAGTAGCATCTGTAGCCTGTCGACTAGCGCTTGAAGCGGTGTCCAGTCAGGACAGGTCTGTGTATGCCGTCAATGAAGGTTCCAACTCCAAAAGCTCCCGGGTGGATAAGTAAATGTTCAATGTTGCTGAATGTGACTGTTTTGTTTCTGTGTGTGACTGTACATGTGTGTGTGTGTGTGTGTGTGTGTGCTGACAACTTCTTCCTTTTAAAGGATTAATGATGTTCCTTTATGCAAATTATTTTTTGCAGACCGGGGGGGGGGGGGGGTTGCTCCATAATTATAATTGTTTTTAAGGTTTAAAGCTGTTTCCTGTTTTAGGAACACTACTCAACTCGTGGCCAAGTTGGTAGGTCAGGACAACGATAATCATGTCTCAATTTGATTTGCAGTACATTTGTGTGAGTTTGTGACCAGTCGGTTTAGTTTGATTTTGAGACAACAGTCAGGTGGTGGCTGTATCTCGATTAGGGAGGTGAGCTTTGCTTTACTCTTTTGATACTGTCTTGGTTCTTATATCTCCGAAATTGCTTCAGTCATTTTATATGACAAAGGTGAACAATAACATAATTATTGCAGTAAATAACCCTATTTACCATTACATGGCCAAACTGCCTGCCACGTGTACATAACGACTTACTTTCTATGAGGGGAGAGGGCAGGTCACTGATAAATAGTTTTTATTTTTTGTCAAATGCCCGTTTTTTATGTTGTTTTTTTTACTTTACCAACAGAATCATTCAAACGGCTTGGTTGTAGTATGACTGTTCTTGTGAAGTCAGCTTTAAGCTCATGTTTGTATAGTCGTGTGAATGCCAAGTGTGTAATGACTGAAAATACTTTTGAATTCTATTTTTTGTTGTTATATGTATATGTTGATTGTCCCAAACTCTTTCCCACAACCTATTGGATACTTAAACTAACACTGTTGCTATATTATTGTCAACGTATTAAAAGGACCACTCTATCAATTTGCTGAAAACTTTGATGGACTTTCTATGGTTTATAATATACTAGCAATCAGTCTGCCAATTCAGACGTGGCAATTTAGTTTTGGGAGAATTCTATAGTAGAAGATTTAAGTGAACAATTGAATAAAAACGAGCGTACAGCGTTCTCCATTTGTTAAGAGAGCTCGTCGTGTAACCTTATTATCATGGCACTTTGTTGGGCAGCTCTGATTTAAATCCTGTATTGCGGGTTATTAACCGCTTACAGAAGCAAAGGCTATTCTTTGGTAAAAGAATTTTGAGAATTTGCGGTTTGATGTCTCAAGTCATATGACTGGACCAGCTACCGGTAACAGGAGATGGAGAAATACCCTACCCTGTCTGTAGGCAACATAGTGAATACGCCTGTTTGGAGTAAGTCTGTAGGAGAAGAAAAAAAAAAGGACTTTCGCTGACTTGTCGACCTAGTTCTGATAACGTTTAGAAAGATTTGACCGCTATTTATTCAGCCATTTTAAAACATTATCACTTCAATGTTTAAAACACTGTTAACTTTTGTAAAACGCACAGTTTTGCGTGTTTTCGTCTATTTTACAGTAGCCTAAAGCCTCCGTTATTTTGCGCAGTAGTGGTAGCATCACCGAATCCACCGCAGAACCACGTCACTCTGTCAAACTTTGGTTTTCTCCTCGAAGTTGGATCATTCGTCCATCGTTTTCGTTTGGGTAAAAGTTAGAAAGGCGAGGATATGATGACAGGATTTCGATTGAACATGGCACCTCTCAAAGAACCGCTGGGTTTTATCAAACTTGTGGAATGGGTAAGTAAGGAGGCATTTACAGTTTTAACACTGTAACCCAGGGATTTTCACTTGAGCTCGGGGATAGGGCCTGACTGGGTTTATTCTTTTCTGGCAGTTGTAGCTACATGTTTATTGCATTTCTTGACGTTCCTTCTTTATTAAAATAACGTAGCTTCTTAATGTTGCAGACTTGTTGCAGGAAACTCAGTTTTACTTTGAGATACTTTGCCAGGTTCTCTTGCACAAATGATCATACATGCCCTTCAAATGAAAGGCAAATGTTATACATTAATCCCCTTCTCACTAATATTTTACTGCAAAGAAGCTCTTCAAATGATTTAGAACTTTGGGCCTAGCCTCTGCCTATGCAGTAGTTGTTTTTTCAGAGGGTAAAACCTCAACCAGAAAAGTAAAGTAGCCTTTACACACTTTTTTGAACAATAACCATTCCTCATTTTGTTATGGAGAAGTCCAAATGTTCTTGGTCGAGAAAAGTCCAAGTTTTACTCCAAGCAGAACTCTGGGTCAAAGGAATTCACTGTGAGCAGGAACAAATTGAGTTACCAGCTCAGCTTCTCTTTCTCTCTCTTTCCCATTGCAATGCTTAAACACTCAGGCATCAGGCAGCCAGCAACACCCTAGTCACCTGACTCCAGATAGCGTTATGTTCCGAATGCTCGCTGATGCTGACTAATAAGCAATGGCATTGTTGAAGGAGGAGAGTCAGGAGAGATGTGATGGGTCGGTAAACAGTAAATGGTAGGCGTTGACATCTGGAGAAAACATCTGGAGAGGGACAGCAAGGCGGTTTGGTCTCAGCGCGGTGAAACTGCAGAGCGACAGGCCCCGAACTGGGTGGTGACGACGTCATTGCATGTTCAAGCAAGGCCGTGCTGACTGTATGCTGACCGTAGCAGAATATAAGCGTTGAATGAATAATATTCTCAGCAGACACATTTCTCATCATCTAATTGAGACCCATATGTTGTTCATTTCAAATACGCCCAATGCCGCCCGAGAGGACATTTTGTAACAGAGACTCATTGTGACTGCCTTGCAGCTGTTGAAGCATATCAGGCGTCTTTAGACAGAATGTCTCAAACATGCAAAGTTGGCATGTGAACGAAGAAAGATAAAAAGCATTCCTTTTTTCGGACAGAATCTCAACACGCTCAAATCGAAAAGCAGTTCTCTAATTTATTCATCCAAGGTCCTCCCGCTCTGATACCGTTTCCAAGGCTAAGTCCAACAGGGAGATCCCACACAAATCATCAGCTAACTTTTTGTTTGTCTTCATGGTTTCCCTCTCTCCTCCTCGCAAGCTGACGGCCATATTTGCTTTTGGGAGCTGCGGAGGGTATTCAGGGAAGAACATTGTGTCGATCTTCTGCGGCGAGGGGAGGAACGAGACACTCAATGCCACTTTCAGTTACCCCTTCAGGTAAGTGCTCATCATTTCCTCTGTGGCATGAATGTGTCACTTTAAACAAAGCACCATTGCCACTATACACCTATTACACACCAATATTTATAGAGGTTGCCAAGCAATAGAAGCAATAGAAAAGCATGCCTACTTGGTAGTACTGGTTGGATGGTATTCATCTTCAACTCACTTGTGTCTACAAAGTGTAGACACAGTGCAAAGTGCCTAAGAGGGTAGACCAGGGTCTCAGGGTCCACTGGGGTTTGTCAAAGGCTCAGGATAAAACGCTTTGATGGGTCGTGTCACCCCTTATCACCGGATTTCCTGCCAAAGGATTCCAGGAAGTCGTTGTTTAGATCACATGCAATAAGAACGTATCAGGGGACCCGACAGATCCCTGAGGGAAGCTCATTGGCTTAGAAGGTGAACGAGTGCCTCCTTGTTCATACCATGTCTATGTTAGGCGGAACCCAAAAGACCTTCATTATGACCCACCACTCACCTTCACATCACAAAAGTACTCCATCCTCCGTTCCTGGGATGTCAAGTGCTTTGGATTCTCAACACCGCAACACTCCCCCCCCCCCCCCTGCCTCTCTGTCTAGGTTAAGCCATGTGCCTCTGGTTGAGAGCAACACCACGCTGTGCAATCGTACTGTCGCGTCCACTCACCTGGTGGGCGACTCGGCGTCCTCGGCCGAGTTCTTTGTGGGCGTGGCCATCGTCTGTTTCCTGTATGCCATGTTGGCTCTGCTGGTCTACCTGGGATACATGCACGTCTACAAGAACTCTGACTTTGGACCCATGTTTGTGAGTGTGGTCCCTTTTCATCCTGGTGGTAGCTCGTGCCATGTGGTAATGGACTTGGACATTTCAGTGGCCTGTGTCTCCAAGGTCGTATGCATTTATCAAACTGACCTTGAACAAAGAAACCAATTGACCCCATATCAATTCATTTCACATCATAAATAAGATTTGTAATTGAATAAGTGATTCATTAGTAATTAAGCTATGTAGTAGCTTAACCCCCCCCCCCCCCCCCCCCCCCAATGTATATTGTGTTTGTCCTTCCTGAATGTCAGTTTGTGGACTGCAGAAGAAGTAGATAGGTGTAGTCTCACTTTGAGTGTACATTCCCTTGTTCTTCAGGACTTTGGTCTGACGGCAGCCATAGCCTTCCTGTGGCTGGTGTGTTCCTCCGCATGGGCCAAGGGCCTGCAGAACGTCAAGGATGCCACCAGCACCACTGGCATCATCTCCACCCTGGCACTGTGCAAGACTGAGGACGTCACCTGTGAGGTCTCCCAATTTGCCAACATGCGCACCCTTAACGTCTCTGTGGTAAGAAACTGTGTGTCGACCGGAGTTTGTTGGAAAGAAATGTTTAAATGATTGGAATCGCTGTCGCGTTTCAAGTACTTGGAGTGGCTTTGAATTGTTTGGGGAAATACTGGGTTGTGCCAGACAAGAGTAATCCAACACGGATAAGTAAATCCAAATGGTCTATCTTCCATCAATCTGTGTGTCTGCCTGTGTACGTGTGTGCTTCTCTCCACAGGTGTTTGGGTACCTGAACTTGCTGGTGTGGGCAGGTAACGCCTGGTTTGTTTACAAGGAGACCCGCTGGCATTCTCAGAAGTACTCCGCCCAGCCAGGCTCTGGAAGGGCACAAGCCCCGGCCCCTATTTAAGGCCACCCCACCCTTCGCCACCGACCGAGGGGCCCATAGTCTTCTGGAAATGGCAACGCTAAGACGGACAAGAGAGTCAATATTTTCTGAGTTAAGAAATGGCTCGAGCTACTTCTTATGTTCAGGGTCGAAAATTCATGTTTGTTTCTTGAGGTTTGGGGTTAGCCAGGGTATAGAGGAGGAAAGAAAACAACTGTCATGCTATATCTAGCAAGGCCAGATAGGGATGGTTTATAGAAGACCCGGGCATCATAGATTGAGAGGGGTGTGATGTCATCAGTCCTCTGCCCTCATTCTCAACCCACACTCAAACCCTCCCCCTCTTCTCATTCTCACTGTGTTAAATAATCTGTCCAGACATGAAGATTACCTAGGTCTATTGGTCGCTGTGCCTTATCCGACCATATCAGTGAATCTGCCTTTTTAATACTTATGCCTTCAGCAGGATCCCCATCTGCTATAGTTTCTGTTCCAAAGCATTCCAAATACATTTTTCTAGGTGTTTAGGTTTAGGTGCAATAAACATGCCAATTGTGTTATATATCTAACCCAGTCATGAACCCTACTATTTTGAGGTACAGACTATGTTTTGGGGGGTTTGTTTGTTTTTTTATAGTGCACTGCGCTTCTATGTAGTGCATTCAATGTATTCTTCTGCATTCCTGCTGTACATTCACAAGGCTTCATGTTGTTCACTGTCCAGGTATTAGGACTATGTATATATTGTTTCCCTTCATTTCAGATCACGCAGGAAATTTAGATATTGTCATCTTCCCATACTGTTGTACTTGTTATGCTCAATGAATCCTTTTTTATTGTTTCATATTTGGTGACTATATTTGTATCTAGTATTTGTATCTAGTATTCTACTACTATCTTGTATTCTACTTGTTGATCCAGCACCAAAAACAAGTGCACTGTGCTTTTTGCACAACTGATAATGATTAGTTGTTTTAGCATTGTTGATATGTAACTTGGTGTGCTTGGGCACTTAAGGCCAAAGTTTATGTTTGTTTGTTTGCGTATGTGTGTGTGTGTGTGTGTCTGTGTGTGTTTGTGTGTGGTATGCTGGTTATATCTTTGCACTCTATAATCTTGTAATATGTGATCAACTATGGCTTTTGAATATTTCAGCTTTTAACCTGCTATTCAGGAAAAAGGCAGCCCAACCATTGTCCTGATATCATCCAAATTATGAATGTACTTTTTCTGTCATTCAATTATTATTCTTTTTGATATATTTAGGGTGACTTTCCACTGTTTTGCAAAAGTCGCGAGTTTCTGACCCAAATAAATATTCCTGGAGGCATAGGGCTGCTTTTGTTCTCCCGTGCATCCTGTGACCGCACTCGTAGCTGTAGCGTCTATGGAACAAACACAACATTATGGTGATTTCCCCCCCGTGTGTGTCTATTTGTGTGAGTGATATTGGAGGCCTACAATGACATGGTCAATTATTAGACACCCATCTCTTCTCTGATAGTCTATCGGCCAGCTAAGTAGTCTGCACGCCCCATCATGTGCTCTATGGAATGTCAAAGTTACACACATTGATTCGGTTATGGCGTATTTTGGTTCGACTATGTTGATGATTTAAGCCTGACGCACTACATCTGAGGCAACATTATGCATTTCACCATCAAGAATGTCACGCATTCATCCCACACATTAGAACATGTGATTTACTAGATATGCTAGAAGCCTATAAGTCCATCAGTTCGACATCATGACACATCAATTGCGAAACTGCGTTGTCAACTTCGTCTGTTACTTTCTTTTAGGGTAGCCATTGTCATGTTTTACCACGAGAGGTCGATAGCAGGTTATATTCCCCAAATGTTTAACTATGGTAACAACTCCTGGTGATAACCTATTTGATCGAAGATGTTTCAATGCCAGTAGGCCTATTTGAAATTGTTCTCAAGACATGCAGGACATGTTAAATGTAATGTTCAAGCTTTAACTGAGCAACCAACCTGGCAATTTTTTTTAAATTGTGGATTAAGAATAAACGGTTCATTTGCGACCCCATTTGACCAATAAATGCATTACATACTAGTATGCGTGTGATGCATGATTTTGTTACTAACTTAGAACTACTGGACCAGCGTTACACCAGTGACATTAAAACAATGTATTTACTGAGATAGTTTACAAGGGTCAAATAAACATACATTTAAATTTATTTGTTATTACATTTAAATGTTTTACCCTAGTTTGCAGTAAATGCCATTCATGAGTGAAACACATTAGGATCCAAATGCATGCACATTAACCCCCTATTGAAAGACACACACATACATCCATTTAATCAATATTCCCCAACGGGCACATTCAAATAAAGCAATGGAGCGGGTTGTGGGTGGGCTGAAGTGTGGAAGCAAGTCTGTTTAATTTAAGTTCTTTCCTATTGGTGAGTGAGATAATTCTTTCTGAGGTATAAACCAGAAGGGGAAAGGGTATGGAATCAGGAAAGGGCTGGGGTCAGGTTCAATATACACGTTTTATCCAAATTGTTGGCCAAACCACAAAAGGCTTGCATGATTTACATCATCACCGTTCATCCTTGTCAAAGCTTTAACGGTCTAAAAATGCTTACATTCAGAATGTATAAAATAATAATAAAAAGTCAAATAAATAAACACATTTTACAGTGATTAGCCTGAACACTGGTTTGAACTTAAACTTTTTTTTTTAACTGTAACTCCCAACGGCCAGAAGCCGAGCGAATACGAAAAATGACGATAATGACGTCAGGCGCTGTGCTAGTCTCGTTTCGCTTACTGCGAAGGAGAGGAAAAAAGCAAGCTACAAGAAGGAAGAGCAATGGCGACATTGGATCGCCAAATACCAAGTCCGGATACGTTTCTGTGTAAACCTTGGTCTACCTTCGTTAAAGCAACCAAATTACAGTATTTTGACAGTAAGTGTGCACATTAATGATGTCGTACATTTTAGTGACACGTGTTGTGACTGTGTCGTTGAACTGAGATTGAGTTAAGCTCGTGTCCTCTTCCATGCATCTGTCAAAGCTGAAAGAAACAAAACAGAAACTCTATCATTATAAATAGAGTATGTAACGCTACAATACAATTGCCTTTCGAGGAATCCGAATTGGCAACGTCAGCCACTCATAGGCACTTTTGGTACGCTAGAATATGTAACGGTTGGTGAGTAATCGCTAAGTTTCTTTGCTAGTTGGTTTTGACAGCTCCTCTTGATTTACTGGAAGGCACATAGCTAGCTAACTAGCTCATAGCAGCCTACTGCTTGTGTTAGCTCGATCCAGCATGGCTGCATGCATGGTCCGTCATTGACTCCAAAGTTTTCCTGCACCCGATGTTATTCTAAGCGCAATGGCAATGTTTGTTCATTCCGATACAGATTCTCCCCTCGAAGACAGTGTGAAATACGTTATCGACAACAAGGATGCAATAAAACTCAGCAGAGAAGGTAAGATTAACATGTGGTGCTGTCACGCTCCTGACAACATGTTGTTATTGTCTGTGACGACACTCCTGCTGCTTCTTCTACGGTAGATTTCAGACACGCAACTAGCTACATACTTTATGTAAAGTACGTGAAATGACATAGATTTAATAGTGGAACAGAATGAAAAATAATCTATTCACCATCTTTCTCAGTGTAAACGTTAGAATAATGTGAACAGATAAAAAAAGAGGTGGTGTCACAATTAAGTTAGGTTCTGTACCATTTCTACGAGTGATAACTTGGACCATTTCAGTGAGCACTACCATGGCAGCCATTGTAGTTAGCCGTTCTGTAGCCAACTGTTACTGTATGTCTCACAATATTACTCACGCCCATTATCTCAAGTACTCTATGACCTCCTCTTGCCATCTAACGCTCAGCCAGAGAGCACTGTAGTCCCTGGAGCTATTGACCCATAGCCTATAGTCAGGTCATGTGAGAGTGGGAGGGAGAAAGAGACACACACACACACAAAGCTCCAGCTGATGAGGTCAGGCAGTACCGAAGGATGACTGACGGCAGCACAGCCCGACCGCATAATCATCTCTGGAAATAGTGACTGGTGCAGTGCCCCTTGGTTCCGTGTTGCTAATCTGCAGTCTGTTGCCGAGTGTCAGCAGCGTTGAACCCCCAAGCTCCTGTAATGTTGTATGGAGAGGATTTGTAGCACAAGCTGGTCTGACGGGTTTAAACATCAGAAGATGAGAGAAGGTTCAAAAAAACGCGACTCATTCACGAAAAAGGAGTATTTGTTTTTGGTTGCCGGGCTTTGGCACGGCAGTGGGTTTGGCAGCGTCTGCACAGGGGTAAGCTACACACTGTTCTTATTTGCCTTGGCTGAGACAAAGGAAATAGCATTTGTTCTTTGACAAGCATGGCAGTCGGCGCTCCGCTGCTATGTGTGGAACTTGCCGGACGATAGTTTCGGACGATCGGTTCACCCCCCACCCCTTCACAACCCCCCCCTCTCCACACACCCTTTCCACCACCCCCCCCCCCAACCCCAACCCCCCCCCCCCCCCCCGCCAACCCCCCCCAACCCCAACTCCCCCCCCCCCCCCCCCCCAACCCCAACCCCCCCCCCCCCTTCTCCCTCCACCACACGCGCAACTACTTCGTAAAACCCAAAGACGTTTTGGTTTGATTCACCTTAGAGGGGAAGAGCCCCACCGCCCTGGGTGTTTTTGCGGGTGCTGACACGTCGAGCTGGGGGGGGGGAGCTCCCCCTCGACCGCCGCTCTGGTCCTCTGTAACCACGCGAGGAACCGGTCCTCACCACAACCTCGACGTCGCTGGTGTCCAATTGGCTCAGTGCCTTTTGGGCAGGGAGAGAAAATGGCCGCCGCGTCCCTGACTGCGTCTGCACCCTCCTAGGGGTTTCGGATGATAGGAAACATGTCTGCCAACGCAATAGGGGCCAACGCTCGCGCCGTATTCCGTCCGTTTGGTTCCACACACTTTTTTTTTTCCTACCGTGGTGCACAACTCTAAAGTCGAACCTTAACCATGAACCTTGACCTTGCTCTTAGTAGTAAACCCTGGTTGGACAATCTGACAGGTCGGATAAAAGAGTGTTCAGACACTGGCTCTGTTATCTCTGCTTAGGAGTCATAAATAACCCCCCCCTGCTAGTAAGTGTGGTGTTTCTCTGAATGGGGCAAATGAGGAGGTCAGTCGTATGAGTGTGACAGGCAGAGGGGCGTGTTGTTCCCCCCCCGTCCCGTGGTTGGACGAGCGTGTGAGCAGGGAAGCGGGGCACACGGCCCGCTCTTTTGGATGTCGTGTGTGTCTGTGAAGGAATCCGGCGCCGACCGCGCTCGAGCTGCAGCGGTGCATAAGCTGTGCATACTGTACCAGGCTCGCATGCTGCTTCTGTATGCTAGTGCTGTCCCCGATAACGGTCTCTCTCTCCCGCTCTCTCCCGCTCTCTCTCTCTCCTGCTCTCTCTCTTTCTCTCGTCTGTCTGTCTACCCTCCCTACTTTCTGTCATTGCTTTTCTTTGTCCCCCTAATTCTGTAACCCCCCCCTACTCATGACCTTTACCTTCCCCTGGAGTTCTCTCTCTCTCTCTCTCTCTCCTGCTCTCTCTCTCTCCCGCTCTCTCTCTCTCCCGCTCTCTCTCTCCCTCTTCCCCCCACCCTCTCTCTCTCTCCCCCCCCCTCTCTCTCTCTCCCCCCCTCTCTCTCTCTCTCCCCCCCCTCTCTCTCTCTCCCCCCTCTCTCTCTCTCTCTCCCCCCCTCTCTCTCTCTCTCCCCCCTCTCTCTCTCTCTCTCTCTCTCCCCCTCTCTCCCTCTCTCTCTCTCTCTCTCTCTCTCTCACCCCATATCAGAGATGCACGTGTACGGCCAGCATCCCACTCAGGAGGATTTCTGCCTCGTCGTCTGCCATGTCTGCAACCAAGTGGTCAAACCCCAGGGAATCCTGACCCATTACGGTAGGAGGCCCGGAACCCACACGGCCGCGCCCGGAGTTCTGCCAAACGCCCTCACGCCCAAACCCTGCCAGACACGGACGAGGGAGAAAGGGGTGGGGGGGTGGGGGGGGGGGACAAACAACACAAAAAACACTGCTTGAAGATCCTTTCAATACAATGCTCGTGATTTTTATTTTTTAAGAAAAAGAATTAACAGTGTATGAAGGGGCACTTAACCCCAAAATATGTTGGTCCATGTAGGTTACTTTTAATTTTATTTTTGTACAAGCTATGGAATGTCCAAGGTATTGCTTGATAGTTCTTTCAAAGGTCTTTGAAAGGTTTTTCAAAGAGTAATGAATCCCAGCTGAGCACGCGACTTTCCTCTATGCAGTAAAGTTAAGCTTGGCTGAAATGGTTTCCACCGCACTATCTTGACACAACCGACAGTGGACGGACAACGACCATGTAAAATACATTGAAATTGGCCATTGTAGTTTATTTGGCAACGGCAGTCAGTGTCTCTGTCTCTTTCACTCCCTCTCCATTCTTTTGCCTCCCTCTCGCTCTCTCACTTTCGCACTTTCCCTCTCACGGTCTGTTTCTCTGTTTGTTTGTTTACGTCTGAGCTGAGCCCTCGCGAGTGCGCTCACATCTGCTGCCGGCAGCATGTGCAAAGGATCGAGCTGTGTGCTTGTGCAGAAAGAGTCAGACACACAGCACACACACACACACACAGCTTCAGGCTGTGTACTCTGTGCCCACTATTGCCCCCCCTGCAGCTTTGTTGGCAGAGACTGTGCCTACCGCTCTTGATACAGCTAAGAGGCTCATTTACCACACAGAATCAGATTCTGGATCTGTCTTCCCATGAGTTACCCCGATTCTAATCTGAAATGGGCATAGTGTAAACTGACCTGAGATCTGATTACGGTGGCTCCCCTCCTTATTATCCTCCCTGTGCAGCTGCAGAGAGGGGAACATGGGGGTCAGTGATTGGGGTCAGCGCCTCTCTGCTATGCATGGCCAGCTCTGCTCTCTCGCTCTCTCGCAGACCCCGCTCTCCTCTCAACTCTTGCGCTCTCAGCTCAAATAGCAGGGAAAGGAGGGACACAGACCGGCAGACAGGTGACTAGACAGAGATAGACAGGTGACTAGACAGACAGAGACAGACTGACAGACAGGCAGCCAGTCAGACCGGCCGACAAGCAGGCACACTAGCACGCCAGGTAGGCGGGCCGAGTGAGTGGAACAAGCAGAAGTGTTTCTGTAATGTGTGTAGGATCGCCTGTCCCTGTTGTTGTCCTGTCCGGCTCTTGGCCCCTGCCGCTGGCTGTGTTATTGGCTGGGCCAGGCCGGCTGACTAGGCAGAGATTTAACGGGAGGGGGAGGGGCGGGGGGGGGGGGGGAGGCTCTTGTGTCGTGGTACCCTTCGCAGGGTAGGGGCCGATACCCTGCCACACTTGTGGATGAATGAAAACCCTGACAGCCCTTCGTGCTTTGGTTTTCTCTCAGTTTCTGTCTCTCTCACAGTCGTCCTCTCCCACAGTGTCTCTCGTCCGTTCTTTGATGTGTGGGGGCACTTCCACTCAAAAACACACTGTGTGTTTTGTCGTGTGTGCGTACAGTGTTTCCACGTCGTTCCTCCAGTTATTGAGGCTTGTGAATGAAGAGGCCTGTGTCCCATCGCTCCATGGAGTCTGTATAGTGCGACGACATGGTAGCTGCAACAGTGTGTCGCGTATCAGAGCGTGTTAGAGCAGGGCCGGACATTGTTCTCCCTCCCTGTTCTCTCACACTCTCTCTCTCTCTCCCTCTCTCTCTTGTCTGTGGTGGTTGCGTGACTTCCGTTAGCCGTGCCAGCGCCAGTGGCTTCGCAACGGATGTAAACAATGCCAGCTGAGCTGTTGGACTCTACTTCCTCTTCCTGTGGTTGCTCGCAGACGAGGCTAGCAGTGACTACACGCTAGGCCAGAGCAGGACTGGAAATACTTTAGACTTGTTTTGGGCAGGCCGGTACACGCCACAGGCTAGGCTCGGACATGCTGAACTCGGGGCCTGGCCAGTCAACAACACATGCTAGGCTAGGGTACGCTAGGCTTAAGCAGGCTCGAAAACTCGCACGCTAGGCTAGGCTAGGGAATGCTAGGCTAAGCTAGGGCAGGCCAGCAAACACAAACAGAAAACATGTTAGCCTTTGCCAAGCCCTCAGCAGGAACCAGGCCATTACTGTATTGAAAATAATGAATTCTCCAAAGACAGGCCATTTGTCAATATTCTGAATTTGGATTAGACAAACGACATAAACGTGCCGTTAACAGAGGTCAAAAAGAGTAGTAAAACCAACGGTGGAAACAGGAACTTAACATGTTTTAATTTCTCATTCCTTCAGAAAGTATAGTAAGTAGATTCCAGCTAGTTGTTGCCTTGCAGGTGGAGGGGGATGTTGCGACTGCAACTGCTACTGTTGATGCTTAGCCCTGCATACCTGTGAATGAAGTGGACTTTGGTCCGTCATGCAACACAGCTGCCTCTGTGCCACTCACGGCCTATTTACACACCTGCCACACACGCACACAAACACACACACACACACACACAGGCAGGTACACCTGCAAAAAAACCACACAAACACACTTACACAGGCAAGTACACCTGCTAAAACCCCACCTACACACACACACACACGCGCACACACACGTCAACACCTGCCGTACGTGCGCGCACGCAATCACGCCCCCCGAAACACGCACTCCCACGCGCCCGGTCTTACCCGACCGTCGCCGCGGCCCCATTGTTTTTGCGCGTCGTCGGCATCTCAGCAGTCACTCACAGGGAGGCCAGGGCACTCGTCCAGCCGGGGCTTCGACGCATTGGCCCTTTCATCTGCCAACCACAAAAGGGGGGGGGGGGGGAGATGGATTGGACAAGGGGAGCCTGGAAGGGAGAGAGGCGGGGGAGCGTTGGCTCGCCTCCCCCCGGCAGAGGGACTCCTGGTCTGAGCCGGGCCAAGTCTATTTAGGAGACTGTTAGTATTGGGGGGGGGGGGGGGGGGCGGGGGAGTGTTGATTCCCCAAAATGAATAACCATGACGGAGACACTTTCATCTGCTGACAAGTGAAGTAGCGAGTCCATATTCTCTCCCGAAGCGTCTCGCGCGAGAAGGCAGTACGAACGCGGTTTGCCGCGTTCCGCATGGGGTTTGTGTGCGTGCGCCTGCGTGCTCCTCTGACGTTCCCCCTCTGTTCCTTGGCAGGTAGCTGGGGAGTAGTTTCCCAGTGAGAGAGAGAGAGAGAGAGAGAGTAGAGGACTGCTCCCCCCTTCTCCTCCTCCTCCTCCCCATCCCACACCCCCCCCTCCCAAGACATGCATAGCAAGAACCGTAAGTCTGCTCCCTCCTGCTCTCCCCCCCCCGTCCCCGTCCCTCCTCTTAATACTGCATTGAAGAAGAATAACTTGAAAACAATGATTAACATGAAGAGTGATCATTAGACATTGCCGTGTTATTGTAGGCCTTCATCGTGTGTGTGTGTGTGCGTGCGTGTGTGTGTTCCAGAGAAGCGTCACGGCTCCCCATGCCCCTCCCGGGCCCCGCTGGTCCCCATGAAGCCCAAGGTGTCTGTGGCCCCCAGCCCAGGGGAAACGCTGGCCTTCAGGGTGCCCAGGGACTACCCCCACTCCCGCTTCAGCAAGGCCCCTCTGGCGGTGTACCCCCCCAAGGGAGCCCGCGGCAGGACATGGTGCGGACTGGCTCGCGCGCGCTCGCACGTCGCCTCGGGCGCCGCACCGCGCGCGCTTTCTTCTGTTTCCGAGGAATCATTGAATTGTGCCCTCCTCTTTATCTCCTCTCTGTCTCTCTCTCTCTGTCTCTCTCTGTCTCTTCAATGTTCCTCTTTCTTTTTCTCTGTCCCTCTTTATTTCTCTTTGTAATGTGCTTTTATGTGTTTTTCTGGTCTCCATTTTTACTTCGTCTCCCCCCCCCCCCCCCCCTCTCTCCTTCTCCAGTGTGTCCTTGCCGGTGGTGAGCCTGGAGAAGATGCCGTGTCTGGGCCGAGCGGAGGGAGGCGCCAATGTCCGAGTCAGCTGCTCCCCCTCCACGTCCTCCCCCTCCTCCTCCTCCTCCTCCTCCCTCAAAGCCTCCCCCTCCGCCCCATCTCCCCACTGCTCCCAGGAGAGGCCGGCCAACGGCCGCGGGCCCCCAGCCCCGCGGCCCTCCTCCTCCCCTTCGCCCTCGGACGGGCGGGCCGGCGCGGCGGCGCGCTCCCCGTTGGACAGGCCCCTCCCCTCGCCGCTGGACCGCCGCCACTCCCAGGCGCCCTCGCCCCGCCCCGCCCCGACGCTGCCCTCGCCCCGCCCCGCCGCACCCCTGCCGTCGCCCGCCAAGAAGAAGCATCCAAACGACACCAAGAGTGCCAAGCCTCACAAGAGGCTCTCAGGTGAGTGTGTGTGCGTGTGTGTGTGTGTGTGTGTGCGTGTGCGTGCGTGCTCCCGTAAAAGCAAAAGGCGCCCCTTTTTTCAACTCGGATTGATCCAGAGTCTCTCACCAACTCGAGGGAATCCCACCCGCCCGAGGCTAGCATAGTAGCTTAGCGCCATCATCATGTGATGCGTGTGTGATAGTGTGACCAGTAAAGACAACAGAGCAGATGATTGAGTCTGTTGAGCCGTGTTTAAGGTTCCTTGAAGACACATTCTTCCAGTTGTTCCCACACCGGCTGGCAAAGAACTGCCCTTCTGTTAGTGAGCATGTTTAGGAGCTCTAAACCAAGTGTGTGTGTTTATATTTGCCACAAGCCCAACACTAGACCTTCACCTTCTCCCTTTCTCACGCTCCACTCTTCCTCCTGATACACCCGTAACCTGGGTAACCTCCTCCTGACACACCCGTAACCTGGGTAACCTCCTCCTGACACACCCGTACCCTTGGTAACCTCCTCCTGTCACACCCGTAACCTGGGTAACCTCCTCCTGACACACCCGTAACCTGGGTAACCTCCTCCGGACACACCCGTAACCTGGGACCCCCCTACCGTGACAGATATGGCTGAATGTACACAAAACACACTAGAGTTGGCGTGGAAACATCAAGTGCTCGGAGTGTCCCCCATTTGACCCGGCTGTGTTGCACAAGAGACGGAGCGCGGCCATGCCATGCGCTGTCACGGTGAGCAAGCGAGGGAGTGCGAGAGTGTGCACGCGTTGAGCAGAAACACTCTCAGGAAGGTAGGGGAGTGTGAAAAGTGTGCGTTTACAGCCTTTAGGCGTGTAGTAGGCAGCGTGTTGGGAGAGAAACGGCCGAAGGAGACTGGTCTCTTAAACAACACCAGCTGCACTGCTGGCGCCTACCTATCAGACTTCTGTGGAGGAGGAGAGCTGTCTCTCTCTCCCTGTTCATCTTCCATCTTCTCTCTCCTGCTCTCTCTTTCTTGTCCTCTGCCGACTCTCGCTCTCTCTCTCCCTGCCCTTTCTCTCTACTCTCCATCTATTTTTCCAACTATGTAATCTCCCCCCCCCCCCCCACACCTCACATTCCCTAACCTTACCTTGATTCTCTCTTCCTCTCTCTTCCTCCCTCCCTCTTCCTCCCTTGCTGTCTCTCATTCTCTCGCTTTCGCTCTCTTTCTCTCTCTCTCTCTCTCTCTCTCTCTCTCTCTCTGTGCTCTCTCTCTCTCTCTCTCTCTCTCTGTGCTCTCTCTGTGCTCTCTCTGTCTCTCTCTCCCTGTGCTCTCTCTCTCCCCTCCCTTTCTCAGTGGTGTGCAGCGCTCCTCTGATTTACGGTGTAATTCACCAGCAGCCAGAACGTCCTCCTTTTAGAAAACTCCTCCGCTGGCCTCGTCTCTCCACCACAGGGTCGTTTCTCTCTCGCTCCGTCTCCCCCGCCATCTCGCTTTCGCTGCGTCTGATGGGACTGGATTATAGAGATTACAGGCCATTACGATATAACAATCGTCCAAAAATAAAGGCCAAAACCTGAATACTAGCCTCCATATCAGGCAATTCCCAGGTCCGGAGTCGTTGGCGCAACATATCGGTTGTGTCACTCCGAAGTGGCAAATGATGATGCGTGTTTGTGATGTGTACAGGACGGGTGTTTGACCCAAACAAACACTGCGGGGTTCAGGACCCTGAAAGCAAGAGGCAGTGCACGCGCTCCCTGACCTGCAAGGTAAGACGTTCACGCCCCCCCCCCCCCCCACACACACACACACCCCCGAGGTTCCTCTGAAATCCTCCAGGAGCCATCTCTCACAGCTCCTGTTGCAAGTCGTGGATTTCCTGGAGATTCGATGTGGACTTCTGTTTTGTGCCACGACCGCATTTCCGCTGTTTCCTCGGGACGCGACGCGGATGTTTGGGGCTCCGTAAGAGGGAAGTGCCCCTAACGCTGTTGCCTTTCTTGGGGGGCGGGGGTCCAGACTCACTCTCTGACCCACCGGAGGGCAGTGCTGGGGCGCCGGAAGCAGTTCGACGTCCTCCTGGCCGAGCACAAAGGGCGCGCCAAGGAGAAGGACGCGGAGAAGGACGGCGCGAAGGAGAGGGACGGCGGGGCGCCGGTCAGGAGGGAGAGCCAGGGGCCCGGGCCGGGCCGGGACGTGGCCGCGACGCCCCCAGCTCCCGGCAAGCCGTCCCACCTCCACAACGGCCGGACCGTGTCCACGCTCAGGCTGCGGCTGGCCAACGCGCACATCCCCAGGTATGCTATGTCGACGGAGCGCGCGGCCCCTCGGGGAAACTCGCGGTCGTCTCCTGTCGTTGCCGTGGAAGATAGTGGTTTGGGAGATTTCTCGTCTTTCCAGATGGGTTCCCTCGGGGACTTTGACCTTCATCTCTATTGCACATTGATCCTCCCCATTTGTTGACCTCGTTTTTGGAGTGGTAAAGCGAAATGTCAAGCGTGTAAATGTTTCCCTGGTCTGTAATACGCGCTGCTGCCACCGGGGGACGCTGTGAACGAGTTGTCAGAAGGCAGTTGTGAGAAATGAAGGAGTGGAGACTTAGAGACGCCCGTGTACGAACAGAATGTCTCTCTCTCTCTCTCTCTCTCTCTCTCTCTCTCTCTCTCTCTCTCCTACCTGTTCTCTCATTGTCTTCCCCCCTCCCCCCAGAGTGCCTGGTGCCGTCGGGGGGGCCTCTGCCTCGAGCTCCGCCCCCCTCCAGCCCCCGGCCTCGGCCTCCGACGGCGGCGGCGGGGCCAGCTGGGTGAGGGTCGGCGGGACGGACGGACGGCCCTCCAGCGACGAGGGGGAGGGAGACGCGGCCGCGGAGCCGGACAGCCTGGCCTGCCCCTCCTCCCCTCACCACCCTCGACCCCTGGGGGTGAGTGCCCCCCACCCACCCACCCAGACGACAGGGAGAGGAGGGGGGGCGGGCAGACAAGAAACGCGGACCAAGGCAGATAGGCGTGCTTGGATATACCGATGTGCAGTTTTACAGATGGCTTTGCCGCTTTTGGCGTCGCTCGGGCGTGTCTTGTCGGTGGGGGTGTTGGGTCTGGAGAGAGAGGGGGGGGGGCAGGGACAGTGACTGTGCGGGGCGTGTGTATCAGCCGTGTGTCTGTAGGTTAATCTCTGCTTACCTCCACCTCCCTCTCTCCCACCCTCTGCCTCTCCGGACCCCTTTTTCCGCTCTCTCTCCGTGTCTCTTTTTCGTCCCGTTTTTTTTCTCATGCCTTTCCCCCCCCCCCCCCCCGTCTGTCTCTCCCTTCTGTTATTTGTATTGTCTCCCTCCCTCCTGATCCTCGAATCCCTCATTATTCCTGGCTCTCCTTCCGTCACTCTTCCCTGTTGCGTCTCCTTTGCCTTTCCCTCCCCACCTTTTCTGTCTCCCTTTCGTCTCTCTCTCTCTCTCTCTCTCTCTCTCTCTCTCTCTCTCTCTCTCTCTCTCTCTCTCTCTCTCTCTCTCTCTCTCTTTCTCTCTCTGTCTCTCTGTCTCTGTCTCTGTCTCTGTCTCTGTCTCTGTCTCTGTCTCTGTCTCTGTCTCCGTCTCCGTCTCCTTCTCTCACTCTCTCTCTGTCTCCTCTCTCTCTCTCTCTCTCTCTCTCTCTGTCTCCTCTCTCTCTCCCTCTCTCTCTCCCCCCAGTGCTGTGCGTTCAGCAGCAGACTATTGGGAAGGGGTCACTATGTGTTTGACCGCCGGTGGGACAAGATGAGGCTGGCACTGCACTACATGGTGGAGAAGCACGTCAACGCGCAGATGTGGAGGTGCGTGTGTGTGTGTGTACTCTCAATGACTCTTGGAGTAGCGTGCAGCGATAAAACGGTGTCACCGTCTCTTCCGTTCAGCGTGATTCACGTGTCCTCCCCGCATGCTTTTTTTTTTTTTTTTTAGGAAGGTGCCCCTGGCCGCAGAGAACCCGCCACCCCCCCAGCCCGCCACCCCCCAGCCCCAGTCACCCTTCTCCAGCCCCCTGGGCCATCCCTTCTCCTCAGTCCCCCCCCCTTCCTCCTCCTCATCCTCGTCGGAGGGCTCCTCCCTGGTGTCCTACGTTCCGGCCTTCCCCCAGGCGGCGCCCGGGGCAGGGGTGTCCGACCCCCCCCGGCCCCCGGAAGCCGCCTCCCCCGCCCAGGGAAGAGCCCGCAACGGCACCGCCAAGGCCGGCCGCCTCCCCAGGGAAGGCCACTCGGAAGGGGCCAGGAGGAGGAAGACCTCCGCCACCTCCTCTTCCGCCCTCCCCAGCGCCGACGCCGCCCTGAGGAACGGAAGCGGCGGCGGCCAGCCCTCCGCCTCCCCCCTCCCCAGCCCGGGGCCTCCTGTCCCGGCCGGCCGGAGGAAGGGGCCGGGGCGTGCGGGGAGCGGGCCGGGGGCTCGGGCCGTGGACTGGTACCCTGGCGCCGAGCCCGCCGCCCCTCCCCCTCCCCCAGCCAGGGACCCCGCCCTGCCTTTCTCCTCCGGCCCCCATCCTCCGCCACCTCCCCCTCCCCCCGCCAGCCCGCTGGCCTACGGAGGCGGAGCCGAGGGCAGGAAGAGGAGGAGCCCCAGCTCGTTCGGGGAGAGGCCCAGCAAGGCGAGCAAGGCGTCGGGGCTGGAAGCCATCTTCAGGAGGGGCGGAGGACTGCTGTCGGCCGGGCCCGACTCGCCCCGACAGGTGACCGAGCCCTCTCGCAACACACTGCCCCTCGTGCTGTCGGGAGAGGTTGTTCAGGGCTTCGGGAATTGACAATGAAGCCGCAACTGTCCCTTTTTGAGGGTTCAGCAAATTCTTTGAAAAATGCATTACATGACATTTGATTTATTTTGCCGCCGTCCATGCAGAGTTAGGTTTGTTGTGCAGCTTAATTACATTCATAGGTCATTCACGAGTCTAACTAAAAGTTCTTATCCTGTGGTCTGCTATCCTTATTTATACACAGAGAGATCAATGGAAAAATACAGAAATGTCAATGTATTTAGTTATCCTCACAGACACCCACACTTCCGAGATATCCTCAAACCTTCCAGTCTCGTGTCACTTCTTCGCATGTTGTGGTGGCGGAGTTTCTTCTCAGTTTTAACAGCCGCAAACAGGCGTGAATGACCTGTGAATAACATGAAGCTGCACAAGCACATTATCCAAACCTAACCAGCGCGCACACCTAAACGCCTACCTCAGCTCACCCCACCCTCACACACACCAATCGGTGTGTGTGAGGGTGTTTTGGTACCTGTCATCTGTAGACTGATTTGGCATCTGTCATCCTCGTTTCCTGTTGAAATGACTGTATATAGACCAACTAATCTTCCTGTTGTCCATCACCTTTCTTTCACAGCCCAAGATGCACCATTGAGGCCGATATGACGAACAGACCGAATGTTTGGCAGCTGTAGTATCAATACGACAAGACTGGTCCATCAGCCAATGGCAGCGCAGCTCACACGGTGAGAGGGAACCTGGGAATTGGAGTCTACGGGGGCTCCTCCCCTCCCACACCTCTGTGCCCGTATATAGACTTGTGGTCCCTCCTCTTAACTCCACCTCTAACTGGATCAACCAATGGAGTGGTGTAAATGGTGGATGCGGTCACTTAGGAACACTCAGATGAAGACGAGAGATATATCACAGACTACCCTCTAATAAGGGAAATTTGCTTTGGTTTTAGTTTGGCATCGTTATCACCGCTGTACATTTTTGGATTGTTTACCAATTAAGTTTGTAGATTCTTGTTACTTCCTGTTCCTGTGTTGGTCAGGTGACCAGAAAGGCATCTTTATTTCTGTGTTGGTTGGAAGTACCTGCCTGTGAGAGCCTCCTGTTTAGGCCCACAATCCTTTTAAAGCTCATCTGTCTGTTTTTGTTTCCATCTCTCTCTCTTTCTCGCTCAACTTTGCTCGCTCTCTCTCTCCTTTCCCCCCCCACTATATTCAACCCCGCCCTGCTAGCATGCCTGCGTTTAAAGTGCACTTACCCCCCTTCCCCCTCCTGGACTCCACAACAGACCAGAACCAAGCAGGCCACAGCCCCACACATGGACCTGTCCAAACCAGGGAAGAACTTTACCCAATATAGGAAGAATTCAGGTTTTTTGAGGATTGTTTGTCTCTAAAGTTGCGCGGAACACAGTGTCAGTGTTTCATAACTTGCATCCTAAAGGAAAAAGCTACGGTGTTGGTGGTGTTCTTTCTTCAAAAATTGTATTTATCATGTTCGTAATTATTTTCTTACCGACCAGAACAGAGCGACAGATGCTGTTGGGCAAAATATAATTGTATTTCATAAAAAGAAACGACAGTCGGAAGTATTATTTTTAGAGATTCATTTTGTTAAATGTGTACATATCTTTTTGGTTATTTTTGTATTTATTAATAATTCTCCCAGTACTAAAAGAACTAAACATGAAGTGTCTTGGCCTTCCGGGTCTGTCTGTATAAAGATCTATTGAGATGGTTTCGTTTTGTAGAGGGCCTCACATTTCTTTTTGCCTGTGGGTTGATCTTTTTTTTTTTACTTCTTCCAATGTTCAACTTTGTTTTTTTGTTTTCTATTTACCTCTGGTTCAAGACTTGTGTGACGCTTACAATAAGTGTATGATGTGTAGCAAGTTCTCAGCTTGGTACCTGCCAACCCACCCTTCAAGGAATATTCCAGCAATTTAACAGTCACACCTTGCCTGCAACGTACATTTTTCAACATAAGGCATATGTATAGCGTTGGCTAAAAAGCAATGCGACAGAACCAGTCTCAAACTGACTGTTAAATCGCTAGTCTGAACTTTTCAACTGATCTAAAGCGGCGAAGGCATTTTATGCGTTTGTTGCTTCTGAAGTTTTTCCTTCTCTTTATATTCACGGGTGGAGAGGGAAGGAATACAAAGGTGCAGGGGTCAAGCGGTAGAATAGACCTTCAACATGCAGCCACTGTGCAACACGGCCTCGACAGCAATGAGCACGACACGCCAGCTATGGCTACGGCACTGCCCCCCTGCATGGCCCTTGTGCTGCCCCCCTACATGCCCCCTGTGCTGCCCCCCTACATGGCCCTTGTGCTGCCCCCCTACATGCCCCCTGTGCTGCCCCCCTACTTGCTCCCCTACATGCCCCCTGTGCTGCCCCCCTACATGCCCCCCTACTTGCCCCCCTACATGCCCCCTGTGCTGCCCCCCTACATGCCCCCTGTGCCTGCTGGTTTGCAGGTCAAAGGTGATGTGCGGTGGATGAGACCGTGCACCTGCGTGAACCCTCTAGAAAACTCTTCTTATTCTTTTTGCACTTTGTCATACACCCAGATGTTTCACCTGCTTCTATTTATATAGATATATGAAATATATATTTGTAAAAAAACGAAAGAATTGTCAAATACTGTCGATGTGGAATTTGATATTCCTCGCAAATGAAGAATCAATGTTGCGCTGCGGTGTGCTGGCTCCCTATCGAGCCCTGTTGAATGTATGGAGCGAGGTTTGTTTCCCCAAGGAGAAGTGTGCATGCTGTTCATATTTACACCCTCTGCCACATTCTCATACCTGGGAAATGCACCCTTGATGATTGGACGAGTTAAGGCCAGTCTGTGTCCACCCACCGATGGTAGATCAGTCGTTGGGAGAGAGGAAGGAAAAGTGCATTCTTACAAGTTTTGGAACTGAGCCCCTGCCTTAGAGCAATTGCCTCGAGGCTGTCCGAGGCCTAAGTGTTTGCTGGTTGTTTTCTTTCTAGGAAACTCCAGTGTCACCAACAGGGATGATGGTATAAAGCTAGGAAAAGTCGCTAGATTTAATTATTGAGGCCCGGCTACGTCGCTAGGCAGAACCCCTGTTTGCCTGTATCTCCCTAGGAACAAAAACTTGACCCCTTACCCAATGTATTTGCTCCTTATACATCATTGATTCCAAACCCAACACCTTAATTATGCTCCCCCCATGGGTAATGAGATTAGACATTGTCCATGGCAATGGACTACGTCCACAGAATGTTGCACATGATATGTCATATCAAGTCCATGATCCATCCTAATCCCTGGTGTGTTTCAGCGTGCATGTTTCTGTATTCCTCTCACTCTGTGTGTGTGTGTGTGTGTGTGTGTGTGTATTCTACTGCTAGGACCTTCATTGGACTTGCTGCCTTCAGGTGAACAGCACTGTTTTCAGTCCTGATTGTTACCCTGGCTCTAAATAGCTAGTTTACTGACTGGAGAATATCATGTACATCTTCCTCAGAGGCTAAGTCAAGGTGGGAGGGAGATTTGTCGAGTACTTTGACGCAGGCTCATGTTACCAAGCTGTAGGGGAAAGGATGTCTCTGTAAGGCCTTATTTTTATACAGACTGTAAATAAATCTGACCCCATATATGAGGTTGATGAAATTGCTACACTTCCTAGGTGTTGTCAATGATGTGCTTTTTACTTCTGGGTTTTTGTTCCTCATATCCTCTTGGCCCTGTGGCTTTTTCAGCAATGGAATTAGTGTATTTTCAGGTTTGACTGTTTTGGATTTGAAATAAATCGAATACATTTTTTACCTGCAGCTTTAGTTTTCCCGTTCTTTGTCTCAAAGTGGGTTGGCCCCTATTGGGTCATCTGATGTTTTATGACGATTTCCTTTTAAAAAGATGTATACGAAATCTCCCCAATATGCACTTGTGTGAAGGCGTCGTGTGTTTTAGGATGGAACAAGAGAAACCCAAGGTCCAAATCAATTGTTAATGATTTCAAATTACATAATGGTCATTACAGCATAAAAATAGACCAAAAATGACAGTTTTAGGTAGGTCTAATGTGCTAAATGCTGCTGGGATGTAATTGCAGAGATAAAAGGTTTCAAAACACTGTGTAGCACTCACTTCAATGAATTCAGAAGTTTTCCCCCCATTGCAAACAGCATTCTTATGATAATGGTTTAATGCCGGTCCTTTGGTTAATTGTGTGGGCGATAGCGGTGGGCACCTTTTGTTGTGTTTCTGAGGCCTATAGGAAAGGGCTGGAGGGATTAAGACAACTTAAAAAACCATAACAATCATATTTTCTAAAGGGTCCGATGTGCATTCAAGGACTTTTTGGGAGTTATTTTTCATAACTTATCTTGAACCTGATTCAATATTTTCATTATCTAACGTCAACCTAAAATGTATCATTTTACGTTTTATTTAACGTTGGGCCTAAATTGTTTACAGGTCCAAGTGAGTCTCAGCACGTGCTTGACAAAGTGGTATTTTTGCGCGTGACCAGAAGTATCATAGCAACCAGATTGTGTATCACCTATGAGGACTACCGTAAAGTTATGGGGATGAGATAGCATTCTACGAAACCACTGTCTGCATGTCGAACAGGCAACTTTAACCATCGACGTGTAGATTGATGCACACGTTGAATTGTCAGTTTTAACATGTTTTTTTTCCACACAACTAAAGCTATTTGCCATTGTTCATCAAGTCTTGTCTAAAAATATAAATCCCGGTCAATAGGCTACATTATATTATCACTAGAGAAAGTTAGGTAGCCTACTCTATTTTAAATCTTTCTGTGTGGGGAAATAGTCTAGGTAGGCCTACATCATGGGGTAATGAGTGATGTATTCTAGAGGGGAGTGTAGCCTAGAGTTACAATATTGATATCTTATCATTTCCCTGAAGAGAAGGCTGTAACATTATTTTATTCAGCTACCTTGGATGAATTCACATTGTCAGTCAGTAACCAATACTAAATAGTTAGCTAAATGTAGGGCAATTGTTTATTTATCCACAGGATGTTTCACTTTTATTGAAGAGGCCTCGGGCTACATAAATTAAAAGCCTAATGGAATTTATTAAAAACTGTTTTTTTAAATCCAATGTGCAACTGCAAGAACAGATTGGTGTCTTGGATTCAGTAAATAGTTGTAGCACGTTTTAATACCCCAGTTCTACGTATGCTACTTTCTTTAAATGAATCGTAAACTTTGTTGTAATTAATGAGCCTGGACGCTAAACAAAACTAGCTAACGTTTCGGTTAAATTGTGTGCCCTGGATTCTGGAAAGCCTATAGTGCGCGCTTAGTAAATGGAGCACTAAACGGCCTGAAATTGGCAGCAGTTGTCCTCGTTCGCGGGGGGTCAACTATTCCTCGTATACCCCCCCACCCCACCCCCAAAGTGCCAACGACACTGGCATTTACAAAGAAAGTAGAAGAGCTGCACCTTTGCGCAGCGCCGCTTTTGCTGAAAGGTCCCTCTGAGTGCACAAAGGCAGCTGCTGGAGGAACTGTTCAGCGCGACAGAGTGAGCGAGCCGGGCGCTGAGAGGCGTAATAAACAATCTCCGGCTAGCTACAGACAGGGACGCGGAGTCGAAGAAGCTCTCCGGCCCAAGCCCTGCGAATTTACAGTACAAAGACCGGATTCTACGTTTGATTAAAGAGTAATAAGGGTAAGAACTATTCTTAACACATTTATATTCGACCCGATCTCGTATTCGAGGACGGGAAGCGCTTATGAAAGCTTAAAAACCCTCGCCTTGGGTTCCCGAACGTGGTTGTTTTTGCAGAAAATGGCGTCATCGTTCTCTTGTTCTGCCTGTCCATGGAGGGGAGAGGAATTGGTTTCGGCGACTCAAACTGTCCCTTAAAGAACGCTCTATTAGCCTAAGGTGTTATGCTATTGACATAGAGGTGTATGTATTCATATTCAATAGTTCAAATGGGATTCGGGTGGTCATTTTAGTCGATAAGAAGACGCGCAAAACCGAAAGGGTCACCGTTCCTGTGCGCCAAGCTGCTTCTTGGAAAAGGTGGCACAGAGCCGCAACGCGCAGCGTTTTACATTCGTAATTTTGCCCTTCCAGTAGAGTGTGCGTGTATCCAAACATACAATAGCACGTTAGAAATGTAACCAAGATAGTTAAGAATGTATTTAAGTGGGTGTTGTACGTCCTCATTGTGTGTATTTTCTTCGGGTTAACTCGCTTTTACGCCGCACTCCCCTGCCATGCTGCAATCTGTAAGGGGCCTCTCTTATACGGATTGAAAGGTGCATTTTGTACTTGGCTTTTCCTTTGATCAAGTTAAGCTGGTCTTTTGTTGCTCAAAATACTGGCGATTTGAGGCTGACAATATAACCGTGTAAAGGAGATTTTCGTGGATAATGGGGTGATGCAAATCGTGCCATGAGAACGGTAAACTCCTTGCGCTCTGGATCGCAGATTGCCAAACGAGTACAGCCTGAATAAAATGGTCTTTTGGACAATCACGTAGTTCGCACAAAACTGGGAAGTCCAGTGCTGCGCAACGATAGTGCCGCTTTGCGCATATCGGCAGCTGTTCAAACCGCCAGTGTTTCGCTACAATATTTTTTGTTGGCGAACCTTTTGTAAATAGTTGGGGACTCCTGGAGAAGAGAGCACAATGCTATTCATGCGGCCCTTTATCCGGGCGCCCGTATGGCCTGTGAATGCAGTCCCAAGTTCCACTCAGGCTGCCCTGTCCTCTATCGTCAGCTACGTGCATGCGTCCTAGCAGAACGTAGCCAAGTATAAGTGACCAGATCCCTGTTAACGAGGCCACTCGCTTCCCATGTCCTGCGTATTGGATTATTGCAGTCGATGTATTATTTCGCTTTGTGTACATGTTTTTAGTTCGTGTTTGTTTAAGTGTCCAATCGTATTGAAAACGGGACACTTATCCACGATGGAAATGCTACGGTAGCTTACCCCTTGCTCTCAGTGCACAAATTAAGTTTTCCTGGTTAGTTATGCAACCCGTTCTCACAGAATATGCTGGTTATCCGCATCGCTATCGTCTACGTCTGAAAATAAATTGATATGAACTGATACGCGAATAGTAATCTTGCGACACAGAGTAGGCTAAGATGTGTCATTTGCAAATCACCAGTGCCATTTGCGTCACAGCCCGCGGCCTTACGCCCATGGGGGGCGATGGAGTTGCAAATGGAGATTGCTACCCGCTGAAAGGGAACCGTAGCCAAACCCAAACGCCAACAATCGCTGTGCGCTCTCACAAGTAGAGCAACACACGTTTTTAGAAATATGCCAAGGCGAGGATTACAGCATTTTAGCATAATTTTAGTGGACGGGATTCCGGTCGATTTTGTCTTCTTGCGTGGACTGCGTAAGAGGACGGTTTCTTACTTTTTGTTAGCGAGTGCACTTGGTCTTTCGTGTTGGAGGTTAGCCTACATGTGGCCATTGTGGAGTCGCTTGTGTCGATATCTCACGATTTCTCGGGAGATGGGGCTCGTTTGCACTGTAAGCGAAACGCACCAACCTATCGTTCGACCGTAAAGCCCACAGGGCCTTCGAACACAGCAGACGATGAAGACTGATTTAGTACTCGATCGACACGGTCAGGATTTTAGAGTGGTGCGCCTCATTTCTGGTTTCTAACCGAGTGGGGCGTATTATCCATCGTAGCACTTCTTTTTGTTATTGCGCTCAGTTGGGCACTGCGCATGCATGTTCCATAGGTCGAGGAAAACGATTCATAGAAGTTGTGAAACTAAAGTAGATAATATAATTTAATCAGAAAATGACAAAGCGGTGTTATTGGGTTTTAAAATACGTAAGAAAGTTTTCATCTTGTTCATGGAAAATAGTTTTTAAACTTTTGTCAGTGTGTGACCTAAATACATATAGTTATGAAAACAATGTGACATAAGACTCCATAATAATATGGTTTAATTGTTTTGAAATACAGGCCTAATCACAAAATTAAAAAAAAGATCCAAAATCAAAATGTGGCAGTTTTGGACATTGATTCATAACCTCTGAGAAAAATATGTATTTAATAGTCATCCATTAACCTGTTTATGTGCTATTAGTTTGATTTAAATTGCTAGCACTAGATGTGTGTATAACTGGCGATTACCCTAGCCATTTCTAGCAGTGAACGCCATGTGTTCATGATGTAATGGAGTTCTACAGTCTAACACAGTCTTCAGTCAACATTCCACCTATCACATTCCAAGGTTAATTCCATCTCTTTAGGCCATCAGGTGCTCCTTAAGTGTCCCCAATCTCTACAGGAATATAGTTTGCGAGAATAACAAGTTAGACTAGGAGTGAGAGTTATACCTTCTTCCAATTCAGTGAAGTAACTATGAAGCCCTGGTATTGACTCATTAGCTATTGAAATCTGAAAGCATCACTGTGGCGTGCGTGTGTGTATGTGCTTGCATCATCGTGTGTTTATGTGCATGTATTGTTGTGTGTCTGTTGTAGTTGTGTGTGTGTGCTTGCATATTTGCGTGTGTATGTGCTTATATCATTGTGTGTTTATGTGCATGTATTGTTGTGTGTCTGTTGTTGTGTGTGTGTGTGTGTGTATGTGGTGTGTGTTTGTGTGTGAAAGGGGATTGCGTCCTATCAGCCAGGCCTGCATCTCTCTATTAGTAAGCAGGCCTATTGGACACTGTCAGAGAAGATAGTCCAATCAGCAGGTGAAGCAGTGTAGCAGTATGTCTACAGGCCTCATTGTGTCCAGGACACACACAAAAAACACACACACCCACGCGCACACACTCATTACCTGAGTCACACACACACACACACACAAATCCACAGGAAGAGAACCCACTCGGAACACTTCTGTCTGTCTCCATGGAAACATGTGAAGTGCGTTATCCCGAGTCCTCATCCTGGAAGCTTTAGCGTCACCTCCGCTCACCGCTGGGCTGTCAGATCACTCCTCGACTACCGCGTTGGATGAGCTCCCAAAGACCCCACCACCCATTCAGCTTGGAGGGACTTCTCCCTCTCGCCTTTTCTCGCCTCTTCTCTCCCTCCTCCCGCGGCACTCCGGAACACTCTGCTCCCTCCGCCCCCGAGGTCTTTTTGTTGTCGTGGACGTCCTTCTTTCAGTCGGTTGTGAGCCCGACGTCCTCCCAGTTCCTCCTCTGGGCCCTGGCTCCCAGGCAGGCTGGAGACCACGCGGGC
Organism: Hypomesus nipponensis; assembly: GCF_054491055.1. NCBI lineage: Eukaryota > Metazoa > Chordata > Actinopteri > Osmeriformes > Osmeridae > Hypomesus > Hypomesus nipponensis. The sequence continues at coordinate 11,471,308 of NC_140367.1, forward strand.
CAGGGCGGTTTGGGCAGCCTGGTCGGGAGCTCCTCAGGCGCCCGCCCAGGTGTCCACCTCCACCCCCCAACACTCCCGCTTCGGCACGCTCCAGTTTGCCCTCTCGCTCCCTCCATCTGCCGTTTCACTCTCTCCCCTTCCCTGTCCGTCCATCCTTTCTCCTCGTTGGTCACCGACCGTCGATGGTCGGTGGGGGGTCTTTCTGATTCTATGAGACGGGAGAAAGCAGAGCTTTTGGCCCCAGACGTCAAAGGCGTGGACTCTGTCTCTCTCTAGTGTTAAGCATGTGGTATTGCACCTTGCTTCCCAGAGCTCTTAAGAAAAAGAAAAGGCACAATTTGGCTCGACCGTTGTAAACGCGGTGGAATCTCTGCTAATTAAGTGCGCAAACATTCGTCACATTTTCCAAGGGCAGTCGTGTCAGGTGGTGACAGTCGGGGGGGGGGGGGGGGGGGTCGTCATCGACGAGGCTGCAGTACTCCAAAACACCTCGAGGGGGCAGCATTGCTTCTGATCTCGACAGTGAGTAAACGGAACGTCAACACGGGCCCACTTCCGTGTGGCTCGACCATGGTTCAATGCACCCCCCGAGGAGGCGGGGCCTAAGCCGGCGGGGGTCCATCCATGTCTGTGAGGCGCGCCGCACGCACAAATACACACTGACTGCGTGTGTGTTGCAGGTGACACAGCATGGTGAAGCCAGCCCACTCAGCTGGGAGGAAGACCTCTCACTGCCTACGCATACAGGTACTGGAGAGCGGGAGAGTTCCAGTATATACCCCCCCACCCCCCCTGTCCCCAAGTATATCCTGCCCCCCCCCAAACCCCCTCGCGGCGACAGCTAGGCTCTTAGTTTGGCGCTAGGCGCCACGGCATTCCCTGGAAGCCCACAGACCATCCTTACTCCATTCTGCTTCCTCGTGTGTGTGTTTGTGTGTGTGGTCTCCCCCCCCCCAGTGAAACTTCTTAGTGCTTGTTCTTGTCAACTGCCCCCCCTTCCCACCGACCAGCACGCTCCCTCTCCAAGGTCACTCGCTGTCCCTCCGCCTCCCCACGTGGCACACAGGAAGTCCCCGCCTCCCCACCAGTGCCATGCGTCACTCCAATCTAGGTCAGGCCCCACGTACCCCTGTCGTACCAGTGTTCTCGATGACTGAAAAGCCCTGCGTTATAGGAAATCGTAGCCGCGTCACTTCCTGTGATGTCGGCGCAGCCGCCGCACCGAAGACAGGATGAGGGTGTGTGTGTGTGGGGGGGGGGGGGGGGGGGGTGCGCTGCGGTTTGTGACGGGTCGTGTTTGAAATAGGCCTGTGTCGTATTCTGGCGTGCGTGGGTGTGGCGTGTCGTATCTGGTGGATGGGCATGTTTTATTCACACACCTGGTGGCAGTGCAGTCCCGCCTCGTTCTCCAAGGGCAGTGAAGGAGGCCGGGGGAAAAGAGGGCAGGAGGAGGGGCCCGGGGGAAAAGGAGAAGGAGGAATGACAGGAGGGATTGAGATGGATAGAGAGACGGAGAGAAGGGAAAGGGTGTGCCCCCAGGTCAGTCACGTGGAACCCTGTCACCCGTGCTTGTGTCTCCGTGCGCCGGTCGGACCCAGGTCTCTCATCTCCGTCTCTCTCGTCTCTGTCTCTCACCTATCCGCCCGTCCATTTATCTCTCTCTCCACGACTCCTACCTCGGCCACGTTTGATGTCTGTCTATGTCCGTCTGTCTAGCTCTCTGCCTTTCCATCTCTTCATATGCCCGTCTAGCTCCGATCTCTCCATCACTGCCTCTGTCTCTCTCTCTTTCTCCATCCGTCTCCATCCATCCATCTTTCCAACATGCTCACAACAGCACGGGGCATATACGGACCGAGTCTTCTGCCACTGGGTTGTTAGTGTGGTGCTAGAGCAGAGTCATATTTATCACAGTCCCTCATCTCTCCTTTCCTGGTCCCATCGGCCCTCCCTGTCTGAACTGTTTTCCCCACCGGTCCCTCTCATGGGCTCATGATCTCACTCTGTGTGTGTGTGTGTGTGGCACCAGAGCGGCATCAGGATGGAGGTGGAGATGGAGGAGCCCCAGGCCCAACCCAGCCCCCCGGCCCCTCCAGAGGCCCAGGCCGAGGCTGAGGCCCAGACCCCCAAGACCTCCAGCAGGGACCAGAGCTGCCAGACGGAGCAGCCCCAGGACCAGGACCAGGACCAGGGGAGCCCACACTCAGGCAGCACCAACCCAGGTCACAGCTCTCCAGGTAAGGCATCTCTGGCCCCCACTAACTGTAGCCGCGATCCTTCTATACTCCCTCTCTGTGCTAAATGGGTTGAGGACAGATAACTCTGTAGCCTATTGCTACCAACTTAGCTTAGCATAGGTTATCTAATTGTAGCATAGCCTAGCCTAGCTTATCCTAGCTTCCCCTACGGGTTGAGCAAGGGACATGCTACGACCAAGGGGGTGGACTTGGAAGAGGTCCGCGAGGCCTGAGGTCGAGCTAAACAACTCATCCAAAAATATTTCCAAAACAAGGCCAGCACCTTGATGAGTCAGGGCTTTGGAACCTTCTAGTGCAGCGTCAAGTGGCTCTATTCGAGGCTCCCATTCACCCGCTCATGACGGCTGTGCGGTGGAGTTTAAATTACCTCAGGGCTCGGGGAGTTTGCACTTTCTAATTGGGTATTAGGAGTAGCCCTTAATGGAAATGATTTGTAGCCACCCGTAAATGGTGCCACGGCCGTGTTCTCTCTGGCTGTCCACTCTCGAGACCGCCGAAGGGAGCCGTGCTTTGTCACCGCCGAGACGTGAGAGGGAGTCCACTTGGGACACAGGAAACGATCACTCTGGCATAGGAGACGGCTTGTAGCGTCACATGTCCCGATCTCTCTCTCTGTCTCTCTCTTTTCCCTCCTCCTGATTCAAAGGGGTGGCGGCCCCCTTCCCAATACCTTGCCCTGGCTCCCTCCACTCCTCTCCAGTCATCCTGCACTCCTGGGGAGAGCACAGGACAACTGATAGTAGCCCCCTCTCACCCCTCCTGCTGTTTGGGCTCAGGCTGGACGGCTCGGGGGCTAACTCCTTCTGACTATTGAAATGCCCTCCTGAGCTGGAGAGAGACAGCCCTCACACACACACTCTAAATATAGCCCCTTCGTTAAGCTAGCGATCACATAAGTGCGTGTTGCGTGTAAACGCCCAGTGTTGTCGAAACGTCACACTACACAGCCAGCCGTTCAACCGGCCCGCCTGCTAGCCCGCAAGCCTGCGATTGGAGTGTGGCAGCGCGGTCAGCTGGAAAACCTAGGGCCCTCTCCACGTTGACCGGGTGCTCAGGGCTTGTCAACTGGGACATTAGGCTAGCGGACAGTCTGATTGGCCGCTGCCGGAGAATACCGGTACTATAAAGAAAATCACCTCCTGAGCTCCTTTATAGCCCCCCCCCCCCTCTCTCTCCGTCTCCCTGTCACTCATTCTCTCACTGTCTGTCTTTCTTTCTCTCTCTCTTTCATTCTCTCTCTCTCTTTCATTCTCTCTCTCTCTCTCTTTCATTCTCTCTCTCTCTCTCTCTCTCTCTCTCTCTCTCTCTCTCTCTCTCTCTCTCTCTCTCTCTCTCTCTCTCTCTCTCTCTCTCTCTCTCTCTCTCTCTCTCTCTCTCTCTCTCTCTCTCTCTCTCTCAAGGGTTAACAGAGCTGCGAGCGCTAGCCGCATCAACGTGCCTGATTGGTTGCTCTCTGACCCCTGGTGGGGGGGCGGGGGGGGGGGGTCAGGACCTGCCTTGTCGGATTAGACCAGCACACATACAGAGGCGGGGGGAGGGGCTCTGCGCGCTCTCTCTCTCTCTCTCTCTCTCCACACATACTTGTGTGCTTACTGGCAATTGCATGTTTGTATTTTTCACCTATTAATTCTTTTGGGTATGTGCATGCATATGTGTGAGGAACTTCCACCCTTTCTTATCTGCCCGAGCCTGGTGTCACTACCTCCAGGAAATACCTCACAAACAGGAAGTGGTCACACATGGCAGACAGGAATCAACTCCAGGAACCTATGAACTCCCAAACTAGGCCAAACTAGGCCAAACTACACTAATCCAGACTACACTACAGTCTATTACACCACTCCAGACTACATTTCACAACTCCAGACTATACTACATTACGCTACACTACTACAAACTGAACTACACTACTACAGACTGAACTACACTACTACAGACTGAACTACACTACTACAGACTGAACTACACTACTACAGACTGAACTACACTACTACAAACTGAACTACACTACTACAAACTGAACTACACTACTACAGACTGAACTACACTACTACAAACTGAACTACACTACTACAAACTGAACTACACTACTACAAACTGAACTACACTACTACAGACTGAACTACACTACTACAAACTGAACTACACTACTACAAACTGAACTACACTACTACAAACTGAACTACACTACTACAGACTAAACTACACTACTACAGACTAAACTACACTACTACAGACTAAACTACACTACTACAAACTGAACTACACTACTACAGACTGAACTACACTACTACAGACTACACTACTACAGACTACACCACTACAAACTAAACTACACTACTACAGACTAAACTACACTACTACAGACTAAACTACACTACTACAGACTACACTACACTACTTCAGACTACACTAAAACAAACTACACTACTACAGACTAAACTACACTACTACAGACTAAACTACACTACTACAGACTAAACTACACTACTTCAGACTACACTACAGTCCATTACACTACTTGACACCACTCCAGACTAGACTAAACTACTCCATAGAATAGTCGTTTGAGAAGTTCACGCTACTTGTCCACGACCCAAATGGTCAGTGTCAGTAACAGTGACACATCAACGTAGTGTTGAAACCTCACTATCAAAAGAAGGGTCGTAAAGTGGGTGTGCGACAGACTAACAATCGACGGTCTACAGTGCGCTCAAAGCACTAATACACACACACACACACACACACACACACACACCCACACAAACCGCACAGAGATGAGATTGAGCATTCATAATGCAGAGGAGGAGAGTGTGTGTGTGTGTCCCAGAGCTACTCTGCCTCCTGCAGTGTGTGTGTGTGTGTGTGTTCAGGGCTTATCACATAGTCACGTTGTATACTGATACGGTTTCCGGGGTGACGAAGAAATACCAAAGGTGTCGTGTCAATCTGTCGACGAGACAGACCTTTTGTCATTTTTCCTCTGACACACAACATACGTGTGTGTGTGTGTGTGTGTGTGTGTAGGTAGCCTACAGCACCTACAGGATAAAGCCAGTGGTGCATATTGAACCTGCGCCTCATCTCTGTAGAGAAATCCCAAGAGAATAGTGTTATTGCGACAGGCGAGTCAGGTGTGTGTGTGGGAGGGGGAGGGGGAGGGCGAGGGGGAGAGGGGAAGGGGGAGGGGGAGGGAGAGAGAGGTGGTGTTTGAGTGAGAGATATAAGCCCTGGATGGATATGTGTGTGTGTGTGTGTTTGTAAATGAGATGTGAGAGAATAATTCTCAAGGCAGACCTCCCCCAGGATGTCTCTGACTGTTTGGTGCTGGCGTCACACAGACAAACACACACACCCACCCCCAGAGGGATGAAAATAGTGTGAGTCACTCCTGTGTGTGTGTGTGTGTGTGTGTGTGTGTGTGCGTGGACGTGCGCCGATGGCATGAGTGATCACGAGTGACACACACACACACACACACACACACACACACACACACACACAAGGGGAACACACAACCCTGTGATCTCTCGGAGCCCCTAAACGCGCGTCAAGATAAACAATCTTCACAAGACCCGTCTGTCACAAGCGGCGGTAGAAAGGTGCCGGCGTGCGCGGGCCACGGGCACGCCTCCCACCGCCCCCGTGCGATCAGCCTGCGCGTGCGGTCCAAAGGGCTGTGGAGACCCAGCCGTGCGTGGGCGCCGGAGAGAGGAGGCCGAGGGCGCGTGCGTTCCAGTTGGCCTGTCGGTCGCCGGCTCTGATGTCATCGGCGGCGAGATGGACCGTCGACGGCTCTGCGAGAACCTGCCAAACACGAGTCCCAGCGCATCCCCCCCCCCCCCCCCTCTGATAGTGTGTCAGACAGTCGTCCGTCGTCCGAGGAGGGGCTCACCTCGGTGAAGGGGAGGGTGATTATGTCGGGTTCGAGACGAGGCTTTGTGCTCCTCTCTCTCTCTCTCTCTCTCTCTCTCTCTCTCTCTCTCTCTCTCTCTCTCTCTCTCTCTCTCTCTCTCTCTCTCTCTCTCTCGGGTGTGTTTGTATGAGTGTTTTCAAACAGGCATGTAGACCCCAGGGTGTCAAGTGAGCAGCCTCCTCCCCCCCCCGCCCCCTCCTCCCCTGGTAGCCCTCTGGTGTAAACGACGTGTGTGGCTCTGGTCGTGTCTCCTGCCTCTGTGCCTGCCTCTGCGCCGTGCGGAGGAGCTGAGAGGCCCTTCTTCGTCACACTCCGAGGCTCTTTCCTCCTGATCCCTTTCTCTGGGCACCTCGGCCTGCTGCGTTCTCCGGCTGTGTTTGGTTTCCTGTATTTGTCAGGCGACTGTGTCCGCCCCTCTCGGCGCTCACTCTTTATTCCTATCTCTGTGTATCTCTCTCTGTCTCTGGTTCTGTCTCAGTCCCTCTCTCTCTCTCTCTCTCTCTCTCTCTCTCTCTCTCTCTCTCTCTCTCTCTCTCTCTCTCTCTCTCTCTCTCTCTCTCTGTGTGTATCTCTCTCTCTCTCTGTTTCGGTCTCAGTCCCTCTCTCTCTCTCTCTCTCTCTCTCTCTCTCCCTCTCTCTCTCTCTCTGTGTATCTCTCTCTCTCTCTGTTTCGGTCTCAGTCCCTCTCTGTCTCTCTCTCTCTTTCTCTCTCTGTGTATCTCTCTCTGTCTCTGGTTCTGTCTCAGTCCCTCTCTCTCTCTCTGTGTATCTCTCTCTCTCTCTCTCTCTCTCTCTCTCTCTCTCTCTCTCTCTCTCTCTCTCTCTCTCTGTGTGTATCTCTCTCTCTCTCTGTTTCGGTCTCAGTCCCTCTCTCTCTCTCTCTCTCTCTCTCTCTCTCCCTCTCTCTCTCTCTCTGTGTATCTCTCTCTCTCTCTGTTTCGGTCTCAGTCCCTCTCTGTCTCTCTCTCTCTTTCTCTCTCTGTGTATCTCTCTCTGTCTCTGGTTCTGTCTCAGTCCCTCTCTCTCTCTCTGTGTATCTCTCTCTCTCTCTCTCTCTCTCTCTCTCTCTCTCTCTCTCTCTCTCTCTCTCTCTCTCTCTCTCTCTCTCTCTCTCTCTCTGTGTGTATCTCTCTCTCTCTCTGTTTCGGTCTCAGTCCCTCTCTCTCTCTCTCTCTCTCTCTCTCTCTCCCTCTCTCTCTCTCTCTGTGTATCTCTCTCTCTCTCTGTTTCGGTCTCAGTCCCTCTCTGTCTCTCTCTCTCTTTCTCTCTCTGTGTATCTCTCTCTCTGTTTCGGTCTCAGTCCCTCTCTCTCTCTCTCTGTCTGTCTGTCTCTCTCTCTCTCTCTCTCTCTCTCTCTCTCTCTGTGTATCTCTCTCTCTCTCTCTCTGTGTATCTCTCTCTCTCTCTGTGTGTGTGAGTTCCAGTCAGGTCCAGTGGTGTGGTGTATCTAACTGTGCCCCCTCTCCTCCTCCTCTGTGGTGTTCAGGGTCGTGTGTGGAGCCAGGCGACCCCGCCCTGCTCCAGCAGCAGCTGAACACCTCCAAGTCTGGCATCCAGCAGATCATCGAGTGCTTCCGCTCAGGTCAGGCCCCAAACCGAGATCAGGGTTAGGATTCGGACCGTCCACTGTTTTTGTAACAGTTTTCTTTTATTTGTGAGTGTTCCCCCCCCCCCCCCCCCCCCCCCCCCCCAACAGACTCATTGCCAATTTGATGGAGACATGAAAATGATGAGGGACATTTATTAGGCTTTTACTAGAATGACGATAAAAATAAATGGTTGCAGTTACACAAACAACTTTATTTGCTTATTTTACACCAAATCCGTCCGAGCGGCAATGTAATATCGAGAGAGTCCAAAAATTCAATTTGCGAATAGTTCAAAAGTTGTAAAAAAAAAAAAAGAGCACGGAAGTCAGTGTGGTACTGACGCTGCCCTCCGGTGGTCGTCCTCAGGAACTGCCCAGCTGAGGCACATGCTGCTGCGGGATGTGGACACCATCTTTGAGTGCAAGCTCTGCCGCAGCCTGTTCAGGGGCCTCCCCAACCTCATCACTCACAGGCAGTACTACTGCCTGCCTCGGCTGCCAGAGACAGACGGTCAGTAAGACGTGTGTGTGTTAATGAATTATGTGTGTGTGTGTGTCTTTGTGTGTGGGGGGTGAGTGTTAAATGTGATCTTGTTGAGGTTGAATGTGGTCCACCTGACTTGGCTGCACTCTCTTTGTCCCCCCCCCCCCCCCCGTCCGAAATGTGGAAACAAACTCTCGCGCCCACGTCACTCTGCCTCTCTGCCTCTCTCTCTCCACGCTGTCTCTTTCTCTCATATTTCACTGCCTCTAAGTCGCCCCATCCATCTCTCCATTTCCCCCCCTAATGCAGTTTCTCCGCGTTCCTCATATCTGTAACTGAATCTCTTGTCTCTGTCTCATTAGCGCTCCTCTCGGCTGTCCTCCTTTTGCCGGTGCCCTCGTCCTCCTCTCTCGTCCTCCTCTCTCCTCCTCTTCTCTCGTCCTCTCTCTTCCTCTCTTGTCCTCCTCTCTCCCTCCTCTTTCGTCCTCCTCCTCTCTTCCTCCTCTCGTCCTCTCTCGTCCTCCTCTCTCGACTCTCTGTCTTCCTCTCGTCCACCCTTTCTGAGTCTGACAGTCTGACATTTGAGTGCGCGCGCGTGTCCGTTCAATTTTCTGGGGTGCATTCTGTGTGTTCACGCACACGCTCACCTTATACCCCTCCCCTCCCCCCGACCTCACAGGCCCGCCAGGAGACTCCAAGCAGAGCACGGCCCTCAAGGAGCTGCTGGAGGCCATCTACCCCCGCAAGGAAGCCCCGGAGCAAGTGGTGCGCCTGGAGCCCATCCAGACCAGCAGCAAGGCCGTGTTCCAGTACCTGTCCACGGAGGAGGAGCTGGCCCAGCAGGGCGGGGCCGGGGCCGGGGCCGCCCCCCAGCAGCACACGCCCCGGAGCTCCCGCTGCCACAGCCCCGAGCCCTGGGGGGGCGGGGAGCAGGGGGCGGGCGCCGCCCCGGGCCACGCCCACCCGGGGCCGGAGGCGGGCCACGCACCGCGGAGGCGGGGGGAGGAGGAGGAGGAGGAGGAGGAAGGCGGGGAGAAAGGGGGGGAGAAGGGGGCCCAGGCCGAGGAGGAGGGCTCCACAAGCGGGGTGAGGACACACGCACGCAGATGCCACCGATTCACTCTGCGACCACCGCACACTTAACCCTCTCTCTCTACCATCCCTCCCTCTCTCCCTCCCTCTCTCCCCTCCTCCCCCCCCCAGGTGGAGGACGTGACCATCTCCTGCTGCCTGTGCGGCCAGGACTTCAACTCGCGGCGCTCCATCCGCCGCCACTGCCGCAAGATGCACCAGAACAAGCTGGAGGAGCTGCGCAAGTTCACGGAGACGCGCACCGTGCCCATCAGCCTGCTGTCCATGGTGAAGGGGCGCCCGCGCGCCGTCGCCACGCCCAGCGGCAAGTCCTGCCCCATCTGCTTCAAGTCCTTCGCCACCAAGGCCAACGTGCGCCGCCACTTCGACGAGGTCCACCGCGGCCTCCGCCGCGACATCATCACGCCCGACATCGCCACGCGCCCGGGCCAGCCGCTGTCGCTGGAGGCCACGCCCCCGCGCAGGAGCAGCGCCTCGTCCTCGCCCACGCGCGGCCACACCCCCAGGGCCACCCCGCAGCCGGGCAAGGCGGCGGCCAAGAGCCCGCCCCCGGTCCAGAGCCCGCCCCCGGCCCAGGCCCCTCCCCCCCAGGCGCAGTACAACCTGGCGTCGTGTCGCTGCCTGGTGTGCAAGAGGAAGTACAGCTCCCAGGTCATGCTGAAGAGACACATGCGCATCGTCCACAAGATCTACAACCTGCGGAACGGCCCCGCCGCCCCCCCGGCCCCTGCCACCCCCAACAACGGCGGCGCCCACGCCGCGGCGGCCCCGAGCAACAGCCGGGTCCAGGTGAAGGAGGAGAACACGGACGCCTCGGACGACCCCGACAGCAGCCCGGCCCCCTCGCCCGGCCCCTCGCCCTCCCTGCCCCTCCCCCGCGTGGCCACGCCCACCAAGGCCGCCAAGGCGAGGGAGGAGGCCGAGGGCGGCGCCAGCCCCAAGCCCGCCTCGTCTCGCACCGGCGGCGGCGGGGCGGCGGCGCCCCCGCCCCCCGGCTCCAAGACCCCCAAGCTGTCGGTGGGCTTTGACTTCAAGCAGCTCTTCTGCAAGCTGTGCAAGCGGCAGTTCAGCTCGCGGCAGAACCTCACCAAGCACATCGAGCTGCACACGGACGGCAACGACATCTTCATCAAGTTCTACCGCTGCCCGCTGTGCCGCTACGAGTCGCGGCGCAAGCGCGACGTCCTCCGCCACGTCACCGTGGTCCACAAGAAGTCCACGGCCTACCTGGCCAAGATCATGCCCAAGCTGGAGAGCCGCGCCGTCAAGCGGCCGGCCGAGGCCGTCCTCAACGCCAACCCGGCCTCCAAGCGCGCGGCGGCCGTCAAGGAGGAGGTCAACGGGCGCCACTCGCCCCCGCCGCCGCCGCCGTCGCCGCCCGTCACCCGCAAGCAGGACCGCCAGCAGGACGCCCCCGCGCCGCCACCGGCGACGAGGAGGAGCGAGCGGCAGGAGGCGCCGGCCGCCGCGCCGCCGACCACGCGGCGCCAGGAGGCCCTGCAGGAGAGTGCCGCCGCCGCCTCGTCGTCGGAGGTGCGCGTCACCAAGAACTTCTCGCTGCACGCCTGCGACGTGTGCGGCCGGGCCTTCGCCAAGAAGCTGTACCTGGAGAGCCACAAGCGGAGCCACCGCAACGCCGCCGCCGCCGTCGCCACGCCCGAGAACCGCCGTAAGGGAGTCAGCACGCGCTCCAAGGCCCTGCTCTGGTGAGTGCGGCCGAAGGGGCGGAACCAAACGCCACGTGGCGCTCCGGTGTTGTATGTTAGAATGTTGCTGGAGTGAGGGGTGGGTGTGTAGGTGGGTGGGTGTGTGTGTGGGGTGGGTGGAGTTGGGTGGAGGGAGGCGTTGGCTCAGGTTGGGAGGTGGGTGTGTCAGTGGGTGGCTGGGAAAAGAAAATACAAAAATGGTGGCCTGTAACTGGTGTGTTAAAGGGGTCATTGAATGCAGAACCAAATTGACCTTGTCACAGTTGAATAAGGACAGTTCAGTGGATACAATGGACATACAGTGAACCTCAAAGTCCATTGACACCTCTTTCCTATGTAAATCTCACAATTACAAAATGTAGCTGTAAAACAGTCGGTTTTGAAAAATCCCCCGTTGGGACGTCACAACGGGGCTCCATCTTTTTTGGCTCTGGTCTGTACCTTTGTCACGCCCCAAAATGTGCTGTGAGAGGACAGTTTTGAATGAAAACCTTGGACAATTTAAGGATTTGCTAAGCCGCTGTTGCTGAAAAGAGGTGCTGTTCCAACCGTATGCTCATCACAAAAGCTGGAAGTATGATTTTGTAGCTAACAGTTAGCCGATTAGCAATGCTAACGTCTCCTGTATCTAGCATAGGTAGAATGCTAAATATGTTTCTAAACACATCAACATACCTTACTTGGCAAATATCTCTAGCTAGACCAGCTGTAGTCGGCATTAGAAGGGAAGCTTCCAAAAAAAGTAGCCAGAAAACGAATAGCAATCTAGCCAGATCTAGTTTTCAGCAAGATAGCTAGAGCTAACTGAAGCTGAGTTGAATCACAACAGTTTGTTAAGCTGTAGTGCTAACATTACCCACCTAAGGCGATCCTGTTTGCTTCGACAACAGAAGTGGAAACAACTAACGTAATCATTTCGAATGATATCTAGTCAATCTGTTGAAAACAGTGTTGTGTAGACAAAATAGATTTATTTGTACGTTTGTACATGTGAAATACCCCCAAAACACAGTCAATCACCCCTTTAATGAATTGCGTATGCTTTTCACCAATAAAAACACTTTTCTAAGGGGAATACTGTATTCTAGCGTAGCTTTCAATCAACTGGATATTTGGGCACTGGGGGGGATCATTTTGCAATCGCAAAATCACACTTATTCACCGGAAGCTCTTTTTCTCCTCTTCTAGAGAGAGAGAATCTAAAGAGAGGTAGAGGGAGTGAGAATGGGCGTTGGAGATAGAGAAAAGGAGAGGATCAGGGAGGGGAAACAGGGTCAAGGGGAGGAGGGACTGGGGGAGGGAGGGGGGGCTGGGTTATAGAGGTCAGACGTGAAGATGTAGATAGAGCCATCCATCCATTCAGCCAGCTTTACTTGTTATTGATGGGGTTTTAAGAAGTGGCCGGGAGAGTCTGCGGTGCTTCTCAACCACCCCGTCCTCCTTTCTCAATATCTTTCTATCGCTCCATTTTCTCTCTCTCTCTCTCTCTCCTCCTGGCTCTCTTTCCTCCTCTCTCTCTATTTTCTTCTCTCTGTCTCTCTCTCTCTCTCCTTCCTCTCTCATTTCTCTCTCTCTCCTTCTCTCCTCTGTCTGGGTAATGAAGTATGGATCCTGTGGCTAGCTAGCTCTGGAGAACAAGCCCCCACTCCTTCACACACACACACACACACACACACACACACTAGTTCCGTGCTAGATGTGATTGAACTAGCCCATCCATATCCGGTGCATGTGTGTGTAATTAAACTGACTGGTTTGGGTCTCTCTCTACAGTGTGTGTGCGCGCGTGTGCGTGTGTGTGCGCGGGGGAGGGGGGGTTATTAAAGGGATGACTGACTTATTAAAGGGACTGGAGTGCATGTGTCATTAAAGTGACTGGCTTGTGTCTGTCTGCTGTGTGTGTGGGGGTGTTATTAAAGTGACTGGTGTGTGTGTGTCATTAAAGTGACAGTCCTCTGACTGTCTCCTCAGTGTGTCTGCGTACGTGTCAGGAGACCACAGGATGAACTAACCCCAATCGCTGTTGTCTCCTCATGCTACCACAACTCTGCTCCAGGCTCTCCCCCCATGTGTGCGTGTGTCCGCAAGCTAAATGTTGTGTGTGTGTGTGTGTGTGTGTGTGTGTGTGTCTCCAGATAGCCTTGTGTTTGTGGCTCGGACGAGAGGAGGCCAGTCCCCTGGGGGTGAGGCTTGACGTTTAGCCGAGAGGAGAAAACACGAGCATCCTGTAAAGGAGAGGCCTAATTGACCACTGAGTGTCTTTTAACAGCTGTTGTTCTCTCTCTCTCTCTCTCTCTCTCTCTCTCTCTCTCTCTCTCTCTCTCTCTCTCTCTCTCTCTCTCTCTCTCTCTCTCTCTCTCTCTCTCTCTCTCTCTCTCTCTCTCTCTCTCTCTCTCTCTCTCTCTCTCTCTCTCTCTCTCCCTCCCTCTCTCTCTCTGCCTCTCTCTCTCTCTCTGCCTCTCTCTCTCTGCCTCTCTCTCTCTCTCTCTCTCTCTCTGCCTCTCTCTCTCTCTGCCTCTCTCTCTCTCTCTCTCTCTCTGCCTCTCTCTCTCTCTCTCTGCCTCTCTCTCTCTCTGCCTCTCTCTCTCTCTGCCTCTCTCTCTCTCTCTCTCTCTGCCTCTCTCTCTCTCTCTCTCCCGCTGCCTCCCTCCCTCTCTCTCTCTGCCTCTCTCTCTCTCTCTCTGCCTCTCTCTCTCTCTCTCTGCCTCTCTCTCTCTCTGCCTCTCTCTCTCTCTCTCTCTCTCTGCCTCTCTCTCTCTCTCTCTCTCTCTCCCGCTGCCTCCCTCCCTCTTTCTCTCATTCTTTCTCTCCCAGATACCAGGCTGTGTAGCACCGCCTGCACTGGAGAGCTGCGGAGATGAGCAGATGGAGGAAACGCCAAACCTCGCAAGAACGGAAGACACCGACTGGACGGGGGGAGAGAGAACACTGGAGGGAGGGGCCGAAGGACGGGGGGGGGGGGGAACAGCCAAGGAGAACCCAGAGACTTCTTTCACCTTCCCCCCCCCCCCCCCCCCCCCCAAAAAAAAAAAAAAAAACTACAAAAGAGGACCAAATATATTGTTGGAATCTGACGTTTTGAAGGGGAGATATTCTGTAACAGATTAGGACCGAGCCTGTGGACCGTGTACGAGAACCACCCACGATGGCCGTGACGAGCACGCACACTCCTGTGTGTGTGTGTGTGTAGGTTAGGGATCACCACTGTATGTAAATGTAGACCCACACACCACTGACCCACCTGCTCCTGATGTGCTTGTATGTAAACGCCCTCCCTAGCTACCGGCCCCCGTAGGTGCAGTTACCCCCTGTGACCAGCTGTGGGCGCTCCAACCAGGGTCCTGTTTTAGAGGATCAGACTGTTGTGAAGGTGGACTCCTCCTATTCCAAATCACCCCCCCCCCCCCCCTCCCTCTGCTGCCATCAGCCCTCTGGTTTACCAATACACTGGTGAAGATGTAGTAGGACAGGTCCAAGCAATATGGCCGAAGCTGCTCCTCATGGCATTGCTTACACCCATCCTGGCCCCGTCAGATCTTCAGATCTATGCTAGTGCCTAGGAGGCTGAGGGTTGGGAACGGTGGTTGATTTGGGTCAGCCGCTTGTTTCTTTTCTTTTTTTTGTCTTTTTTTTTTTTTTTTAGGCTGTTAACCCATTCAGTGCCAGCGCTAGTGATGCTAGCGGTTATGCAATCGCAGCTCTTAGTTTAAATTAAGCTAACTACGCCTTTATTTAGATAAACTTAGTTGCTTTTACTTTGACTTTCCTTAATACTGGACATTGGGGGGGATTTGAACCCACAATTCAACACTTTATAGTTCCTAAGATAGCATGTCAAAAACACTGAAGAGTTAAATGCTAAAATGATTGTTTGAGAAGAACCCAGTGACAGACCAAATGTATGTTGTACTTGTTTAATCAGAAAGCCATGATATAAAAAAAGAAAAAGACCAAATTTTATTTTTCTATCTGAAAAAAGCTTGTTTGACAAGGTCTCATTAACTTCTGTATTTTGATGATCATACATACACAATAAGAATACATATATATATATATATATATATATTGGCAGATATTGTTATATCTATAGTCTTTGAATATTCCCTAAAAAGCAGTGATGGTGTATAACCTTGGTTGCTTTTAACTCAACCATGTTTGAAGACTGCAAAAACGTGATTTTTCATTTTTTTCTCTTTGCAAAATCTCTTTGAATCCCCATTGAATAATTTCTGCCTGCACTCAATCAATTTGACATGTCTCACACTTTATCGTGAGAAATACATTAGTTTATTCCTATTTCCTTGAATTAAATAAAAAAACTGTGTTTGTATCTGTCAGAGAGGCGAATAACTCTTGTTTTTACTCTATATGTTTTAATACTAACCTCACAAACCTCTAATAGGACACCTGCTGAGAGTAGACAGTTAATCTGACTTTGTTGAGAGGAATGTAACATTAAGATCACCCTGGTTAAATAAACAGTTTTCGTCTTAAACAACAATGTTTACTGTTGCAGCTTGAATGAACTTGAGCAATCATGAGATTGAGAACATCAATGCAAAATGCGCTGTTCAATTGTGTTCAATTATATTTTGTTATAATGCCATTTACCGCTAGATGGCAGTAATGCACTTTCGTGAATGAAACGCAAAATCTTGCAATCCTTCATTGCATTTACATTTACTCATTTAGCAGACGCTCTTATACAGAGCGATTTACAGTAAATACAGGGACATTCCCCCGAGGCAAGTAGGGTGAAGTGCCTTGCCCAATGACACAACGTCATTTAGCACGGCCGGGAATCGAACCAGCAACCTTCTGATTACTTGCCCTATTCCCTAACAGCTTTGCCACCTGACCTTATTGGCAGTGTAGATAAGTCTCATATGTCCATTGATCCCTCGTCTATCATCAATATGTTGTAGATACAGCCATATTGATCACTGCCATAGGTTGTAAGGAATAGGGGATATTCAGCTAATCAAATCTATTTGTTGTTGAAACCTATAAGTTAGTCTTTTCGCACTTATTGTTCATTATGAACATGACTGTACCTCATTCATGCAGACATTACATAAGTGTACGTTAATTTGAGAATATCTGGAGCAGGTGCAACACAATATGACAATACATACGATACGACATCTCAAAATGATGCATTATAGCAATGATTCATTGCTTGAATACCGATGAACGGTCAGCGGGGATGCTGACAAATACGGGGTTAGAAAACGTGGAGGGGGAGTAAGAGAGAGG
Organism: Hypomesus nipponensis; assembly: GCF_054491055.1. Taxonomy (NCBI): domain Eukaryota; kingdom Metazoa; phylum Chordata; class Actinopteri; order Osmeriformes; family Osmeridae; genus Hypomesus; species Hypomesus nipponensis. The sequence continues at coordinate 11,487,608 of NC_140367.1, forward strand.
GAGAGGGGGAGAAAGAGAGAGAGGGGGAGAGAGAGACAGAGACAGAGTTTGGGAGACCAATCGTTGCCAGTGGGAGTATTTTTTGTGATTCATTTGGCGGAGACGCGCGCTCACTGGGCTGGATGCATGCGCTGTCCCTCTCAGCACCGACAACCGGAGGCGCGTGCATCTGTATGAGTGGGCTACGAAAGCGCAACAAGGAGCCTAAAATCAAGCTTCCGATAATCAGGTAGGTTTAAAAAATATATTTATACTTCAGTTTTTAATCTGTATCATCCCCAATTCCACACCATGTCCTACGTCATTTCCATCAGAAACAATTGTTATCTTTAGCTTCCATCGCGTACGCCTACTCCAACTGATTAAGCAGTATGGATGACAACAAAGTACCCTAATTGGACACAAAGTAGGTTTACTCAAAATCACTGTAATACAAATCTCCGTCGTAGAAGGCAATACGACGGTCTAGATTTGGTAAACTGCTGAGCTCTGCAAGGAAGTTCCGTTAAACGGGGACCCCGAGGAATGCGCTTTCGCACTGCTCCCATCTCTAATGGCATTTCTCGCTGGGGTTCAACGACAGCCATCATAAGGGATTCTGTTGATATGAAAGGATCACCGGACCAACACACATGTGTTTCAGGTTATTCATGATGTGGTTTATGAGGAGCGGATTCTTTTTGACACGTTGTCTTAATAACTCTGAGTAGGATAATCTCACCAGTAAGGCATAACCGTTTGAAACTGTTTTAGTAGGCTGATTATGTTGTGGCCAATGTGTTGCGTATGAAATGCGTCCTTTAAGGGGCATTCATTGACTCTCGTGCCGCTGAACTGCAACAGCTTTAATTAGGGGTGCGTATTAGCGTATTAGAGGGGTGTAGCCTATACCCCGCTCTGCTCTATAATCTCGCGTTATATCACAGACTGTATAAACACCATAACACCATTATAATACATCAAATAATTACCCTGACGCGGAAACGACATTTGCTTTTCTTTTCAGTGGAGCAGGAAATCCACATGGTTAGGTGTTTATTAATTGTAATGATGCAAAGAAACCATGGCATAGATGTGTTGGAATTCCGGTGCCCGCTTTTGTGCATAGCATCGCATCTGTTGTGCGATATTAAATGCACTACTCAGCGGGTGGTACAGAATGAGGGGCGATATGGGGGGGGGGGGGGGGGGGGGGTGAGTGGGTGGGTGAAAGAAAAGGGGGGGCGGTGAGAAATATTGAGGGAGGAAGATTCGGGCAGAGGGAGAGAAAAGCTATCACTTTCTGAAAAGAGCAGTGCGCTCCCCAGAGAGCGGCTCCACAGAAGAAGAAAAAAAATAGATCGCCGAGAGAAGATGGTGCCGCATGACACCTAGCGATTGGTGTAAATTAAAAAGAGAAATGGGCCAGCCTATCCCTCACAGCGTAATACTTGTTCATCTTTCTGCCATAGATAGCCTAACGATCACCCCCATGCAATTTTTGCGTTGTCCGAACACGTCAAGGAGCCAACCCAGTGTTTATTGAGTTATGCATTTAATCAAGTCATCGGCATAGCCTCCACCTTATTCAGAGGTCTTAAACCAATAAAGTGCAGAAAAACCCAATTCTGTGGGATGAAAGATGAATGAACTACTGTGAAGGGCTCGGGAATGGGGCTTTTTAGCATTGTTGCGGTATAAATATAAAAATAAGTGTGCCTGACCTAATTGCATCGTAAAAAGTTGAGCAATGGGACACCATTACATAGAGTTCCGTTCAACAACAGCGCCTGATCAAAGATAGCAGACACGCAATCAACGGTAATGTTGACATGGTCATAAACCCGGGAAACAGTGTAGCCTATCTAAGTAGGAAAGTAATTCGTCCAAATAGACAGCTATTCTTACACGGGTATTACTGAAACACTGTAGGCTACTGCAGACCGAATCTCTGATGTAGCCTAATAGCAGGACAACAGCAAATCATTCAGTCCACACGCGCATTACGCGGGAATTGGTACTGCACGCAGTGTTGCGCTTAAAGGTGTGCGCACAAGGAGGACCGAGATGGAATCAACAAACACGATTCCTTCTGAGGGAGGGTAGGGGAGGTAGAGGGAAGCGGGGCCGGGCGGGGAGGAGCAGGTCCGGCCGTGATTCGTAACGATAAACTGATACATCATCAATCAAATGGTTATGGCCATGATCTGACAAACAAACGCAGTCTAGGCAGCTTTGTTTCGTTGATGAAATATTGAGGTTTTCAAAGTTTCAAAATAATTGCACTGCCGGTAAATGTTTTACGTATTATGAAGAGGATACAATGGATGCTTTAGCTATAGTCAAATTGTAATGAAATCGCATATAGGCCCTGTTGGAGAAAAAAAAGTGATAATCCTCCTAGGCCCAGAGCATGAAGTATTAAAATCCTTTCGGCCGTCTATATCAGCCTAAACAGGCTATAAAGTATAGTGCATGTCGGGAAATGTTTAAAAAGTTAAAATACCCTCTGTTTTGACCAATAACAAAATTTCACTTGGTAGAATGTGGCACAATGAAGGTAGACTAATGTGAATGGTTAGTCTTCATTAGACATTAGATTGTCAAAGGATACAAGCATATATTTTACAGGTTTACTCACAGAAACATGTAGGCCTACCTACTAGTTGAAGAAAGTGACGTTATGTTGGGCTGTAGAAACACAGAGGCCTTCTTTACCACCTACCTCCCTATTGCCTTGATTAAATCAATTGATGTTTGGCTAACAACGCCAGAGGCCATTCTCAAAGCCATTCGAAGATAAATAGTTGACATAAGATCAACCTAACTATCAGCTGGAATAGGTTTGCTAAGGGTGCAACAGTAGTCTACAAAGCAGTAGTGTTTCCATATAGCCTAGTCCTTGAGTTATATCACCTCTACAATGACTAAGCTAAATTAGACAATTGCTCCGTCGCATACTTTTACCTAAAGATAGATGGTTATGGGCCAGAATTGCTACAAAAGCAGCTCTGATTCTGCAAAATTGAACCGTATTTACAAGGACATCTGGGTATTAATGGCGGACTGTAGGCTGTTAGACATAGGCTACTGGCGTGTTAATAGTGTTGGGAGTAACGCGTTACAAAAGTAAGACAATTATAGTAATATTGTTTTTTGCTGTAACACGGTGATATAACGCACTACTAATACAATTTAGCGCGTTAAAACGCATTTTAACCAGAAATTAGTCTCTTTTTTTCAGGATGAATAATAAGCTGCAATAAACTTTCAGCATTGCCACGTCATATTCCGCGGTTATTTTGTTGAAAGTGACTCAAAAGTAACACAAAAGTAGTACAACAGTACAATTCAGACACAGCAATATGTAATATAACCAATTACTCTCAGATAACAGTAACTAGTAGGCCTAGGCCTAATCTAGTGTATTACATTTTGGAAGTAATTTGGTCAACAGTGATTATGTTTTGGCAAACTAAATCGTGTAGGCCTAGTTGGCACGTTCGTCTTGCGTGCATTGGTTAGCATTCTCATACAGGCCTTTCTTGGCGTCAAACTTGCAAGCATAGTCTATAATGTCGATTAGTTCAAAAGTTGTACGCATAATTAAAAACCCATAACCCCAATTCTTGGTCTGCTGGAGTTGGACCTTGCGTTGCAAATATTCACAGCCGTTTGAGCATGTGCGCTAGTGCCTACCATACATTTAGAATACAGTTTGGGAGAGATTCAATGCATTCCTTACAACTATGCTACTTTAAGAAGATGCTATTCCTTAATACAGATATTTGAAGTGCACGTTCATCCTTAGGTTGTGATGTGAAAAAGTAGGCTATACCTTTACTCTCCAAGCGTGGGTTTTGAACGCACTGAAAATTAACGATTCAGAACAGAACAAGGGGGCCAACCTAGAATTAATCAGGCCATCTTCAGATCGTTTGCAATGTGGGGTAAGGAGGGCATTGTTAAAAATAGTCCTTTAGGAAAATTGTTCTATCGTCTGATTATCTCGAAATGAAATCGGATAATGTGGGCTGACATATGACTTATGCGCTAAACATCATTCCATGATAGGTAGCTGCAACTGTTACTTAAACAACATCAGCAATTACATTCATAGATAATTCAACTTGTGAGTCATGCAGTGATGTGGAAGATGGCCCGCTGTGTGCCTTCGCTGCGTTTTATTGTTATCAACCGTCTCTGCCGCTGTGTGTGTTTTTGACAGGAGGAGCGAATGTATTTGTGAGTCTTTAGCGGTAGAAGTGTGCGTCTGTCTGCTCCGCAGTGGAGAAGGCTGTCTGACAGATCCTGTCTGTTCTCTGTGTCCTGCAGGCTCCCCCTGAACATGTGACTCCAGTATCACCCCCATCAACACAACCGGACTCCTTCTCCGTTGCTTCATCCCTCCTCCTCCTCCTCCTCCGACTCTCTCTTTCTATCTCTCCCCCATCTCTCTCTCTCCCGTTCTCTCTCTCCCGTTCTCTCTCTCTCTCTCTCTCTCTCTCTCTCTCTCTCTCTCTCTCTCTCTCTCTCTCTCTCGTCTCGTCTCTCTCTCTCTCTCTCTCTCTCCCGTTCTCTCTCTGTCTGTGGACATGTGTGCCTTGGAGCCCTACACCAGATTTTCCCCTGGAGGAGCGTCCCCCCTCCCCCAGCACTGAACAGGAAGGGAATCGTCAACTCCCCCCTCCGCTCCCATCGCCCCCCCCCACCCCCCCACCCCCCCCCCCCCCCCCGAACCGTACGGCTCCGTCCCTCTCCGCAGCCCCCACCCCGCGTCGCCAATGGCGCCGCCGACGGAACCGCCGACGGAACCCCGGCGCCTCGCCTTCGCCGCCCGGCGCCACTTCCTCCTCCTCGCCTTCGCCGCTGCCTGCGCTCGGCTCCTCCCGCTGGCGTCCCCGCAGCGGATCG